>NW_006921829.1:1820855-1836112 GCF_000298275.1 Orycteropus afer afer | reverse complement strand
CTCTTTAAATTTTCAACCAAATCACAATTAAAAAACAAAAAAAAAAAAGGAGGCAAAGGGGTATCTACAAGGTATATGGTGGTCCCCTTGCTGCAGACCCCAGAATCTGCCATTTTGTACACTTGGGGGTACTAGGCCCAGTGGGTAGCAGTTGTAGGTGGGTGGGCATTTCCATGGTAAGAAAGATAATTCAGTATAGGTAATTCAGCATAGGTGAAGGTAGTGGGGGCCTTATTCTAGCTGCAAATCCTGACCCAATCATCCTGGCCTGTGGTTTGAAATGACACAAGCCAACCTGCCTGCCCAAAGTAGGAAGTCTGGAATCACTGTGCCACTCTGTAGAAATGAGTGAGCTGCCAGTGGCAGGTGCAGGAGATGGAGGAGCCCTTCGGGGCTGCCTCTAAAATGAATCCTGGAGCCTGAGTATTTGGTCACTGAAGTTTCACATAACACTAATTTTCACATAACAACCTGGTCTTTGTAACTGAACTATGCTGCTAAGTGAGAAGTGGATATATATTATGCTTTAGTATATTTATATATAGCTATTACATATGTCTATATTTATATTAATAACCCATTACTTATTGGTATTCATTACCAACACTTATTACACTGTGACACCATGCAGGTTCTATATTAATTGGGAAGAACCCTGGTTATGCAACTGTTTGTGCTTGGCTGCTAATCAAAAGAACAATGGTTCAAACTTACCAGCCACTGCATGAGAAAAAGATGTAGCAATCTGTTTCCATAAAGATTTACAGCCTTGGAAACTCTATGGGCAGTTCTACTCTCCTATAGGATCATAATGAGTTGGAATCAACTCAACAACAAATAACAACAGCATATTATTTGAGTGAGTTACATATTTGAAAGCTTTGAGCTGAATAGTTAATTCTAGCAACTTAAAAAATTTCATCTCTATCAGAATAATTAAGTTTCTAATATTTACTTTGGCTATGATGATCAAATCTAATAGCAAATCACCAGGTTTACACCTTATTCTGGGTAAACAGAGCCAAATGCAGATGCCTTCTTTCCAGATTTCCCAAGAGCTCAGTCAATAATCCTAACATGTGGTCAAGTAACCAGATCCACATTTATGTACAAGGCAGAATAGGTCACTTCCAATGTTTAGGTGATATGCTTTTATGGGGCCAGAAAATCTCCCTCACTTACAAAATGACCTGCCCTCTTCTAACTGATGCACAATAGAAATTGAAGCAAGAGGCTCTTTATTTCTAACCTTATGACTTTAATCTTTATTGAATAAAAAATAATTTTTAGAGGGGCAAAATATATGTTGCTAGAAATGACTTATCTTTAAGAGTCTATGAATTTCTTACACTCATTTTGGCAATAAGTTTTGATGTAACAATAACATGTATGCTTGGGACCAAAAGAGAAAAATGGAATAAAATGTTTCAGAATAAAGGGGCAGAAGACACAGACCACAAACTTAAGCAACATTACAATTTTACAAAGACTAAAAATGAAAAATTACTTATATTAAATATTTGAATGATCTTTAAAAATTTACCATTAAGAACAATAGTACATGCTTTTTTTCCAAGGCAGTATCACCATGGAAGTAGATTGCCCAACCTTCTTCCTGGGTTTGAACAGCCAGCCTCTGGTTAGCAGTCAAATGCCTTAGGCACTGTGCCACCAAAGCTCCTTCAAATAGTACAGAAAGAGATAATGAAAAACAGAATAATTTTTACTTCTACCCTCTTAGTTTGTTTTATCCAAAAAAGCATCCAGATACATTATATTGACACTGTAGTATACTATGGGAGCTCTGGTAGCATAGTGCTTAAGGCACTTGACTGCTAACCAAAAGGTTGGCAGTTCAAACCCACCAGACACTGCTCAGAAGGAAGATCAGGCTTCTGTAGTGATACTGCCTCGGCAACCCAAGGAGGGGTCACTGAGTCGGGTCCAACTCGATGGCACATAACAACAACAATAGTATACTATTGTTTTTTTAGGTGCTGTTGGGTTGACTCCAATACATAACAATCCTAGATACAACAGAACAAAATACTGTTTGCTCTTGCACCATCCTCACAGTCCTTGTTATGATTGAGCTCATCATTGTGGACACACTGTCAATCCATCTTTTTGAGGGTCTCGCCCTTTTTCGCTGACCCTCTACTTTACCAAGTGTGATATCCCTCTCCAGGAACTGTTTCTTTCTGACAACATGACTAAAAAAGGTGAGATGAAGTCTGTTCATTCTCACTGCCAAGGAACATTCTGGCTGCACTTCTTCAAGGACAGATTGTTTGTTCTTCTGGCAGTCCATGGTACTTTCACTATTCTTCACCAACACCACAATTCAAAGGTATCGATTTTTCTCTGGTTTTCTTCATTCATTGCCCAGCATTCACATGCATACAAGGCTATTGAAACAACCATGGTTTGGGTTAGGCACACTCTAATCTTTAAAGTGACATTTTGCTCTTCAACACTTTAAAGAGGTCTTTTGCAGCAGATTTTACCCAGTGTAGTGCAACATCTGATTTCTTAACTGTGGCTTCTGTGGATATTGCTTGTGGATCAAGTAAAATGAAATCCCTGACAACTTCAATCTTCTCTCCATTTATCATGATGCTGGTTATTAGTCCACTTGTAAGGATTTACATTTGCTGTATGTTGAGGTGAAATCCACACTGAAGATTGTAGTCTTTGATGTTCAGCAGTAAGTGTTTGAAGTCATCGTCACATTCAGCAAGCAAGGTTGTGTTATTTACATAATAATCATCCTCCAAGAAGCATTCGTCTTCATACAGTCCAGCTTCTTGGATTGTTTACTTAGCATATAGATTGTATGAGTATAGTGAAAGGATACAACCCTTACATACACCATTCTTGATTTTCAACCACTCAGTGTTCCCTTGTTCTGTTCAAATGACAGCCTCCTAGTCTATATACAGGTTCCTCATGTACACAATTAAATGTTCTGGAATTCCCATTCTTCTCAAAGTTATCCATAATTGGTTATGATCCACACAGTTGAATATTTTTGTATAGTCAATAAAACACAAGTAGACAACTTTCTGGTGTTCTTTGCTTTCAGCCAAGATCTTGTGACATCACAATAATATTCCTCATTCCTTGTCCTCTTCTGAATCCAGCTTGAGTTTTCGGAATTTCCCTGTCAATATATTGCTACCACTGTTTTTGAATTATTTTCAGCAAAAGTTTACTTGCATGTGATTTTAATGATACTGTTCAATAATTTCCACATTCTGTGGGATCATCTTTCTTTGGAATGGGCACAAATATTGATCTCTTCCATTTAGTTGTCCAGGTAGCTGTCTTCCAAATTTCTTGGCACAAAAGAGTAAGCACCTCCAGTGCTGTAGCTGTTTGTTGAAACTTCTCAATGGGTATTCCATCAATTTCTGAAAATTTGTTTTTCACCAATTCCTTCAGTGCAGCTTGGACTTCTTCCATCAATATCACTGGTTCATGTTCACATGGTAGCTCCTGAAATAGTTGAACACCAACCCAACCTATCTTTTTTGGTACAGTGACTCTGCATATTCCTTTCATCTTTTGATGCTTCCTGCATCATTCAATATTTTTCCCAAAGAATCCTTCAATATTGCAATTCAACACTTGAATTTTTCCTTCAGTTCCTTCAGCTTGAGAAATGCTGAGCATGTTCTTCCCTTTTGATTCTCTAACTCCATGTCTTTGAACATTTCATTATAATACTTTACTTTGTATTCTCAAACTGGCCTTTGAAATCTTCTGTTCAGCTCTTTTATTTCATCATATCTTCCAGTTGCTTTAGCTACTCTCCATTCAAGAGCAAGTTTCAGAGTCATTTCTTACATCTATTTTAGTCTTTTCTTCCTTTCTCATCTTTTTAATAACCTTTGGATTTATTCATGTATGAAGTTCTTGATGACATTCCACAATTCATCTGATCTGTAGTCACTAGCATTCAATGCATCAAATCTGTTCTTCAGATAGTCTCTAAATTCAGGTAAAACATAATCAAGGTCATATTTTGGCTCTTGAGGACTTATTTTAATTTTCTTCAACTTCAATTTGAGGTTGCATATTAGCAATTAATGGTCAGTTCCACAGTCAGCTCTTGGCCTTGTTTTGACTGGTAATATTGAGCTGTTCCACTGCCTCTTTCCACAGATAGAGTCAATATGATTTCTGTGTATATATAATATGTGTACTACATATAATATAAACCAAAAACCAAACTCACTGCCATGGAGTTCACAGTGACCCCTCCTTGGGTATCTGAGGTGGTATACTATGGAAGTAGATTGTCCAGCCTTCTTTTCGAGGAGTGGCTGGTAGGTTTGAATTGCCAGCCTTCTGGTTAGCAGTCAAATGCCTTAGACACTACACCACCAGAGTTCCCACATAAAATATATCTATTATGTTGTTGTTGTTGTTGCTGTTGTTATGTGCTGTCTAGTCGGACCTGACTCATAGCGACCCCTTCCTTAGATTTCCAAGGTGATATCACTACGGAAGTAGACTGCCCAACCTTCCTTCTGAGGAGTGGCTGGTGGGTTTAAACTGCCAGCCTTCTGGTTAGCAGTCAAATTCCTTAGGCACTAAGCTACCAGAGCTCCTCTATCTATTATATATATATAGTATATATATAGAATTGAGATTACATCTCAATATAAAGAAGACAAAAGTCCTCATAACTGGACCAATAAGCAGCATCGCAATAAATGGAGAAAAGATTGAGGTTGTCAAAGAATTCACATTGCTTGGTTCTACAATTGACACCAATGGAAGCAGCAATCAGGACATTAGATGATGTGTAGCACTGGGCATGTTGGCTGTGAAGGAACTCTTTCAAGTGCTGAGGAGCAAGGATGTCCCCTTGAGGACTAAGGTGCACCTGACACAAAGCCATGATATTACCAATCACCTCATATGCATGTGAGAGCTGAACAATGAATAAGGAAGATCGAAGAAGGGTTGATACTTTTGTGTTGTGGTGCTGGCAAAAAATGTTGAAGGTACCATGGACTGATAAAATAACTAACAGATCTGTCCTGGAGGAAGTGCAGCCGAGATACTCCTTGGAAGCAAGGATGGCCAGACTTCGTCTTACCTCCTTTGGTCATGCTGTCAGAAGGAACCATTCCCTGGAGAAGGATGTCATGCTTGGTAAGGTGGAGGGTCTACGAAAGAGGGGAAGGCCTTTGACGAGACGGATTGACACGGTGGCTGCGAAAACGGACTCAAGTATAGCAAGGATCATGGAGCTGGCGCGGGATCGGTGGTGTTTCGTTTTGCTATGCATGGGGTCGCTATGAGTTGGAAATGACTCGACAGGCACCTAACAACAACAACATATGTAGAATATATCTTATATATTATTTTTTTAATCCACTTTATTGTGCTTATGTGGAAACTACTTAGACTAAGAGGCAATTATTTGAACAGCAAAAGAGGATACTGCCTGATGTAAAATCAGGAAAGTGTGTATCAGGGTTGTATATTTTCACAGTACTTACTCAATCTGTATGCTAAACAAATAATCTGAAATACTGGACTATGTGGCATCAGGATTAGAGGAAGACTCTCAACAACCTGAGATATGCAGATGACACGACCATGCTTTTTGGAAGCGAAGAGGTCTTGAAGCACTTACTTATGAAGATCAAAGACTACAGTCTTCAGTATGATTGCACTTAAACATAAAGAAAACAAAAATCCTCACAACTGGACCAGAAAGCAACATCATGATAAACAGACAAAATATTGGCATTTTCAAGGATTTCATTTTACATGGTTCACAATCAATGCCTTTCGAAGCAACAGTCAAAAAATGAAACAAAGTATTGCATTGGGCAAATCAGTTGCAAAAGTCCTCTTTAAAGTGTTGAAAAGCAAAGGTATCACTTTGAGGACTAAGGTGGGCCTGCCCAAGCCGTGGCATATTCCATCACTTCATATGTATGTGAAAGCTTTACAATGAATAAAGAAGACTGAAAAATAATTTGAATTATGATGTTGGCAAAGAATATTAAACATACCATGGACCTCTAGAAAAATAAACGAATATGTGTTGAAGAAGTATAGCCAGAATGCTCCTTAGAAGCAAGTATGGTAAGACTTTGTCCCTCGTCCTTTGGACATGTTATCAGGAAGGACTAGTCCTGGAGAAGGACATGATGCTTGGTAAAGTAAATGCCAAGGTCAGCAAAAAAGAGGAAGACCCTCAAGGAGATGGACTGACACAGTGGCTACAACAATGGGCTCAAACATAGCAACAATTGTGAGGATGACACAAGATTGGAAGTGTTTCATTCTGTTGTAAACAGGGTCAGTATAAGTTGAACCTGACTCAATGACATCTAACAACAACATAACCACATATATCTTTCCATTGATACACATTAAAATTTGGAAGTATTTCTCTAATGTTAAGTGAACTAAATCTTTTATAATCAATTTCATTGTGCCATCTACACAGGTCAAGGTTATTTTTCAAAAAATAACTCTAGCTCTCTCCAGAATATTTGAAGATGATTATTTTATTAAAAGGAAAAAAAAAAAAAAAAAGGATTCTAATGAAAACCAGCTTCCATTAAATCTCTCACTATGTCTGGCAACCTAACTCATTAAGTAAATATTTACTTAACTTTGAGACTTTCGTCAAAGGTCATATATACTTCCATAAGAAGGAAATAATATGTGATTTTTACTATGGGAAATTTGCAGAATTATTTTTCTTGTTTTTCACATTTAAGATATATTGGATAAGTTAATGATAATTTCTATGATTGATAGAATCCTTACTCAGTGGCAGGCTCTGTGCTCAGTAAGCACTCTTCATGAATGGTGTTTTTCAATTCCTCTTAAGTAGGAGAGGTTTAATCTAGTTATACAGGTGAGAAAACTGGATCGAAGAATTTAGACATTTACCCATTAGTACACAGTTCAAGGCAGGGACAGCACTGAGAGGCAGCTTAGTCTGGGGAAACAATACTATCTGTTGGTTAATAGTGTCAGATATTGGGTATAGTCAAGAGTATTCATATCCCAGCATTGTCAATAAATATTAGCTACTAACTATTGCCCTTCATTTTAAGCAATATTAAATAGCATCTTTGGAATAACAGTTAAGGATTAGAGCTTACTCCCAGGAATTTCCAAAATGCATAAAAAGAATATGTTCAAACCAGTGTGCAAATAAAATCATAGTGGGGTTCTAATTTTTCATTTTTTTCAGACAGATCTTCATATTTTCAAAAGTTGTGCTTCAGATTAGTGTGTGTTTTTGTTGTTGTTGTTGTTAAAACAAAACAAAAATGCTTTTCTTTTTGAGAAAATTTAAAAATGTCCGAAGTATCACAGTCACAAAGTCAATTTATCTTACTATAGCTTTATATAGCCAAGTGTTAGTAAGCCACACCTCCGGTCTCTTGGAACCATTTCAGAGTATAGAAATAGAAATAGAAATAAAGAGCATGGATGGGGCAGGAACCGAAACAAAATTCAGAGAGCAAAGTGTTAGACTGGGATGAGGAAGGAACTAAGTCAGAATAAATATAGTTGAATCATATTTAGAAAACGGGAAAAAAATCATTTCTCATTTATCCCTCCAAAGACATTACAGTAAAGGAGAAGATGACAAATATGTTTTATTTCATGCACAAATTCCATCTGAGTGATAGTACCTGCCTGAAAAGGATTCTGTAAGACTCTTTGGGCTCAGCTAGAAAGTATTATGAAAGTTTTGATATGTCCAGCTTGAAAATAAAATAGGGAATGACACCATATATGCTATAAACTTGCTATTTCTTAGCTAGGGGAAAAAGGAGAAATGGGAACTTAAACCCTCCAAGTACTTGGTTTATTTCAGGTGCTGGAGATGCATTCTTTTATTAAATCCTCAACAATCCAAAGAGGTAAGAATTACGATTTGCATTTTACAGAAGAGGACATTCATTCTCTGAGAGAATAATGTGTTGCTGTTTAAAGAAAAAGGGAAAGAAAGAAAGGCTTTCTGATGGAGGGAAGGGAAGGCAGTGTGCAAATTACCATTCATCCAGATGAAAAGTTGTGAGTCTGCTATTGTTATTCAGGAAAAATCTTGTACATTAATGTCTTATTATCCCATTGCTCCCAGTGTTTCCAACATTTCTTATATTTAAGTGTTGCAAATGTTCTGCAGTCTAAATTGTCCCATTCTTCAAGACATGCCATATGCTAATTATAACCTCTATAAATGGTGAATAATTTTTCTCTTTGGAAATTATTTTAGAGTTTGAAAGAGACTTTATTCAAACTCTAATTCCTACTCCTAGACTACAAAGAGATTATTTTAGTACAATCAAGAAGAAAACATGCTTGCCTGAGAGTATAAAACTCATTAGCAGTCTCAGCTCTACTGGTAACTTGATCTGCATTTTGGATTAATTTTCCTGTCCCTTTGTGTGTTAGTATTCCCAATAAGGGTGTTGAACCAGTCTATCTAAAGTCTATGTTAACTCCCAGATGCTTTGATTTCTACAAGTTCAAAATGCAGTGTTTTACTAGACAGAGTCAGATTTTGACATGAATAATAAATAATATTGGTTGGAAACAACAGCAAAAAATGTTTTCTTTGTTTATTCAAATAACATAAGACATTTTTAGAACACATCAACAGCTGCTAGCTGAAAGCTATTTGCTGGGTCCAGAGACCAGGGACAGTCATTCATTTGCTCAATGTGTATATGTCTGAGCACTGGATATGAATCAGCACTGTGGTAGATGTGAGGGGAATTTAAAGTTGTGGCAAGCATAGATTAGCTCTAAATTTATGAATAATGAAAGAACTCTAGTAACAAAACATATGTTGTTGTTGTCGTTGTTGTTGTTGTTGTTATGTGCCATCGAGTTGGACCCAACTCATAGCGACCCCTCTTTGGGTTTCCGAGGGAGTATCACTATGGAAATAGATTGCCCCATCTTCCTTCGGAGGAGTGGCTGGTGGGTTTGAACCGCCAGTCTTCTGGTTAGCAGTTAAGTGCCTTAGCCACTATACTACCAGAGCTCCCAACAAAACATACAGTGGAAGATAAAAAGAATCATAAGACTTACACAGATAGATTGCCATAAGAAATAAATAGAAGGGTAAAAGTGTTAAAAGAAGTCTTTACGTATAGAATGTTATGAACCGGGCTTCAGAAAAATAAGATTTAGCTACATATGAAAAAGAATAAAGAGGAAAATGATCCTGGAAAATGGGTGACCTTGAGCCAATGCAAGGAGATGTGGAAAGGTAGAACATAAATGGAGAAGTGTGATAAGTTCAATTTGTCTGGGCTGAAAAGTCCCTGAAAGGAAGTATAGTGAATGACAATAGAAAATGGAAGTCTTCAGTGCCAAATAAAGAAGTTAAAGACTTTATTTTCTAAATGAAACCTTTTCGTAAAAGAGTAAAAATCTTAGCCACTTTCCAGATTAATCTGGCAACAGAATGGAATGTGAATTGAAATGAGACTATCTTTCGGAAGAGGAGGTCAATTAAGAACTACTTCAAAGTCCAACCAAGAACTAATAAGTGCCTGAGTTACCATTATTACATTGAGAGTGAAGAAAAGTGAGAGAGAACAGATGAAATAGCTAGTATTAATCATAATAATAGCTAGCATGTATTGAGTCTGCCAGGCACTGCCCTGAAAATAGGCAAACAAATCATTTAACCCTCACAATAATCCTGAGGTAAATTCTATAATTATTTTCAGTTTTGCAGATGCAGAAACTGAGGTACAGAAAGGATAAAATTTGTCTGTTGCTGTTTGTTGTTAGGTGACATAAGGTCAATGAAGACTTATAGTTATTCCACATGACAGAATAGAACAGCCCCATAAGGTTTTCTAGGCTGTAATCTTTATAAGAGGGTATTACCAGGTCTGCCTCTCATGGAGCAGTTGGGTGGGTTCAAACTGTCAGTCTTTGGCTAGCAGTAGACTGCTTAACTGTTGCCCCACCAGGGCTCCTTCAAAACATGCCTAAAGCCAGGGAGAAGCACCCCATAGAACTCCCAACTGTGGGGGATTGGAAGGGCATCATTTGCATAGGGAGAAAGCTAGGCAGGTAGGGAATGCATAGGTAAGGATACAGGGAAAGGGTAACCACATAGAGGAGGTTGGAAGAGGGCTGTTGCATTGTGGGGATTGTAATTGATGTCATGAAACAGAGTGTGTATGAACTGTTGAGTGTAAAATGAATCTGCTTTGTAAAATTACACCCAAATAACAGTAATTTTTTAAAAATCACATAATATGTTTTAGATATAATAAAGAAATATAACTGGTCTGTAAAAAATAAAAATAAAATTTTGCCTAAGGACACTTAATTTCAGGGTCAACCTTGATTATAAAACCTTTGTGCTTAACTATTCTGGTACTTTGCCTTCTTGTAGAAATAAGATTGACATTACAGGACCATAGAATGAGGATGACAGGCAAAGAATAAGGAAGAATCAAAGTTGATACTGAGATTCCAAGCCTGGTTAACCAGGAAGATAGAGATACCATTATCAAAAAAAGAGAGAATGTAGGAGACAGTATAGGATTAGAAGATATTATGAGTTTAGGGTCTGCTTCTTTGAAATGGTAGCCATGCTTGAAGATAAATAGTAATAACAGAAAAATGGAAGCCAAAATTATGAGAGAGAGAGAGATAGGGGCCAGGGATAAAAATTTGTAAAGGTGAAAGTTGAATCCATGACATTCTCAGGCAGAGTGTAGTGAGAGAAAGTCCAAGGACAGACCTCTGCTGAACATTTAAATGGAAAAGAGGTGGAACTGAGGGAAAGAGTAGGTAAGAAGAAGAAAACAAGAATGGCCATAGAAGTAGCACATTAGCCTACAGAGTACAAACTATGGCAACGGAAGAAAAGCTGGCTCCAAGAGGGAACAAATGAAGGTATCAAACAAATTGGCAGAAGAATAATGTGTGAATCCATTGCTAGGATCCACCTAAGAAAGTCTTTTTCAGTGAGTTTGATTATTTTATAATTGCCTGAAGAACCAATATGATTTCCACAGATGCTTAACATCTGACCAAGGACACTGAAAAAAAAAAAAATCTGATTTGTCATCAAGCATATTTCATCACTAAAGAAGGAGAAGATTCTGATTTTTTCAAGAATCACTGCTGCTACATATAATAAATAAAATAATAAATAGATAAAATATATAAGAAGTAAAATAAACATTACCAGCTTCCTTATAGGGCATGCTCAACTCTTTAGGATACATAACTAAATAATCAACACCATTGATCAAATAATAATTCCATGACATCATTAATTAGAAAAACATGTTGTAAACCTCTTGGCTCACATACCACTGCATATGTGTTTGTTCTTCAAGACAAATTAAGTGAGAAATTATTTTTTTTATTTTATTTTGGGGAATCATTCCCACCCCATCCTCATTGTGTGACTAATTTTGCTGGCAAACGTATGTGACTCTTTGCCAGGTAAGCCAAGGATACAGACTTCAATAGCTCACCCCTCCCAAGCTTCAGTTAAGCTGACTCAACCCTAGTCCTCTCAGTTTTCCGCCACAAGACCCAACTTAAACTGAACCAGTGATTAGGAATAATCTATCCTCACAGAAGGACACATTGCAACAGTCTATTTTGTAAGAATGTAGAGCTACACTTCCAACTCTAGTTTTCCCTAATTCCTGAAGGTAACCCTGATATTTGTAAGATTAGGCATTGGCCATCCAGTAGCAATCTGTCTGCAGTCCATATTTATCCCTGTTACCACACTATTTTGTTTTTGTTTATTTTATTGCTTTTTGTTTGTTTTGCTGTCAGTAAGAATGCCTAGGGAGACAATGAAGTAAGCAACATGATATACTGGGAGGAAGGAGAAATGTCAGGGATTAAAAGTCAAAGATATTCATATTTAGAAACTGAAGTAAATGTCACTTGAATAATTCCAAAGAATAGGTTTTGGCGTTGGCCTCAGCCTACTTCTCTGATTTAGCATTTGTGAACCCCTGTAGCTCTCTCACATCTGTGCTCAGGCTGGTAGAATTCAACTCAGGGAAGTGTGCTCTTGCCTTTGACAAAAGACGTTTATTTCCCAGCAGGGAAAATAAACTTTCTTCAAAATACTGCTCTTGATGTAAATATATTGTATATTTTATTCCAAACCACCAACTAATTTGGCTTAAATTGTCCTGATAATTATTATTGCTTAAAGTTATGGCGGTGTAATAGCTTCTGCTTTTTGAAAGACTCATTTTGACAGCAGGTGTTTTTTATGCCACTGTAATTTCTCTCCTAAAGATCATTATCATCTAATTATAAATGGCAACTGCTTTAAGGGTATTTTGGTTTACAGTGATGACTTGATTGACTGTTGGAATTCTAATCCACTGTTCTAAGGAGTCTGGTCTGTTGAGAATTACAAAAGCAATCAAAATGTTTCATATCAACTCACATTATTTTAGTCTGTCATAAACTGTCACTATGAGGTAATGTTTCTCTTAAAAAAAAAAAAGAAACACAAACACAACTATCTTTTTTTTTGGTAAAAATGTAAAAAATAAAATAAACATTTGTGTGTGACTTCAAATTTTATGTTTCCTCAGCTTCTCACTTGAAACTAGACATGCTTTGAAACAAGCTAATTTAGATGAAGTATTTTGAGTGATGGATACTATTTTATGTAAAGGGGAAACAGGAGTTCTCTAGATTTTAAAGGAAGATGAAGAGTGATGGTAATACATCTAAGACTTCGCAAACTCTAAAAAGTAATTCTCTTAGAAATTCAATTTTGTCATTTTCTCCAAAGTAAATGAAAAACATGAAAGTGAACAGATAGGGAAACAATTTAAATTTTAGGTCAGAGTGCGTAGACGCATGACCATCTACATATGTTTTTCATCAGAGACAGGGATATTGAGTACATCAATTTCAGAGATATCCTTTTCTCTTTGGGAGTCTAACCCAACAGAAGAACATGTAAAATTGTCTTCAGTCCTAGTTCTGCTCCTTTTTCAACCTCCCTAAGAGATTCAGCTGCATGATCTTTGTAAGTCATTCAGCTTTTCCATGTGTGAACTCCCTCATCTATAAAATGCTACTAACTATATGATCTAATTTGGTACAGACCAAATTAGATAGCCTTCATTAAATTCTTAGAAGTGTTATTATCATATTTTAAGCATTCAAAGAAATGCACACCTTTATTGAGCATTTGCTCAAGGTCAGGCACTCTATTGGGCAAAAGAATGAAATATAATCTCTATCCTTGAAGGCAGCCTGTGACAGACTGATTTTGTTGTCCCCCTCCCTCTTCTAAGAACGGATTGTACATTTATAAAAGTTAGTAAAGAAGAAGAAAGATGAATATGTAACAAAGACCTGTATCTGTCCCTCAAAGTTTAAATATCTACGATCTGACCCTTTATAAAACACATTGGCAACTTTTGTTCTGAGCACTCACAGAGTATAGAAGGACAGTATTGAGAAATATGGTAAAAGCTCTGTAAGGGGTAGAAGAAGAGGGCTATTAATCTCACCAGGGCAATAGGGAGAAAACTCAAAGAAGGCTCTACAGGTTTTATTTGAACTAGAACTTGGGAATTAGGTAAGATTTCATCCATCTGAGAAGAAAAAGAGGTATTCGCAAAGGAAAACAACATGAGAAAAACTCTAGGGTGATGTATTCCAGGAATTGCTGTTAATCAAGTGTGGCTTGATTGTTGTATGCCTATATGGGTAAGAGATGAGGTGAGGAAGAAGGGAATTAGAGGACAAACAGGAGGATGAGAAAAAAACAAAATGAAGGGTCTTAAATCTTCTACTAAGGACTAGAACTTCAATTGAAGGTAAAGAGTTATCATCAAAGGTGTTTAAATGGGAGAGTGACTAAAGCAGACCAGAGGCTTGGAATCATGCTTTAGACAACAGTACAGAAAAAAAAAAAAAAAAAATTATAGAGACTTTGGCTTTGGGCCAAGATGGAATATCAATAACCAGATCGTCCTTTACAAACCAAATTTTTTTAAAATCAAGCAAAATATATGAAACAAGGTCCCTGAGAGAGGGGAAACAAACTGAGCCCTATGATTGCCCAAGATCCAACTGACATCAGCAATGATATCCCTTGTTCCACACCTTCTTCTGACTCCAGCTTGAATTTCTTTCAGTTCCCTAGCAATATACTGTTTGTGGAAATTAATTTAAGGTTGACTGTCAACTTGTCTGGGCCATGATTTTGAGTGGCTGGGCAGCTTGTTGTAAGTTATTCCTCATGATGAGATTGGATGTGGTATCACCTCCACGGTAGAATCTTCTGTGAGCTGATAATTAGTTGAAAGGGAGTTACCTTTGGAGTGGGCCCTTCTTCCAGTATATATGGAAAAGCTTTGGGAAAGGTCTCAAGCTTTTTGCTCAGTTTGAGATCCTACATTTGGCCCATCATCATCTCCAGTTCCTGGACTTGAACCAGTGGCCTGCCATTTTGTCTGCCAATCTTGAGATTGTTGTCTTCACAGCCTGTGAGCCAACAGTTTGCCATTTTACCTGCCAATCTTCAATTCTTCAGCCTCAGCAGCCAGCAGCTGCATGAGTCAGGAGAAGCCTCTAGCTTCCTCCAGTGGGCCTACAGACTTCTAGCCTAGTCTTCCTCTAGTGCTGGTACCCTGAATTAGGACTTCTAGCTTCCTAAACTTAAGAGAATAAAGTTCTGTTTGTTAAAGCCATCCACTTGTGGTATTTCTGTTATAGTAGCACTAGAGAACTAAGACACTACTGCAACCATTTTTGAATTATCTTCAGTAAATTTTACTTGCATGTGATACTAAACTATATTGTTTGATAATTTACACATTCTGTTGGATTACATTTCCTTGAAATTGACACAAATATCAATCTTTTCCAGTCAGTTGGCCAGGTAGCAGTTTTCCAAATTTCTTGGCATAAATGAGCAAGTACCTCCAGTGCTACATCCATTTGTTGAAAAATCTTAATGGGTTTTCTATCAATTCCCAGATCCTTGGTTTCCACCAATGTCTTCAATACAGCTTGGACTTTTTTCCTTCAATACCATTAGTTCTTAATGAAATGTTACCTCCTGAAATGCTGGATCATCAACCACGTCTTTTATGTACTGTGATTCTATATATTCCTTCCATCTTCTTTTTGATGCTTCCAGCATTGCTCAATATTTTGTTTACCTGTATTTTATTGAGGAGCTCTGGTGGCATAGTGCCTAAGGCATTTGACTGCTA
>NW_006921829.1:1800390-1816489 GCF_000298275.1 Orycteropus afer afer | reverse complement strand
CATCATGATAAATGGAGAAATGATTGAAGTTATCAAGGATTTCATTTTACTTGGATCCACAATCAATGCCCATGGAAACCACAGTCAAAAAAATCAAACAACAAATTACATTGGGCAAATCGGCTGCAAAAGAACTTTTTAAAGTGTTAAAGAGTGATACGACACTTTGAAGGCTAACGTGCACCTAACCCAAGCCATAGGAGCTCTGGCAACGAAGTACATAAGGCACTTGACTGCTAACCAGAAGGCTGGCAGTTCAAACCCACCAGCCACTCCTCGGAAGGAAGGTTGGGCAATCTACTTCCGTAGTGATACCGCCTCAGGAACCCAAGGAGGAGTCACTATAAGTCAGGTCCAACTCGACGGCATATTACAACAACAACCCAAGCCATGGTATTTTTATTTCCCTCATATGTATGTGAAAACTGAACAATGAATAAGGAAGACTGAAGACGAATCAGTCCCTTTGAATTATGGTGTTGGCAAAGAATATGAATAAACCATGGATTGTCAGAAGGATGAACAAACTGACTTGGAACAAGTACAGCCAGAATGCTTCTTACAAGTGAGAATGGTGAGACTTCATCTCACGTTCTTTGGACATATTATCAGAAGGGCCAGTCCCTAAAGAAGGACATCATGCTTGGTAATGTAAAGAGACAGTGAAACAGAGGAAGACCTTCAATGAGATGGATTGACACAGTAGCAGCAACAATGGGGCTCAAACAGAGCAATGATTGTGAGGGTAATGCAGGACTGGGAAGGGTTTAGTTCTGTTGCACTTATGCATTGGAACTGACTTGACAGTACCTAACAACCTAAAACAAAGTGAGAGATACAACAGAGAACTAGAGTATGCAATATAGAAGAAAGACTGAAGAAGGCATACTGGACCAGCTTCTTTAACCTGACAAATATTTCTCTACTTACCATCATTGGGTAATAAAATTAAATTTTAATAAATATGAAAAATATTTGAATATACTCAATTCTTCTGACAATAGAAGAAAAATAATTTTCTACCAAAAATTACTTTGTGCTTAGAAAAAAAGAAGGGACTGAATTCAAAGTTGTTTTTTATTTAGTAGTCATATACAGATGATCACACTTCAGACAAAATGCAACCTCTGGGCTGGTACCACTTTCTTCCCCATTCTATGCCAGCACCAGCTGTTGGATGTGCTCAGAGTAAACAAAATATTCACATAACCACTGTCTCTCAGGGAAGAAATTGCTATTCTTATTTTTAAGAAAAAAATTCAGTATATATGATAGACAGACCTATAAGGTGACCAATAGTATCAGGTGGATATGCACTTATTACAACGATCAAGTATATGAGATTCAAAGGACACCATTTGCCCAGGGTTAGAGCTACGAAGGTGAGAAGGAATGGAACGAAGAACAAAAGGAAGGGGTGGGTATTGGGAGGAAGTGGGAAGAATGCTGTTACAATATGGTGATTGCAGTAAATGTCACAAAATGGAATTTGTATGGATCTTTGAATGGAAAAACCAATTTGCTCTGTAAACTTTCATGCAAATCACAATAAAAAAAAAAAAGATACATATTCAAAGAATAAAATTCTTTGTTCAGTTAAATTAATTCAAACATCTTGGTCCTGGCAGTATCCGCAATTAAAATAAAAGAAAACAGTAATAATTAAACCCAAAGCAGGAAGCTACAGAAGAAAGATCCTTTCCTGGATCTCACTATATTCTAGGAAGGATCTAAATGTATTTTGATTTTAGGAAAGAAAACAGATTGTAGTCAGCCAAGACTGTCTCTCTCTCTTTGACATTTAACTGTATCTTTTATCCTTTTCTACCTTCCATATGCAGATCAAATTCAGATTTAATTAAATTCTAATTCATCAAATAGATTTCCACACAAATTTAAAGATAGAGTCAAATATTGGATAGCATTTGAAATATTTTTTTGGTACTCTTAAGTGGCACCCTGGACTGTGACTATGCCTTCTACCATCACTTCTGAAAACCATTGATGGTGGGTTAAAAGAAAAAAAAATAACTTATTGTCAGTTAGTCAATGCTGATTCATGGAACCCCATGTGATACAGAGCAAAATTGTTCCATAGGGTGTTCTTGGCTGTAATCTTTATGGAAGAATATTTCCAGTCCTTTCTTCCACAGCACTGCTGGGTGGGTCCCAATCACCAACTTTTATGTTAGTTGGTAAGACAAATTGCTAGTAACAAGCAAAAAAGTAATAAAGCTTCAGGTAGATATAATAGAAAAAAAAATTCTAACTTCCACTGCACAGTTATACAGATCAGACTCCTATGAAGTTATGGGAAATTAAACTACTTATGCTCAAGGAATTTTCTTTTCTGATCATTGTTGCTCGTCTTATAGTTGCTATTGATTATGATTTTGTGAGTCACAATGAGAAGAGAACCTGGCATAGTATAATTGTCATCCATGTAAAGGCATATGTTTCTTTGTGGGCATGATATAAGCAGACATTAACACCATGTATGCAGTTGTCAATCATCCAAGGCACACTGTATCCAAAAAATAATAATTTAAGTTAATATTTGGGAAGCCAAAGTACATCTGATGCTCAGAGCAAGGGCAATAGGACTCTAGATACAACCTGGAGTTCAGAGAAGGTGAGTTGGTTAACTTCAAGTCTTTTGAAGATTCATTGGTCAAGGCCAATTAGTAGCTAATTTAGAGTGTCCCTCAGACCTTTATATTCAAGCAATTTATGAGTGTTTAAAGTTTTAGTAGCTTTATTTCCTTGTCTTTGACATTAAGTTTTCTTTCTTATATAGCCTCTTCCCCTACTTCTAGCTATAATCTATTTCAAAAGAATTAATAGTACTTAGACTCTTACACAATGATCCTCAAAGAGATTCTGCACTCAGTTTACTTAACAATAGGAGAGAAATGTATGTCTAGAATAACTGCTGTTTTAAGAATAAAAACATGTAATCACAAAGAATGAATTACTCAAAGAGGAAATATATAACAATAACCCATAAAAAGTAATTAAAACATTCCTGTTATACTCCAAAGTGATCAGAATAATTTAATTACAAACTTCAGAGTTACATTATGAAGATTTACACCAAGGCTGGAAGAAAGAAGTCACCAAGTGGGGAAGGACTTAATCACAGAGCATCTTAATTATATCTTTCCCTTGGAACCACTGGCCTCTTCTCAGAGGCATTTTCACTATTTTCAAACAGTATTCACATTTACTTTTCCAAATACCCTGTAAAGCTCACAAAGGGCACTGATGGAGGATTGTGAAGTTTTCGTATTCTATGATGAAAGATAACAGAAGCGTTCTTACCTAGAAGGATCAGCAGTCATCAAATATCAACCGAAGTGTATGTCCAGGAGAACACACTTGATGTGGGCTGCTTGAGCAAAATAAACATCTTTTAACATAATAGCATTTAGGATTCTCCATTAGGTCTCATTTGCCCTAAAATAAGTAACCTTTTACCAACTTAGAGTTCTGCTTGTCTCTGATCAAACCTAAGATTTGGGTCATTATAGAAAATAGACTAAACAGCTAAGACAATGTTACTGTTTTCAAAATGTTTCTTCTGAACTATATGCATTATTGAGAAACAGAGAAAATGGATTCATTATCCAAGATAGTGATTCTGAGAATGCTTTTGACTGCAAGTAAAAGAAACACAGAGACAACTGTCTTAAACAATAAGGAAATTTATGATCTCCCATATAAAGAAGTACAAATATAGGAGACCTCTAGACATATTCTAAGCAGGATTATTGTTCAGAGTTTAGGAAAATATGGCCCATTTTAAAAAATTTTACTGTAACACAGTCATGACCATTCATTTATATATTGTGGTATGGCTCATTTTGTGCTGCAACAACACAAATGAGTAGCTAAGACAGATCTATTATCCACAAAGCCTAAAGTATTTATTCCATGGCCCTTTACAGAAAAAATGTTGCTTACCTCTACTCTAACTCTCTCTATAATTCTCTAGATTCTGATGCCTTCTGTATATTGACTTTATGTGGTTCCCAACCAGGTCACAAAGTAGTCATTTTAGGTGTCACTAAGCATGACAATGTTCCTAGGCAGAAAAGTCATATATTTCTTCTATCTTTTTATAAGAACAAGGAAATTATTTTTCAGAAGTCCATGGAACAATTTTACTTTTGTAGCATTGCCTGGAAACATATCAAAAGCCAACACTGAGCTGATCATCAGCAAGTAAACTAGAACTGTCACCATTGGCTTAGGTCAATCAGAATGCTGTCACTGGAACTGGGATGGGTCAGCCTCTCCCAAAGCACATGGGCATGGGGAAGAGTGTGGTTACCTAAATCAACAAGGAGAATTGATGTTGACTACTACTAAAACCAAACTCAACCAAACTCACTGCCATTGAGTTGATTCTAACTCATAGTGACCTACATTGGGTTTCTGAGGCAGTAAATCTTTATGGAAGTAGACTGCCAAATCTTTCTTCCACAGAGTGGCTTTTAGGTTTGAATTGACAACCTTTGGGTTAATAACCTTAGGTACTACATCATCAGAACTCTTTTGACTACTACTAAAGGGATAGGAAATATAGAAGAATTGACTTCGACCTGAATACCTAGGCTCTTCCCCTATATGCCATTAGAAAATACTAACAAGAAAAATGCTGAAGGTCATGAAAAGGACTTCACAGAGGAACAATTGAAGGAACATATGTCACTTTGTTATAAGTGCTAGCCTTGCTAACATCCAAAGTAATTAATGATTCAATGTTCACATAATCCTGCTACACAAATATGAGTCATATACTCCTTTGAAAAGTGGCAACAAGAAGAGAAAAACCAAGAATGCAATTATCTTAAGGAAAACTCTCTAGAGTAATTCTCTTACCATTTATGCTTAATAATGTGTGACACTTATATTTAATGTAAGTCATCAACTCAGCCACTGCCATCAAGTCAATTCTGACTCATAATAAACCTATAGGACAGAGTAGAACTGCCCCATAGGGATTCCAGGGATGTAGATCTTTATGGAAGCAGAATGCCTCACCTTTTTCCAACAGACCTGTTGGCAAGTTTGAAACTGCTGACCTTTTGGTTAATAGCTGAATACCTTAACCACTGAGCAACCAAGGCTCCTTACAAGTCATTAAAGCAGATGCAAATAATTTTTAATAACTTTTGTGAGAAAAAAGATAGAAAAGAGCTCATAAGACACCCTTTCCAATGGCTATTAATCAACAGACATGTGTTATACAGGAGCTCTGGTAGCATAGTGCCAAAGGCACTTGACTGCTAACCAGAAGGCTGATGGTTCAAACCCACCAGCCACTCCTCGGAAGGAAGACTGGGCAATCTACTTTCGTTGTGATACTGCCTCGGTAACCCAAGGAGGGGTCGCTATGAGTCAATGCTGACTCGATGACACATAACAACATAACAACAATATGTGTTATACACAACACATTAAAATATAAATTTATAATAGCAAAAGCAAGTAAGATTTGTAGTTCATGCTTCCACCTTCCCAGAAAAACTGTTACTAACTTCAGGATAGGAAAATATAGTTTTTAAACATTTCCCATTCAATGGATTATAGCTTCTCCCCTGTTTAAGTAATGGCAAGTCTGGACAGAATGAAGGATATTCTTTAAATTGGATAATTTAATGGATTCTGACCTTCAATGACATGTATATTTGATACCACTCATTTAGCACTCAGACATACATTGTTACGTCTTATTAATGGGTTCCCTAAATTACAAGTTCCCTAACATTATATGTACCTTCAGGGTAGCTATTGTATTTCCTCCTGTATGCCTTGCCCATAATAGGTTCTTGGTAAAAAGTGAATATAGAAGCTCTAACATTTTTTAGCAATATGTAGTTTAAAAATGGTTTGTGTTTCACAATTTTATTTGTAAAAGTGAAAATTGAGTGAATTTTTCCCCTAGAAACAATGTTAGAGATAATGTTTTGGTCTCTAGAGTAGCCCATGAAAGACTCTTTAAGAAATAATTTAGCTAATGTAGTTTGCCTTTACCATGAAAAGCAGCAGAAAACCATACCTATAGAAGGCTACAATGATTGGTTTAGAAGTTCATGATACAAGTCATAAAAAGTGTACTTGAAGAGTAAAAGCATTCAGTAGTTTCCATGACAAGCAGTTTCCACAGTTAAAATGCATGTAACTAAAAGACATATGCACTAGCCCAAAATGCTAACCCTACTTCACAACTGACATTTAAAAAAAATTTTATCTGACTTACTGTTTATCAGTATAGTTGGCAAATCACACGAGTATGGAAACTAGCAGTTTTACCTAAAGAAAGGTGATACCTGTTCAAATAAATTAATATTCTTGTTTTATTGGACTGAGTTGCCAAGAAACATTTCACATGCCAGTTGCACTAGAGACAGGGAAAGAAAACAGAGTGGAGAAAAAGGAGCCAGGTTACAAACACTGTGCAATTTATTAATTCATGAGAACCAAATATTTTTCACAGTATTAGTACTGCCCATTTGAAATGTTCAGATTTGAGTTTATTGTGAATTTAGGTCTTGTCCCTAAACCCTTTTATGAAAAGGCAACTCTCTTCAACTGAGGATTAAGTCCTATGACCACTCAACCAATTTTCCCCTTTGTGTAGATATCTATAAAGGATTCTTAAGTGGTTATAATATTCTATCCTTTGCCTCTGCTTAGCAACTCAAAACTAATTCTTAGAGTCAAATTCAAGTCATCATGCTGAAAAGGAATTGTTTGCTCCTTACAGTTTGTTTTATAATTAGCATAATCAGCCAAAGGTAGATAACAAGGAAATCATATCATCTACTTTCCATGATATTATTCAACAGTTTCCACATTGTGTTGGATCACCTCTCTTTGGAATGGGCACAAATATTGATCTCTTTCAGTTGGTTGGCCAGGTAGTTGTCTTGGTATAAATTTCTTGGTATAAATGAGTGGGCACCTCCAGTACATTGCATCTATTTGTTGAAATATCTCAGAGGGTATTCTATCACTTCCTGGAGCCCTGTTTTTCACCAAGAAGCTCTGGAGGCATAGTGGGTAAGGCATTTTGTTGTTAATCAGAAAGTCAGCAGTTTAAAACCACCAGCTTCTCTAAGGGAAGAAGATGACACAATCTACTTCTGCAAAGATTTACAGCCGTGGAAACACAATGTGGATCACTAAGAGTTGAAATTGAGGTGATGACAATGGGTTTGGCTTGATTTTTTTTTTTTTTTATCTTGCCAATTCCTTCAGTGCAGCTTGGACTTCTTCCTTCAATATCACTCATTGTTGATTACATGCTACGTCCTGAAATGGTTGCATGTAGACCAATCTTTTTGGTATAATGACTCTGTATTCCTCCCATCTTCTTTTGATGCTTCGTAAACTCAAACCAAACTCACTGCCGTTCAGTTGGATCTGATTCATAGCAACCCCTCCTTGGGTTTCCAAGGCAATATCACTGCAGAAGTAGATTGCCCAACCTTCCTTCTGATAGTTCAATATTTTGCCCATAGAATCCTTCAATATTTCCACTCGAGGCTTGAATTTTTTCTTCAGTTCTTTCAGTTTGAGAAATGCTGATCATATTCTTCCTTTTTGTTTTTTTAACTCCATGTCTTGGCATATTTTATTATAATACTTCACTTTGTCTTCTTGAGCTGACCTCCAGAATCTTCTGTTCAGCTCTTTCATTTCATCATTTCTTCCATTCACTTTAGCTACTCTCTGTTCAAGAGCAAGTTTCAGATTCTCTTCTGACATTCATTTTTGTCTTTCCTTCCTTTTCTGTCTTTTTAATGGCCTTT
Source organism: Orycteropus afer afer (assembly GCF_000298275.1). NCBI lineage: Eukaryota > Metazoa > Chordata > Mammalia > Tubulidentata > Orycteropodidae > Orycteropus > Orycteropus afer. Next base: position 1,808,669 of record NW_006921829.1, on the reverse strand, counting down.
GGCTTTCTTCATGTATGATGTTCTTGATGTCAAGCCACAATTCATCTGGTCTTCAGTAATTTTTTTTCAATATGTCAAATCTATTCTTTAGATGGTGTTCTGGTTACCTAGTACTGCTCTGACAAGAATATACCACAAATGGGATAGCGTGAACAAACAGGACTTTAATTAATCTTTTATAGTTCAGGAGGCTAGAAGTCCAAGTTCAAAATGTCAGGCTCTAAGAGCTGTGTGAAAGCCCCTTGACCTTGACTTCAGCTCTGCCTCTTGTTCCTGGCCCACTGAAGCTAGAAGTATCTCTTCACTCAGGCAGCTACTGGCTGCTGAGCCTAACAAGCCCAAGGTCGACAAAGAAAATGGTATAGTCCTGATGTTACGAAACCACATGGCAGGCCATTTATTCAAGTCCATTGTAAGTCCCAAGGTTGACAGAGCATGACAGGCTGCTAAATAATGATTTGGCTACATGCAGGGTTCAAGCATGCCATAAACTTGAGACTATCCCCAAGGCTTCTCCTTATATACAGGAAGCAGACCACAGCCCAAAGGCAGCTACTCAGCTGCTTGTGGTAGATCCCACCACGGAGAAGATTTCCAGTCTCATCATGGGGAATAACTACCACCAGCTGCCCAGCCACTCAATCAGGCCCAGCCAAGTTGACACACAAACATAACCACCACAGATGGTCTCTAAATTCAGGTGGGATATAAACAAGGTCATATTTTGGGTCTTCTGGGCTTGTTTTCATTTTCTCCCCCTACAACTTGAACTTACATATGAGCAATTGATGGTTTGCTACACAGTCAGTGCTTGGCCTTGTTCTGACTGATGGTATTAAGCTTCTCCATTACCTCTTTCCACAAATGTAGTCAGTTTGATTCCTGTATATTTCTTCTGGCAAGTTCCACATGTATAGTTGCTGTTCATATTGTTGAAAGAAAAGATATTTGCGATGAATAAGCCATTGGTCTTGCAAAATTCTATCAAGTAGTCTCCAGTGTCTTTTCTACCACAAAGAACATATTTTCCAACTACAGATGCTTCTTTGTTTCCAAATTTTGCATTCAAAAGATCAAGAATTATGAATATATCTTGAGTGCATGTTTGTTCAATTTCAGACTGCAAAAATTGGTAAAAATCTTTCATTTCTTCATCTATGGCTTTAGACCACAACTCATCTATCAGTTTGTCATACTGTGGTTGCTTGTGTGTTGCTGTGAGACTGGAGGTTATGATACCAGTGTTTCAAATACCAGCAGGGTAACCCATGATGAACAGGTTTCAGTGGAGCTTCCAGATTAAGACAGGCTCCAAAGAAGAAAGGGTCCATCTACTTCTCAAATAATTGACCAATGAAAACTTTATGAATAACAATGAAACACTGTCTGACATATTACTGGAAAACTATGAATAGCCCTGAAACATTGTCCAGTATAATGCCAGAACATGAGCTCCTCAGGGTGGAAGGAACCCAAAATACCAATGGAGAAGAACTGCCTCCTCAAAGTAGAATCAACCTTAATAACATGGATGGAGTAAAGCTTTCAGGACCTCCATTTGCTGATGTGGCACGACTCAAAATGGGAAGAAACAGCTGCAAACATCTATTAATAATTGGTACATTGAATGTACAACATATGAATCCAGGAAGATTGGATGCTGTCAAAAATGATATGGAACCCAGAAATATCAATATCCTAGGTTGTAATGAGCTGGCATGGATGGATTTTGGCCATTTTGAATCAGACAACCATATGATCTACTATGCCAGGAATAACAATTAGAAGAGGAATGGCATAGCATTCATCATCACAAAGAATATTTCAAGACCTATCCTGAAGTACGATGCTGTCAGTGATAGGATAATACTGATACTGCTACAAGGAAGACCAGTTAATCCTACTATTATTCAAATTTATGCACCAACCACCAAAGCCAAAGATGAGGAAATTAAAGATTTTTACCAACTTCTGAAGTCTGAAATTGACCAAACATACAATCAAGATGTGTTGATTATTACTGGTGATTGGAATGCAAAAGTTGGAAACAAAGAAGAATCATGAGTATTTGGCAAATATAGCCTTGAGGATAGACAGGAAGCTAGAGATCACATGATAAAATTTTGTAAGATGAATGACTTATTCATTGCAAATACTATTTTTCAACAACATAAATGGTATCTACACATGTGGGCACTGCCAGATGGAATACACAGGAATCAGGTAGACTACATCTGTGAAAAGAGGCAATGGAGAAGCTCATTATCTTCAGCCAAAACAAAGCCAGGAGCTGACTGCAAAGCACACCAACAACTGCTCATATGCAAGTTCAAGTTGAAGTTAAGGACAATTAAAACAAGTCCATGAGAGCCAAAACATGACCTTGATTATATCCCACCTGAATTTAGAGACCATCTGTTCTGATTACCTAGTACTGCTCTAACAGATATACCACAAATGGGATGGCCTTAACAAACAGGATTTTATTCTCTTACAGTTTGGGAGGCTAGAAGTTCAAGTTCAAAGTGCCAGGCTCTAGGGGCTGTGTGAAAACCCCTCAACCTTGGGCTCAGCTCTGCCTCTTGCTCCCAGCCCACTGAAGCTAAAGACATCTCTTCATTCAGGCAGCTACTGGCTGCTGAGGCTAACAAGCCCAAGGTCAACAAAGAAAATGGCACAGTCCCGATGTTACCACACCACATGGAAGACCATTAATTCAAGTCCATTGTAAGTCCCAAGGTCAGCAAAGCATGACAGGCTGCTGAACGATGACATGGCTACATGCAGGGTCCAAGCTTGCCATGAGCTAGATACCATTCCCCAAGGTTTCTCCTTGTATACAGGAAGCAGACCACATCCCTAGGGCAGGTACTCAGCTGCTCACAGTAGATTCCACCATAGAGTTGATTACCAGTCTCATCAAGGGGAATACTACATCCAGCTGCCCAGCCATTCAACCATGCCCAGCCAAGTTGACACACAAACTTAACTACCACACCATCTAAAGAATAGATTTGACACATTGAACACCAATGACCAAAAACCAGAGGAATTGTGGGATGACATCAAGAACACCCTTCATGAAGAAAGCAAAAGGTCATTAAAAAGACAGCAACAGGAGAAAAGACCAAAATAGATATCAGAAGAGACTCTGAAACTTGCTCTTGAATGGAGAGTAGCTAAAACAAATGAAAGAAATGACAAGACAAAAGAGATGAACAGAGCATCTTGAGAGACAAAGTCAGTTATTATAATGAAATGTGCAAAGACGTGCAGTTAGAAAACTGAAAGGGAAGAACACACTTAGCATTTCTCAAGCTGAAAGAACTGAAGAGAAAAATCAAGCCTCGAGTTGAAATATTGGATAATTCTATGGGAAAAATATTAGATGATGCAGAAAACATCAAAAGAAAACAGAAGGAATACACAGTCACTATACAAAAAAAAAATTGGTCAGTGTTCATACATTTCAGGAGGTGGTATATAATCAAGAATCATGGTACTGAAGGAAGAAGTTAAAGCTGTGCTGAAAGAATTGGTGAAAAACAAGGCTCCAGGAATTGATGGAACATCTATTTAGATGCTTCAGCAAATGGATGCCACACTGGAGGCACTTACTTGTCTATGCCAAGAAATTTGGAAAATTTGCAGCTGTGTCTTCCCATTTTGAGTAGTGCCACATCAGCACATGAAGGTCCCAAAAGCTTTCCTCCATTGGCATCATTAAGCTTGACTCTACTTTGAGGCAGTTGCTCTTCCCCAGTGGTATTTTGAGTGCTTTCCAACTCAAGGGGCTTATCTTCCAGCACTACATCGGACAATGTTTCACTGCTATTCATAAAGTTTTCCATGGACAGTATTTTCAGAACTGGATGGCCACATTCTTCTTCTCAGCTTTTCTTAGTCTAGGAGCTCTGCTGAAACTCGTTCAGCATATTTGACCCTGCTGATATTTGAAATACTGGTGGCATAGCTTCCAGCCTCACAGTAACATGCAAAATATCACAGTACAACAAACTGACAGATGAGTGACCAACCAACTGGAAAAGATCCATATCTGTACCTATTCTAAAGAAAAGTGATCCAACAGAATGTGGAAATTATCACACAATAACATTAATATCACGTGCAGTTAAAATTTTGCTGAAGATAAATCCAAAATGGTTGCAGCAGTATATTGACAGGGAACTTCCAGAAAGTCAAGCTGGATTCAGAAGAGGACTTGAAACAAGGGATATCATTGCTGATGTCACATGGATCCTGGCTGAAAGCAAAGACTACCAGAAAGATCTTTGCCTCTGTTTTATTGACTGTGTAAAGGCATTTGACTGTGTGGATCATAACGAATAATGGATAACATTGAGAAGAATGGGAATTCCAGAACACTTAATTGCAGCCATGAGAAACCTGTACATACACCAAGAGGCTGTTGTTCAAAAAAAAACAAACGAATACTGAATGGTTTAAACTCAGGAAGTTTATACATCAGGGTTGTATCATTTCACCATAGTTATTCAATCTGTATGCTGAGAAAATAATACAAGAAGCTGGACTATATGAATAAGAATGCAGCATCAAGATTATAGGAAGACTTATTTACAACCTGTGATATGCAGATAATATAACCTTGCTTGCTCACAGTAAAGATGACTTGAAACACTTACTGATAAAGGTCAAAGACTACAGTCTTCAGTATGGATTATAGCTCCATTATTTGCACTGGGAAAATCTGTTGCAAAAAAAAAAAAAAAAAAAAAAAAAACTCTTTAAAATATTAAAGAACAAAGATGTCACTTTGAAGATTAAGGTGCCGCTGACCCAAACCATAGTATTTTTGATAGCCTCATATACATGTGAAAGCTGGACAATGAATACTGAAGAATAAAGAATAATTCATGCCTTTAAACTGTGGTATTGGCAAAGAATACTGAAAATGCTGTATGGAATGCCAGAGGAATGAACAAATCTGTCTTGGAAAGAAGTACAGCCAGAAAGCTCCTTAAAAGCAAGAATGGCAAGACTTCATCCCATCTACTTTCATCATGTTATCAGAAAGGACGATTCCATGGAGAAGGATATGCTTAATAAAATAGAAGGTCAGAGAAAAAGGGAAAGTCCCTCAATTGGATGGATTGAAACATTGGCTGAAACACTGGACTCAAGTATAGCAAGGATTGTAAGCATCACGCAAGACCAGGCAGTGTTTCATTCTTTTGTACATAAGGTTGCAGAAGTTGGAGTCCACCTACCAACAACAACACTTTTCCACGAACATGCCTTGGAATGCCTCATCAGTGTTTTTAGGTAATGGAGAGAGCAAAGATTTTGTAAACCTTGCTCCTCAATTGCACTCAAAGCAGAGAGTTAGTTTTCAATGTCTAAATTACTTATACTTTAAAATTAGCTCTGGGTTGATTCCTTATTCAACAAAATATTTAATTAAAGTACATAGAACAAAATTATTTTCTCACTCATTCACTGCCATTGTTGTTGTTGTTGTTGTTGTTGTTATGTGCCATCAAGTCGGACCCGACTCATAGCGACCCCACCTTGGGTTTCCCAGGCAGTATCACTACCATTGAGTCAGATTCAACTCATAGAGACCCCTCCTTGGGTTTCTGAGGCAGTAATACAAAAATAGATTGCCCCATCTTCCTTCTGAGTGGCTAGTGGGTTTGAACCGCCAGCCCAGGTGATATTTTATCTAAGCTCAAGTTCTTCAAACCCACCAGATTTAAGGAAATAAACAAAATATTTTGTGACTTTTTTGAAAAAATAAAGCATGTATTTTTTTATGTAAAGGGTGATACCTGCTCACAAAGAAATCAAATAATAAAAAATAATTTAAAAGTGCACTTCAATTCCCCAAATTAAAATTGATATTTGGTAAATAAATTTTCCAGCCATCTGTATACAATATGTTCAAATAAAAGGTGGTCAGATAAAGAGATTTATTAATAAATTGAGATAATTTTATTAAAATGGCTCTGTATTATCTATTCTACTTTTAAATAAATAACATGAATATAATTGTACTTGCATAAAACAGAAGAAAGTAAAATGAAACTGAAGAACTAGCTAAACTTTAGACAGAGTCATTCAGTGTTAAAATAAAGCATACAGAGTAAGTGAGAGCCTGCTGCTGCATCTACCTCCAGAGACTGACGTTTCCTAAGGAGTCAGAAACAAGAGCAATAAAGTCTCAAATAAGTGCAAGATAAGTCCTATGAGTGAAGAATAAATAGATTAATGAGAGTTTATACCAAGAAGACCTGTTTTACATGGCCTGGTCTCCTGAGAAGGTGCCTACCCTATGGGCTGTTTACCAAATAATGAATAGGTATTATTGTTGTTAGATGCCATGGAATCAGTTCTGACCCATAGCAACCATATATGCAACAAAGTGAAACATTGCCCAGTCATGCACCATCCTCACAATCATTTCTATGCTTGAGCCTATCATTGCAGCCACTGTGTCAGTCCATTTCCTTGAGAGTCTTCCACTTTTTCTCTGACTCTCTACTTTACCAAGCATGCTATCCTTCTCCAGGGACTGGGCCTCCTTGATAACATGACCAAAATATGAGAGATGAAGTCTGGTCATTCTCTCTTCCAAGGAGCATTCTGGCTGCACTTGTTCCAAGACAGATTTTTCATTCTTCTGGTAGTCCATGGTATAGTCACTATTATATGTGCTCACCACACAGATTGAGTATGTATGGTGAAAGAATACAACCCTTATGCACACTTTTCCTGATTTTCAACCATTCATTATCCCCTTGTTCTGTTCAAACAACTGCCTCCTGGTCTGTGTACAAGTTCCTCATGGGCACAATTAAGTGTTCTAGGATTCCCATTCTTCACAATGTCATCCTTAATTTGTTATGATCCACTCAGTCAAATGTATTTGCATAGTCAATAAAATACAGGTAAGCATCTTATTACAGGTTGTTAATGAGTCTTCCTCCAATCCTGATGCTGCATTCTTCTTCATATGGTCTAGCTTCTTGGATTATTTGCTCACCATCAAAAAACCTCAAACTCATTGCCACTGAGTCATCTGACTTACAGTGACCCCCATTGGGTTTCCAAGGCTGTAAATCTTCACAGAAAGGATTGCCTCATCTTTCTTCCATGCAGCAGCTGGTGGGGTTGAACAATCAACCTTCTGGTTAGCATCAGAGCTCCTTATATATATTATGTTTGAGATGTTAATGACACATTCAATTAAAATTTTAAATATCTTTGTGAGCATGTGGTTCTGGTCTTCATGTGACCTCAAGATTAAAATGTGGGACACTTCCATATATAACAGGAATTTAAATCACAGGATAAAGGAAAAGGCCTAGGGGAAGAGTGTAGGGCCCAGGATTGAGCCCTGTAGAACAACTATAGGCTGGTAAGAGGAAGAGAAACCATCAACAGTGACTTAGAAAGACTAGTCTTACAAGAAAGGATGCAAAAGAGAGTAACATGAAAACCAAAAGCAAATGTTTTCAGAGAAAAGGAAGAATTAACAACTGAGAGGCCACACATAAAATCACTAAAGTCTCTATTGGATTTGTCAATTTGAGAAGTTACTAGTAACTTTAGTGAAAATTGTTTCTGATCAGTTGGGGCAGGATCCAGGAGTCAGCAGCTTGGAAAGAGAGTTATTCTACTCTCTCCTTTTAAGTGTAAATTCAGGCCACTCTAAAATGGCCTGTGTTTCTTGAAGATTTGCTCAATTACCTGCTACAGAGGGCCATGTGTGATATCTGCTGAAAAGGCTAGGAATTCATCTTCTTAGAGTGAGCTACATGCTCATGAAATTCACACTTCCTGTAAATAAAAACCAATTAAATTTCCACAAAGTGCAAAAGTCAATAAAGAATGATCTTTGAAGAAATACATAAGGTTCTTTTCGCAATAGGGCTATGTGCATACAAGAGTTGAGGTGAAATACAGATGTAGACAAAAAAAGTATAATAGTATTGATTTTACCTTACCAATTCTAGCAGTGCTAAAAAACATAGGCTCTTAATCAGTATGCTAAAGGCTCAGGATTTGGTTGGTTGTTTTGGGATGGTGAGGCAGAGCTTGTTATTTTGGTATTGTTGTCTTCTGCTACTAAATACAATGATCATTTTAAATTAAATTTACATATAACTACTACATAGCAAGAATGTACAATTTTCTATTTGTTCCTGTAAGATGGCAGACTAGGCAGAAAGACTGCACAGACCCTCTTCAACAAAGAAAAGGGAAACCAATTAACACAGACACAGAAGATAATCCTG
>NW_006921829.1:1798253-1799910 GCF_000298275.1 Orycteropus afer afer | reverse complement strand
ACTCATAGCGACCCCTCCTTGGGTTTCCGAGGCAGTATCACTACGGAAGTAGGAATGCCCAACCTTCCTTCTGAGGAGTGGCTGGTGGGTTTGAAACACCAGCCTTCTGGTTAGCAGTCAAGTGCCTTAGCCACTATGCTACCAGAGGTCTGAGTGGTGGTAGGACCTAAGAATTAACCTAAAAATCAGCACTGCTAGCCAGGGACTACACAGGGACTACTCTGGTGGCTGGGGAATAAACAGGAGAAGGTGAAGAGAAAAGCAGGCTGAGCTGTGGAATTGTGCCGGTCCGGAGGGTGACACCAACTTGAATGTTACAAGCAGCTTGACTATTTTGGATATTTAAAGAGACAGCGCTCTCCGAGATTCCAGGGGCTTAAGAAGAGGTTCCGCTTTCCATGAACCCCAAGGACACTGCGGACCTGCAAGACTGAAAAGGTGGGATATTCCTCTTGTTACTCTTATACCCCACAACCGCTTGATGAACAGAGGTGCAGCCATCCCCCACTCCCACACAACTTCTGGGCCCAAAGGAACTCCATCACAGTCTGTGTGCTCAGACGGAGGCTGGGTGCCCTGCCCTGTCCTCCACCAATTTTTTTTTTTTTTCTTTTTTTCCTTTTCGCTTTCTTTTTTCTAGTGATTAGTTTGCTTGTATTTGTCTGTTTTAAAACAACTATTATTGTTAATACTTTTGTCCTTTTTATTACTAATCTTATTCTTCCCCTCCCACGTTCTAGTTTTCAGCTTTTTTTCTTTTCCCTGTGAGTGGTTGAATTTTTTCTTTTTTTAATTTAATTCTTTTTTTTCCTTTTTTCCCCTTTTTTCTCATGGTTAACCCCATTCCTTGTTTTTCTTTTTGCATTTTTCCCATTTTTTTATTCATTAATTTCATTCTCTACCTTTTTTCTCTTAGTGCCCTATCTCCAGATATTGCAGGTTTTCTTGTTTTTTCTTCTTCTTTTTCACTTTTTTCTTTTTTTGGTTACTATTCCTGTGTGATTACATGGTGTGTTTTTTGTATATGTGCTTTTAGTTTTTTGATGGTTATTCAATTGTAATTTTTATCTCACTGAGTGGGAGACAGCAACAGTCCCCATAAGATACAATTATACCCACACCTCCTACAACTTCACTTACTGAGTGAGGGACACTACCTCCTTCTCCACCAATGGGCCAATGATAAAAAAAAAAAAAACACAAAGAAGAGCCTGAGTCACCCTTGGCTGCTCTTCACAGTTAACAGAGATCTAAATACAACAACACCATGATGCCTCAGAGACAATAGACCATCACAGTCCACACAAAGAAGCAGGATAAACTGGTAGAAACAAAGGAGCAGGATACAGACCCAGAACACATCCCTGAGGAAGAAGCAGCATTGGAACTCTCTGATAAGGAATTCAAAAGAATTATATTTAGGTGTTTTCAAAGGATTAAAAGACAGACCAAAGAAAACACAGAAAAAAAACCTGGAGGAATTTTGGAAGAAAATACAAGAACAAAAAGATAAAATAAATGAAAAATTAGAAATGGCTCTAAATCTACAAATAGAAATCCAGAAGATTAATACTAAATTGTCAGAAATAGATAACATATTGGAAGGGCAAAGGAGTAGAATTGATGCAATGGAAGACAGAATTAATGAGATTGAAGA
>NW_006921829.1:1788545-1795586 GCF_000298275.1 Orycteropus afer afer | reverse complement strand
TAAACTGTGGTCAATGTCATGAGACAAAATATATGTTAACCACTGTATGGAAAGTGAATTTGCTCTGTAAACCTTCACCCAAATCACTATAATAAATAAATAAATAAAAGAATGTACTTTTTTCCTTCCTAAGCATACGTGTTATATTCTTAGAACATTTTTAAAAATGCATGCTCTACATTCCCAAAGTTCTTCTTGTTGTAGAGAGAAAGGTTAAGTAAGTTATTATTTTCTCAGATTAAATTATTGGCATCTTACTTTGACTAAGAATTATTATGTATCAATCTCAGGAGTTTCTGGCCTAGATTTTTAAAAAGACTATTTAGGAGACTGAATCTTTTCTCCCTGAGTTTAAATGTTTGTTTAAAATAGATGTTTTATAACTTTATTTTTATTTCTTTATGGTTGAATCTACAGCTGTATAGTATTGTTGTTAGGTGCCTTCAAGTCAGTTCTGACTCATAGCGACCCATGTAGAATAGAACGAGACATTGACTGGTCTTGCACCATCCTCACAATCATTACTACAGAGCTGTATATTGAAGCCATTTAAGTAATTTGGAGGGGAAAAAAGAAAAAAAAAAAAGATATAAAGTTTTGCTTGCCCCAATTTAAGTAAATATTGTTTGAATAAAAATGTATGTTAGTAGTCTAAAGTTTCTGATACATTTTCCTACATTGTGATCAATAAGTGTGGTTGGGTGCCATCAAGTTGATTCTGACTCAAAGTGACTCCATGTGACAGAGTAGAACTTCCCTATAGGTTTTTCTTGACTGTAATCTTTACAGAAGATAACCAGAACTTTCTCCTGCTGGGTGGGTTTGAACAGTCAACCATTTGGTTAGCACCTGAGAGCTTAACCACAGTGCCACCAGGGCTCTTTGTGTTGTTATTAAGTGTCATTGACTTAGTTTTGACTTACAGCAATCTCACGTACAACAGAACAAAACACTGCCTGGTCCTGCCACATGCTCACAATAATTACTATGCTTGAGCTTACTGTTGCAGCCACTGTATCAATCCATCTCGTGAAAGGTCTTCCTTTTTTTCACTGACCATTTACTTTACCAAGCATGATGTCTTTCTCCAGGGACTGTCTCTTCTGATAATATGTCCAATATACTATCATTATCATAGAAATTTAGAGTTGAGAAAAACTTTAGGGATTCTCAGACTCAACTAATAATTACAGAAAATTACATGGCCTTCAGGAAGACAACATTTTTTTCATGAAGTCTGCATAATGTTTAGTCTCAAATTTCTAAGCTAAGCTTATACTGAATCTCAGAAATTACCTTTTGTCATTTTGAAGAGCAACAAGAACCAGATTTGAATGCTATATTGTAGATATTTCTCTTCTGGAGAAACAAGTTCTAAGGCATAGTTTTAATTAATGTATGTATTATCAAGGTGAGTAAATGAGAAAAGAGAGATGAATGGAGGAAACAGAGAGATCAGCCAGGCAATCTTTACTATAAGTAAGTCATGAGGAGACCTGAGGTGATGTTAAAATAAGACCTGAGGTGATGGTGATAGGAAATAAAGAATGAGAAGATAGGAAGGGCATGGAATGGATGTCAATGGACTAGAGAAGTCCATATGATTTTGGTGTGCATTAGGAGTGGGAGGGAAAGGAAGACATTAAGGTAGACTCTTAAGTTTTGAGTTGCAGTGAAAGTGAGAAAACATTAATAGAAATATTGAAACCTATAGTAGGACTTAGCTTCAACAGAAAAAAACGAGCTCAGTTTTAGATGTTCTGAAAGTGAGAGTAGGACCACCAAGTTATCAGGAATAGAGAGAAATAAAATTGGAATTCAAGAGAGAAGTCAGGCCTAGGAAATAGATTTGTTAGTTTTGTAAGTCATCCACATAAAGATGGTGGTCACATTAAAAATGGATAAGCTGTCTGAAGGCAGAAATGCAAAGAGAGAAAGCAAAGAGTTCCTCCTAATAAAGGGGAAACTCATCATTAATGGGCAACAAACAGAAGTCAATTGGAGCTAAAGAACATCACCTTATCAAAGAAAACTTAGGCTCCTTTACTATTTTTCAATACAGATAAAAATGGTTAGAATCTCACAACTCTGTATTAAAAAGCAGTATGAGTAAGAATTAAAGAAACTTGAAAATAGATTCTATTAAAAAAAAAAAACCTACTAAAAATGTAGAGACAAAATGAAACAAATAAGAAATAAAATGAACCAATTACAAAATAAACTTGAGAGTTCTACCAGGATAATTGTATATTTTAAAAATAATAATTTTAAATGACTGAGGAAAATGGAGATTTTTTAAGGTTATCATTTGTCTTTAGTTTTCTGTTATGCAGAATACAGTTTTTTGAATCTGATTATAAGAAATTTTCTATGCTGATCATTTTATCCTTCTAGAACTATTAGTTTTCCTACTTAAAAAATATTTAGGAGTTCTGGTAAGATGGCAGAATAGGCAGAAAGACTGGACAGACCCACTTCAACAAAGAAAAAGGGAACCAATTAACAGATACAGAAGATAATCCTGGCCCCCTGAGCCTTGAATGGAAGGATATAAACTCCAACTAGCAGAAGAATTTGCATAAAAATACCAAAAAAGGAGACATACAGAGCTGTGGTCTGGCAGTGATCTTGACAGCACAGACAGCTTAGATATTGCCAAGTGGTGGTAAGACCTAAGAATTAACTTAAAAATCAGCCCTGCTAGCCAGGGACTTCATGGAGGACTGCTCTGGTGGCTGGGGAATAAAAGGGAAAGTAGTAAAGAGGAAGGCAGATTGAGCTGTGGTTGTCTGTCCAGAAGGCACAGCCATTTTGAATGTTTACAAGCAGCTTGAACATTTTGAATATTTAATGCAACAGCGTTCTCCCAGATTCCAGGGACTTAAGAACAGGCTATGCTTGCTGGGAACTGCAAGGACATTCTGGATGCACAGAATACTGGAAAGGTGTGATATTCCCCTGGTTACTCATATCTCACACCCTCTTAGTGAACGGAGGTGAGGCCATCGCTCACTCCCACCCATCTTCTAGCCTGGCAGGAATTCCATCCCAGTCTGTGTGCTCAGATGGAGCCTGGGTGCCCTGCCCTGTGCTGACTAGATTTTTTTCTTCTTCTTTCTTTCTTTAGTTTGTTTGCTTTGTCTGTTTTAAAACTACTATTATTATTATTGAAGCTCTGGTAGCACAGTGCCTAAGGCACTTGACTGCTAACCAAAAGGCTGGCAGTTCAAACCCACCAACCACTCCTCGGAAGGAAGGTTGGGCAATCTACTTCCATAGTGATGCTGCCTTGGAAACCCAAGGAGGGGTGGCTATGAGTCGGGTCTGACTCAATGGCACATGACAAAAACAACACTATTATGATTACTTTTGTCCTGTTTATTATCATTCCTTATTCTTCCCTTCCCAGGTTCTAGTTTTCCCCTTTTTTCTTTTCCCTATTTCTGCTTCCAATTTTGTTTTTTATTTCTTGAGGTTAACCCCATTGCTTGTTTTTCTTTTTGCATTTTACCCATTTTTCTTCATTATTCTCTTTCTCTACCTTTTTTCTCTTATTGCCCTCTCCCCATATATTGTGGTATTTTTGTTTTGTTTTGTTTTCCATTTTCTCTTTTTCAGTTACTGTTCCTGTGTGATTACATGGTGGGCTTTTTGTCCGTGTGCTTTTACTTTTTGGATAGTTATTCAAATGTTATTTTTGTCTTACTGAGTGGAAGACAGTAACATTCCCCATACGACACAACTACATCCGCACCTCCTGCAGCTTCACATACTGAGTGAGAGTCACCACCTCTTTCTCCAACAATGGGCCAACAATAAACAACCACCAAGAAGATCCTGACTCATCCTTAGCTGCTCTTCACAAACACATAACAGAGATATAAATACAAAAACATCACAATGTCTCAAGACAACAGACCACCACAGTCCACACAAAGCAAGATAAAGTGGTAGAAACAAGGGAGCAGGATACAGAACCAGAACACATCTCTGAAGAAGAAGCAGCATTAGAACTCTCTGATAAGGAATTCAAAATAATTATATTTAGGTGTCTTCAAAGGATTGAGAGACAGACCAAGGAAAAGACAGCCAAAACCCTAGAAGAATTTTGGAAGAAAAGAAAAGAACAAAATGGCCAAATAAATGAAAAATTAGAAATGATTCTAAATCTACAGATAGAAATCCAGAAGATTAATACTAAATTGTCAGAAATAGGTAACATATGGAAAGGGCAAAGGAGTAAAATTGATGCAATATAAGACAGAATTAATGAGATGGAAGAAAAATACCTGAATACTTCTTTGCAAAAGGATCAATCAGAAAAACATCAAAAGAAAATGATGAAAGCCTAAGGTTCATGTGGGATACCATCAAAAGGAATAGCCTGCATGTCATTGGAATTCCAGAACAGGAAGAGAAAAATAAAACCACAGAGAAAATTGTCCAAGATTTGTTGGAGGAGAACTTCCCTGATATGATGAAGGATGAGACTATATCCATTCAGGAAGTCCAATTCACCCCAAACAGGATAGACTCCCAAAAAAATCACCAAGACATATCATCATCAAATGCATCAAAACCAAAGACAAAGACAGAATACTGAAAGCAGCATGGGAAAAACAAAACGTTACTTACAAAGGACAACCAGTAAGAATAAGCTCTGATTTCTCAGCAGAAACCATGCAAGTGAGAAGGCAATGGGATGGTAAACATAAACCTTGAAAGAGAAAAATTTTCAACCAAGAATTATATACCCAGCAATATTGTCCCTCAAATATGATGGTGAAATTAGGAGACTTCCAGATAAGCAGAAACTAAGGGAATTTGTTAAAACCAGACCAACCTCATAAGAAATACTAATGGGAGTCCTTTGAACAGAGAACCAAAAATAGCAAACAACTGACCATTAATACACAAGGTGAAATAACCCAAAAACCATAGCTATGGACATATCCAAAGTAAAATAAGCTTGCAAGATTGTAAACAGGTAACCAGAGACTTCAATTGGCAAATGAGGACAACTACAAACCAAAAAGAGGGAAAATACTGTGTGGTTACAGAACTCCTAAATGGTGAGGAAGTCAAGAGGGTTACAAGATAGTATGGACTATTCCAAACTCAGGAAGAAAATTAAAAATCACAGGGTAACCTCAAAGAAAAATAATAAACCTTCACATCACAATAAAAAAGAGGGCAAGCACAAATATTCAGCAAGTACTAAAACAACAGCAACAAAGGAAATGTTACACAATTCATAAACATAATGAACTCAGCACAGAATATAATATGGAACAAAGAAACCAGGGACACCATGAAAAAACACATAACAAAATGACAGTAACCAATTCATACTTGTCAATAATTATACTGAATGTTAACAGATTTAATGCACCACTCAAGAGACAGAGAGTTGCAGATTGGATAAGAAACAAAACCCATCAATATGCTCTCCACAAGAGACACACCTTACAGACAAAGACAAAAATAGACTGAAAATCAAAGGTTGGATAAAGATATATTAAGCAAATGGCAACCATAAAAGAGCAGGAGTGGCAATATTAATTTCTGATCAAATTGACTTTGAGACAAAAACTACCTTATGAGACAAGGAAAGACATTATATAATGATTAAAGGATCAATTGAACAAGAAGATATAACCATAGTAAATATCTATGTACCCAGTGAAAGAGCCCCAAAATACATAAATCAGACTTTAAATGAGTTGAAAATGCAATTAGATGACTACACAGTCATAGTGTGGGACTTTAATACACCACTTTCAATGAAAGGCAGAACAACTGGAAAGAAACTCAACAAAGATGTATAAGAGCTAACAATACAATCCACCAACTTGACTTTATAGATATCTACAGAGCACTTCACCCAACAACTGCACAATATACATTCTTTTCCAGTATGCATGGAACATTTTCCATGATAGATCATATGTTAGGTCATAAAGCAAGCTTTAAAAATTTCAAAACATTAAAATACTGCAAAGCATCTTCTCAGATCACAATGCTATCAATTAGAAATCAACAACAGGAAGATTAACAGAAAAGGAGTAAACATATGGAAACTGAACAACACCCTCCTTAACAAAGACTGGATAAGAGAAGAAATAAAAAGTGAAATGAAAAAATTCCTTGAATCAATGAGAATGAAAACAAAACATACCAAAATCTTTGGTACACAGCAAAAGTAGAGATCAGAGGCCAATTTATAGCAATAAATGCACACATCAAAAAAGAATGGGCCAAAATCAACACTATAAATCAACATCTCCAACAATTCAGAAAAGAACAGCAAGAAAAGCCTACAGTCACCAGAAGAATGGAAATAATCAAGATCCGAACAGAAATCAATGAAACAGAAAATAGAAAGAAAATCAACGAGACCAGAAGTTGGTTTTTGAAAAGATTAGTAAAACTGACAAACCACTGGAACACAAACAAAGGAAAAGAAGGAAAGAATACAAATAACATGAATAATAAATGAAGCAGGTGACATCATTCAGAACCAACTTAAATAAAAAGGGTAATATCAGGATACTATGAAGAACTGTACTCCAACAATTTTGAAAATCTGGATGAAATGGACAGATTTCTAGAAATGCACCAATTACATAAACTAACACAGACTGATATGGAAAACTTGAACAGATCCACAACAAAAGAAGAAATTGAGCATGTCCTCAAAAAATTACCAACAAGAAAAATCCTGGCCCAGAGAGTTTCACCAGAGAATTCTAACAAACATTCAGAGAAGAACTACTCAAATGATTCCAAAACATAGAAAAGGATGGAATCCTCCCTAACTCATTTTATGAAGCAAACATAACCTTCATACCAAAACCAGTGAAAGACATCACTCAAAAGGAAAATTACAGACTAATATCCCTCATGAATATAGATGCAAAAATCTTCAACAAAATCCTATCCAATAGACTCCAACAATGTATTAAGAAAATCATTCATTATGACCAAGTAAGACTCATATCAGATATGCAAGGATGGTTCAACATTAGAAAAACAATCAAC
>NW_006921829.1:1786667-1787922 GCF_000298275.1 Orycteropus afer afer | reverse complement strand
ATAGGAAGATTGAACATTGTGAAAAAGTCAATTTTACCCAAAGCAATCTATACATTCAATGCAATCCCAATCCAGATCCCATCAATATTTTTTAAGGATATGGAAAAACCAATCACTAACTTTATATGGAAAGGAAAGAGACCTCAGATATGCAAAGGACTATTGAAGAAGAAGACCAAATAAGAGGTCTCACACTGCCGGATCTCAAAAACTACTATGCAGCCACAGTAGTCAAAACTGCCTGGTATTGGTACGATGACAGAAACATAGACCAAAGGGATAGAATGGAGAACCCAGAAATAAATCCATTGACCTATGATCAGCTGATCTTTGACAAAGGGCTGAAATCCATTAAATGGGGAAGAGAATGTTTGTTTAACAAATGGTTCTGGCAAAACCGGATATCCATTTGCAGAAAAATTAAACAAGATCTGCACTTCACACCATACAAAAAAACTAACTCCAGATGGAGCAAAGACTTAAATGTGAAACTAAAACTATACAGTTCCTGGAGGAAAAACTAGGAGCAAATTTAGGGGCCCTAATATATGGCATAAATAGACTATCAAGCATAACCCAAAATGCCCAAACAGCAGAATAGAAACAAGATGAACAGATCCTTCTAAAAATCAAACTTTTATGTGCTTCCAAAGACTTCTCCAAAAGAGACAAAAGAGAACATACAGAGTGGGAAAAAAAATATTTGGCAATGACATATCTGGCAAAGGACTTATCTGTAGAATTTATATAACACTCCAGCACCTCAATAACAAGAAGACAAATAATCCAATTACAAAATGGGCAGAAGACATGAATAGGAACTTCACCAAGGAGGACATTCAGGCGGTCAACAAACATATGAGGAAATGCTCATGATCATTAGCCATTAGAGAGATGCAAATCAAAAGAATAAGATACCATCTTGCCCAGCACTAGCAGCAAAGTTCAACAAGACAGAAAATAACAAATGCTGGTGAGGATGCAGAGAGATTGGAATTCTCATACACTGCTGGTGTGACTGTGAAATTGTACAACCACTGTGAATAGCAGTATGGCAATTCCTTAAAAAGTTGGAAATAGAAATACCATTTGACCCAGCCATTCCATTACTAGGTATATATCCTAAATAAGTGATAGCCATGACAATAACAGACACATGCACACCCATGTGCATTGCAACACTATTTACAATAGCAAAAATGTGGAAGCAACCTAGGTGTCCATCAACTGAGGAATGGATAACCAAACTATGGTA
>NW_006921829.1:1785471-1786567 GCF_000298275.1 Orycteropus afer afer | reverse complement strand
ATCTGCAAAACACCACATAACGTGGATGAATTTGGAGGACATAATGCTGAGTGAAATAAGTCAATCACAAAAAGACATATATTGTATTAGTCCATTATTGTAAAAGTCAAGGAACAGTTTATATATGGAAGGAAATTTTCTTTGCTGGTTATGGGGTGGGATGGGAGGAAGGGAATACTGTTAGACAGGTAGAGATAAGTATTGATCTGGGTGAAGAGAAGGGCAATGTACCAAATGTGAGTTATCAACATAGTGGCGTTGAGGAAGAGGAAGTCATAGAGAGGTGCATGGGAGATACAGACAACAAAGATGAACCCTTTTGCACATACAGTACTGCGTTGTTAGTGAAGGCAATCATGGGTATATGGGTGGACAGATGGATGAACAAGCTGAATTGTTAGGTATGTCTATGCAGTAGGGAGTGTACCCAAGACCATGTATAGGGCTGTCAGACAATGGTTCTACAAGTGTGTTTGTATGTTTTGTAAGAATTCCCAGGGGTTTAATAGTAGAGCTGACAAAGGGCAAGCTTGCAGTCACTTCTTGCTCACAGCCAGCTACCCAGAGGGAGCAAGTAGTTGAACCTGTGGCCTGGGACCATAGTCACAGGGGACATCAAGCTCAATTGGCATAACATACTACACAAAACATTTTTCCACCTCCTACTTTGGCGAGTAGCCAGTGGGATCTTAAAAGCTTGCAAGCAGCTATCTAGATGCAAAAATGGGTCTCTCCTCATCCAGAGCAAAGAAGAATGAAGAAAACCAAAGATTCATGGAAACAATTAGTCCTCATGACTGGTACACTATGCAATCCTCAGCCTATATGACTATGAGACCAGAAGAACTAGATGGTGGCTGGCTACCACTGCCATCCACTCAGAGGGGGATCTATGTAGGAAATCCAGGATAGAGAGGAAAAACAATGTGGAACAAAACTCAAAATCATTTGGAAAAAAAAAAAAAAAAAAGAGGGGTGGGACCAGGTTTGCTGGTCCAATAGAGCCTGGTGGAACCACTGAGACTATGGCCCCTAGCTGTCCTTCAGGTCTGGAATTGGACCCACACCTCTGGTTTCCAGTCAAATAAAAGACAGG
>NW_006921829.1:1780879-1785371 GCF_000298275.1 Orycteropus afer afer | reverse complement strand
GGGACCAGGTTTGCTGGTCTGATAGCACCTGGTAGAACCACTGAGACTGTGGTCCTTAGCTGTCCTTCAGGTCTGCAATTGAACCTACACCTGTGGCTTCTAGCCAAACAGAAGACAGGCATATGAGTTGAACATTTACCTGAGGCACACTCCTTGGAGAGAACAATCATGGGAGAAAGAGGGGCTATTTATGCACAGGGAGACAGCTCAGGGGGGCAGAAGTGCATGGAGTGATGGACACAGGGAAGAGGTAACTATCAGGAGGAAGTGGGAGGGGAGCTGTTGCATTGTGGTAAATTGTAGTCAATGTCATGACACAATGTGTGTGTAAACTGCTGTATAGAAAGTGAATTTGCTCTGTAAACTTTCACCCAAATCACAATTTAAAAAAAGGGGGGGTTATATATTTAGGAGTTTGTAAATGGGTGAGAAATGTAGTAATATAGTCAAAACATGTCTAACTTCAGGGTGGGGTTGTATAATGACCAGGAACAGGCCCAAAGCTGATTCCCATAAAGTGAATGGAAATGAGACCTATTTCCACCCTTCAAACTTTATTTTTTTATCAATTCTGACACCAGCCATCCTTACCATGGTACTCTCTACTTCTCTACTGGGTTCAATAATCCATTTCAATGTCCACACACAACTCACAGACTATATTTACAGTTTAAAAATTTTGACTCATAGCCACCCCCACTGGGTTTCTAAGGCTATCTATGAAAGTAGATTGCTTCATCTTCCTCCTGTAGAGCAGCCTGTGGGTTTGAACCACCAACATTCTGGTGAGCAACCAAATGCCTTAACAACTGCACTACCAGAGCTCCTTATATTTACAGTTAAGTGATTTATTAAGGAAATAACAGGATACCACTCAAGTTCAGGATCAACATGCTACAGCATGGAATTAAGATCAGGAAGTATGTAGCCAAATTTTCCCTTCTTCAGTGCAGACTAACTCTCCCAACTCCTCTTGACCATAAAGATCTCCTCTCATCCTCCTCAGGATAGGCTTTCCTTGTCCCCATCAGGACAGGATCCTCTTGGCCCTGCCATCTGTCACCATTGACTCTGCCACAGGGCCCCTTCTGGATCTGTTGATGCCACCTGTGCCACTGGGCCCCATCTAGGCCTCTTGTCTTAGGTGCTACAACTCTTGACCACTGTTCCAGCTCTTTTAGAAGGTTCCTGCCTCCTCTGTCTCTCTGATTCTTCTTTATTCTCTTTTTCCTTCCTTCTTCTTTCCTGCTACTTCTCTTCCTGCTTCTTTCTCTCTCAAAAACCTCTGTGGGATTGCCACATATATACACAACTCCTTGTGAATTTAAAGGCATGGCCTCTCCTAGCAGGGGCCACAAATTTACTAATGCCATCTCCGTAGGCCATAGACACTTCATTTGCATAGTGGGCTATAGTCACCTCATTTGCATAGTCTATAATCATTTCATTTGCATAGTATATTGACCAGTCGAGGTATAGCCCAGGAACAAACTAAGTTGTTTACAGCTTACGCAGGAAATGTCAATCAACCTAGACAAAAGTAACAAGCACTTTGGGGTAGAAATCTAGGGCAAAAGCTTAGATGAAAAATTTCTCAAGCTGTTTTTCTCAAGATCTAAGGCTAAAGGCCACATAAAGGGTCTCATTTCACCAGAGTTTCTACCATTAATTCTATAGTTTAAGTGGTTTACTAAAAAGCAGTGCCTAAGGCATTTGACTGCTAACCAGAAGGCTGGCAGTTCAAACCCAACAACCACTCCTTGAAAGGAAGACTAGGCAATCTACTTCCGTAGAGATACTGCCTCAGAAGGCCAAGGAGGAGTCACTATGAGTTGAATCGGCTCTACGGCAGTGAGTTTGGTTTTTTAGTATGGTTTGGTGTGCTGTCACACTGTGCTGTGCTGTATGTGTCTTTTAACCTCCAATATTTCCAATATAGACATGATATCCTCTTTCTCGAGCAGCACTTCATACATTGCTAACCTTGATAAACACAGTGATTGACTCTACTACTCAGCAAAGAGCAAAATTTCACCCACCTACAAATGTAGACCTCATCTTAAATAGTGGTGATAATGACAATGATGTAGCAACTAAAATAACAACTACAGTTAGCTGCTAAACTTAGAGGTTATTTTATAAGTCCTGGAATCTCTGGGTAGTGCAAATGGTTAACACACTCAGCTTCTAACAAAAAGTTGGAGATTTAAGTCCACTAAAAGGTGAGTCAGGAGCAAGAGTTGTTAATCTGCTTATAAAATAAATAAATAAATAACCATTGAAAGCCCTGTGGATGCAGTGTTACTCTGACATACATGAGTAATCATGAGTCAGAGTTGACTAGATGGTAACCGATTGTTTGGGTATACGCCTTATCTAATTCCTCCCTCCCAGTAGTTCTATGAAGTTGCTCCTATTGATAACAATTAAATGAGACAATCAGTGTAAAGGCTTAGAACCATATCTCACAAGAAATAAATGTTCTAATTGTTAGATCTTTATTTTAAAGACTAGGAAATCGTAAGGGATAGAAGTGGATTAAAAACTCTAATCTTTCTGTCTTCAGAGCTGAGTCCTTAGCCTCTGGGCAATTCTGTTCTTCTTGGGGTCTACATTTCCATCCCTAATATCATTCTTTTATATTCTAAAATCTTGAAACCTGTTAATAATTTAATGGATTAAATCTGATTAATAAAATTAGTAAACATGGTCAATCAAAACTCTTTACTCAAAGAAAACTTAAATTGCAGGTCACCCCAAATTCAATCATTTTGTAAGGTGCTCATATATTGGCAATTCTCTCTCCATTCTTTCTATCTATCACCAGATTGTCAATGAATGAAATTGTCACCAGCTAACTAGAATTCAACATAGCTAATAAGCAATGTTCTTCACTCATCTGTCGTTTTGTCAGACTACCGTGGTTTCTGTGTTGCTGTGATACTTGAAGCTGTGCCACCAATATTTCAAATACCAGCAGGGCCACACATAGTAGACAGGTTTCTGTGGAACTTCTAGAATAACAAAAACTAGGAAGAAGGACATGACAGTCCACTTCTGAAAAACCTGGCAACAGAAAACTTGGCAAACTTTATAAATACCAGTGAAACTAAAGTACTCAAAATGCAACTGGAAAAGAGTTGCTTCCTCAAAGTAGACAAAAAAAAAAAAAAAAAACTCACTGCTATCGAGTTGGATCTGACTCATAATACCCCTTCTTGGGTTTCTAAGGCAGTATCACTATGGAAGTAGATTGCCCAGTCTTCCTTTCCAGGAGTGGCTGGTGAGTTTGAACTGCCAGCCTTCTGATTAGCAGTCAAATACCTTAGGCATTATGCCACCAGAGCTCCCACTTCAAAGTAGAGTAAACTTTAATGACATAAAGTAGAGCTTTTTAAATATACATTTAGTAAGTGGGACTACTCAAAATGAGAAGAAATAGCTGCAAGTATCCATTAATAATCAGAATGTGAAATGTATGAAGTATGAATCTAGGAAAATTGGAACTTGTCAAATATTGAGTGGAATGCATAAAGATCAATGTCCTAGGCATTAGTGAAAGGAACTGGACTGGTATTGGCCATTTTGAGTCATATAATCATATGGTCTGCTATTCTGACCATGAAAAATCAAGATGAATGCCATCACATTGACAGTGAAAAAGAATATTTCAAGATCTATCCTGAAGTACAATGCTATCAATGATAGGATAATATCCATATTTCTACAAGGATGACGAGTTAATCTTACTATTATTGAAATTTACACATCAACCACTAAAGACAAAGAAACTGAACATTTTTACCAACATATGTAGTCTGAAAATGACCAAACATGCATTCAAGATGCATTGATAATTACTGGTAATTGGAATGCAGAAGTTGGAATCAAAGAAGCATCCATAGTTGGAAAATATGATCTTGGTGATAGAAATTATGTTAGACATCACATGACAGAATATTGTAAGACCAATGACTTATACACTTTTCCAACAACATAAACAGTGATTTTACATGTATGCTTCACCAGATGGAATATACAGAACTCAAAACAACTACATCTGTGGAAAGAGGTGATGGAGAAGCTCAATATCATCAGAACAAGACCAGAGTCTGATTGTGGAACAGACCATCAATTGCTCATATATAAGTTTAACTTGAAGCTTAAGAGAGTTAAAACAAGTCCACAAAAGCAAAAATGTAATCTTCAGTGTATACCACCTGTATTTAGAGACCATCTGAGAAACACATTTGATGCATTGAACACCAGTGACCAAAGGCCAGATGCATTTTGGGAGGAAAGCATACATGAGAAAGCAAAAGGTCATTAAAAAGACAGTAAAGAAAGAAAAAACCTAAAGGATGTCAGTCAGAAGAGACTCTGAAAAATCCTCTCTTTTTTTACTTTTATTGTGGTGAAAACATGCACAAGACATTTGATAACATAACAACATCCACATTTACAGCTCAGGGAAATTGATGACATTTTTTTT
>NW_006921829.1:1779676-1780391 GCF_000298275.1 Orycteropus afer afer | reverse complement strand
TATATATATATATATACATTTTTTCCCCCAACCTATCCAGGAATTTTCTCTCCCCTCTCCTCCATGATAACCAACAAAGAAAGTTTCCTTCTATGTATAAACCCTTGCTTGACTTTTTACAATAGCGGTCTAATATAATATTTGTCCTTCTGTGATTAACTTATTTCACTCACCATAATGTCCTCCAAGGTTATCCACATTATGCAGTGTTTTGCAGATTTTACATTATTCTTTAGTGTTGCATAGTATTACATTGTGTATATACTGCAGTTTATTTATCCTCTGCTCAGTTGATGGGCACTTAGGTTATTTCCATCTCTTTGCTGTTATGAATAGTCCTGCAATGGACATGGGTGTACATATATCTATTTGTGTCCTGCCTCACTTACTTAGGATCTACACCTACTAGTGGGATTTCTGGATCACATGGTATTTCTACTTCCAACTTTTAAAAGAATCACCATAACAATTTCCACAGTGGTTGTATCATTTTACAGTCCCACCAGCAGTGTATGAGAGTTCCAATCTCTCCACATTCTTGCCAGCATTTGTTTTCTGTCTTGTTGAACTTTGCTATTAATGCTAGGATAAGATGGTCTGAAACTTCTCTTGAATGGAATAGCTAAAGTGAAAGGAAGAAATGATGAAATAAAAGAGCTTAAAGAGTCCTGGTAGCATAGTGCCTAAGACATTTGACTGCTAACCAGAAGGTTGG
>NW_006921829.1:1777157-1777931 GCF_000298275.1 Orycteropus afer afer | reverse complement strand
CAAAATTGTCCCTCAAATATGATGGTGAAATTAGGAGATTTCCAGATAAGCAGAGACTAAGAGAATTTGTTTAAACCAGAACAACCTTACAAGACATGCTAAAAGGAGTCCTTTGAACAGAAAACCAAAAAGAGCAAATAACAACCAACCATTAATACACAAGATGACATATCCCAAAAACCACAGCTATGGACATATCCAAAGTCAAATGAGTTGACAAGAGTGTAAACAGGGAACCAGAGACATCACTTGGCAAGTGAGGACAACTACAAACAAAAAGAGGGAAAAGATTGTGTACTTACAGAACTTGGATTGGATAAGAAAACAAAACCCACCAATATGCTGCCTCCAAGAGTCACACCTTACAGATAAAGACAAAAATATATTAAAAATCAAAGGTTGGAAAAAGATATATCAAGCAAATGGTAACTGTAAGAGAGCAGGAGTGGCAATATGGCAATTCCTTCAAAAGCTGGAATTAGAAATACCATTTGACCCAGCCATTCCATTACTAGATATATACTCTAAAGAAGTGAGAAACATGACAAGAACAGATATATGCACACCCATGTTCATCACAGCACTATTTACAATAGCTAAAATATGGAAACAACCTAAGTGTCCATCAACTGAGGAATCAATAATCAAACTATGGTACATACACACAATGGAATACTATGCAATACTAAAGAATAAGGTAGAATCTGCAAAACACCACATAACATGGATGAACTTGAAGGACATTATGCTGAGTGAAATAAGTCAATCACAAAA
>NW_006921829.1:1759533-1775712 GCF_000298275.1 Orycteropus afer afer | reverse complement strand
ATCACAATTTAAAAAAAAAAAAATTGAACGCTGCAGGAAGCATCAAAAGAAGATGGAAGGAATACATAGTCACTGTACCAAAAATAATTGATCAACATTCAACCATTTCAGGAGGTAGCATATGATCAAGATGTGAAGCAGTCCAAGCTACACTGAAGGCATTAGCAAGATGTTTCAACAAACAGACACAACGCTGGCAGTACTTACTCATTTATGCCAAGAAATTTGGAAGATAGCTACCTGGCCAACTGACTAGAAGAGATCCATATTTGCACTCATTCCAAGGAAAGATGATCCAACCAAATACATAAATTATCAAACAATATTTTTAATGTCATATGCAAGTAAAATTTTGCTGAAGATAATTTTCAAATGGTGGCAGCAATACATAGACAGAGAAATACCAGAAATTCAATCCAGATTAAGGAGACATAGAATGAGGCATATTATTGCTGATGTCAGATGGATCTCAGCTGAAAGCAGTGAATGCCAGAAAGATGTTTATCTGTGTTTTGTGGACCATTTAGTGGCATTCAACTGTGTGCATCATCACAAATTATGGATAATGTGTTGAAGAATGAGAATTCCAGAACATTTAACTGCGCTCATGAGGAATGCATATATAAACCAAGAGGCAGTTATTTGAACAAAACAAGAGTATTGTTGCTGTTGTTGGCATGTGCTGTCAAGGCAGACCTGACTCATAGTGACCCATCATTGGGTTTCCGAGGTGGATCACTGTGGAAGTAGATTGCCCAACCTTCTGAGGAGTAGCTGGTGGGTTTGAACCACCATCTTCTGGTTAGCAGTCAAGTGCCTTAGGCATTATGCTACCAGAGCTCCTGAACAAGAGTATACTGCATAGTTTAAAATCTGGAAAGGTGTTTGTTAGGGTTGTATCCTTTCACCATACCTATTCAACTTATGCTGAGCAAATAATACGAGAAGCTGGACTATATGAAGATAGTGGCATAAGGATTAACAACCTACGATATGCAGATGACAAAATCTTGCTTGGTGAAAGTAAAGATTTGAAGCACTTACTGATTAAAATCAAAGACTACAGCCTCCAGTACTGATAACACCTCAACATAAAGTAAAGAGAAATCCTCACAATTGGACCAATAAGCAACATCATAATAAATGAAGAAATGATTGAAGTTGTCAGAGATTCCATTTTACTTGGATTCATAATCAACACTCATGAAAGTAGCCGTCAAGAAATTTAACAATATATTGCAATGGGCAAATATGCTGTAAAGGAACTCTTTAAAGTATTAAAGAACAAAGATAGCACTTTGAAGAAAACACCAAGCCATGGTATTTTCAATTGCTTTCTATGCCAAGTGAAAGCTGAGCAATGGATAAGGAAAGCTGAAGAAGAATCCATGCATTTGAATTATGGTGCTGCCAAAGAATGTTGAGCATACCATGGACTGAGAGATGAGCGAATATATCTTTCTTGGAAGCAGAATGCTGGCATGTTTCTTAGAAGAGAGAATTGTTGTTGTTGTTATGTGCCGTCAAGTCAGACCCAACTCATAGCGACCCCTCCTTGGGTTTCTGATGCAGTATCACTATGGAAGTAGATTGCCCCATCTTCCTTCTGAGGAGTGGCTAGTGCGTTTGAACCGCCAGCCTTCTGGTTATCAGTCCAGTGCCTTAAGCACTACGCTACCAGAGCTCCCAGAAGAGAGAATAGACAGACTTAATCTCTCACATTTTGATCACATCAGGAGAGACAAGTCCCTGGAGACTAGTAAAGTAGAGGGTGAGCAAAAAAAGAAGACCCTCACTGAGATAGATTGACACAGTTGCAGCAACAATGGGCTCAAGCATAGCAACGACTGTGAAGACGGCACAGTATGGGACAGTGTTATGTTCAACTGCACATATGGTCGCTACGGGTCAAAACCAACTCGACAGCACCTAACAACAAAAACAATTAGAAATGTGAAAAGTCCACCTCTTTTATGTTGAACAACCAGCTGTAATTTAATTGCATATAGTAATGGGAGTAGCTTCAACCTAATGCCATCAACAAAATTCTGCAAAATTGCTTTAAATCCAATTTCTCTCATAAAAGTTCTTTTTCTTCATTGGATTACATGCAAATCACATTTTGTCTTTCACTAGGAAAAAAGACTGGGCTCCTAGTTAAAGTCATGTACAAACAGAATGTACATTTAAAAACCACATGAGAATGATAATATTCAGTAAAAGCTACACATTTGAAAAATGACAATGGACAAAGTATAACTAATAAACCCATAATCCAGATAAGTCATGAACTTAACACACATAAGTCAAGCTTTTTATCAGAAGACTCTGGCAGCCTGGCACACTGACTGCCTAATCTACTTTGAGACACCAGGAATTTGAGCTGAACAGTATTTCTGTCCTTTTCTATTTCCCTTATGGGATCTTCAAATAATAACACAAAGTTATAATAAGTAATTCACTTATTTATATATTTCCTACTGAGTATTTTTCTCCCTAATCCACTTTAATGAAAAGCTCTTCCAGAGAAAAGAAAACTGACCATCTGGCAGATGCAACCTAAATACCTATTTTAGTCATAGTGATTGAATATGAGGATGTGTTGG
Source organism: Orycteropus afer afer (assembly GCF_000298275.1). Taxonomy (NCBI): domain Eukaryota; kingdom Metazoa; phylum Chordata; class Mammalia; order Tubulidentata; family Orycteropodidae; genus Orycteropus; species Orycteropus afer. Next base: position 1,773,106 of record NW_006921829.1, on the reverse strand, counting down.
GGGAGAATGAGATTTTGCTGAACAAAGCTGATCCTAGTCAGCAATTCCTAGCTAATCAGTAGCTAATCCTACTCCGGCTGTACAAAACCTGAACCAAGGAAAAACTCTAAGCTTCTTTGAAGTGCCCAAGAGTCACCTTGTAGAAACAATGGCTCCATCTAAAGAGGAAACCTATGCTCTCAGCACTTTTCAACCTCTATAAACAGTCCATGTCAAATACTGCCACAAACATTTTTTAATTATTTTTAGCAAAATTTTACTTGCATGTGATAATAAAGATATTGTTTGATAATTTCCACATTCTGTTGGATCATCTGTCTTTGGAATGGCCACAAATATGGATCTCTTCCTGTGGGTTGGCCAAGTAACTGTTGTCTAAATTTCTCACCATAAATGAGTGAGTGCCTCCAGCACCGCATCTGTTTCTTGAAACATCTCAATGTGTAGTCCATCATTTCCTGGATCTTTCTTTTTCACCAATGCTTTCAGTGTATCTTGGACTGCTTCCTTCAAAACCATTGGTTTCTGATCATACATTGTCTCCTGGAATGGTTGACTGTTGATAAATTCTTTTTTGTACAGTGACTCTGTGTATTCCTTTCATCATCTTTTGATGCTTCCTGCAATATGCAATATTTTGCCCATAGAATCCTTCAATATTGCAACTTGAGGTTTGAATTTTTTCTTTAGTTCTTTCAGCTTGGGAAATGCGAGGTATGTTCTTCCCTTTTGATTTTCTAATTCCAGATCTTTGCAGAATTTATTATATTACTTTACTTTGTCTTCGTAAGCCACCCTTTGAAATCTTATGTTCAGCTCTTCTATTTTATCATTTCTTTCATTCACTCTAGCTACTATATATTCAAAAGCAAGTTTCAGAATTTCTTCTGACATCCATTTTGGTCTTTTCTTTCTTTCCTATCTTTTTAATGACGTTTTGCTTTTTCACTTATAATGTTCTTATCATCCCACAAATCATCTGGTTTTTGGTCATTGATGTTCAATACGTCAAATCTATTCTTTTGATGGTCTCTACATTCAGGTGGGATATAATCAAGGTCATATTTTGGCTCTGATGGACTTGTTATAATTTTCTTCAGCTTCAACTTGAACTTACATATCAGCAATTGATGGTCTGCTTCGTTGTCAGTTTCCATACTTGTTCTGACTGATGATACTGAGCTTCTCCATCACCTCTTCCCACAGATGTAGTCAATTTGATTCCTGTGTATTTCACCTGGTGAAATCCACTTGTGTAGTATTATTTTTGTTGTTGATAAAAGGTATCTGCAGTGAAGAAGTTATTGATCTTGCAAAAGTCTATCATGCAGTCACTGGTTTTCTTTCTTTCACCAAGGCCATATTTTCCAACTACTGATGATTCTTTTTTGTTTCCAATTTTTGCATTCAAATCACCAGTAATTATCAATACATGTTGATTGCATGGTTGGTCAATTTCAGACTGCAGAAGGTGATGGTAAAAATCTTCAATTTCTTTATCTTTGGCTTTAGTGGTTGGTGTGTAAATTTGAATAATAGTAGTGTTAGCTGATCTTCTTTGTAGGTGTATGGATATTATTCTACCACTCACAGCATTGTACTTCAGGATAGATCTTGAAATGTCCTCTTTAATGATGAATGTGATGTCATTCCTCTTCAATTTGTTATTACCAGCATAGTAGACCATTTAATTGTCTAACTCAAAATGGCCAATACCAGTCCATTTCCTGTCACTAATTACTAAGATATTGGTCTTTTTGTATTTCATTTCATTTTTGACAACTTCCAATTTTCTTAGATTCATACTTCATACACTCGATGTTTCAATTATTAATGGATATTTGCAGCTATTCTCATTTTTCCACATCAGCAACTGAAGGTCCCTGCAAAAAGGGAAGGGAGGCCACATGTTCTGACCTCCTCTAACCCCACAAGAGGAAGACAGAATCACCATCAGCAGCCCAAGGCCTATCCCTGTGAGGCCAGATATGCTGCCTCCCTCCATTCCTTTCACCAACCATTCCTCCTAAAGCACCCACCCCCTGTCTCCTGTGTCCGATAATTCGCTGCAGTGGTCACACAGAACTCACAGACTATGAGGTTTATTAGGGAAGCACCAGGTTACAATTCAAGTTCAGGAAAAATGCTCAGTCTCTCTCCCAGCCCACACTCTCTCTCCTAACAGTCTCTCACAGTCTCTCTCCCAACAGTACGTGTCCCTCAGTGTCTCACTCAGCAATGTGTGTCTCTTGTGTCTCTTTCCCAGCAGAACATATCTCTTTTAAGACCGTGTGTCTCTTTCAGCAGCATGTCTTCCTCAACCAGCAGTCAGAGAGAGATCTCCTCTGCCTCTAGGAGGCCTCCTTTTTAGCCTGGCAGTGGCCAAACTAACCACTCATAACATCAGAACTCTAAGCACCTGAGAAAAAGCAGGAACCTCCCAGAACATTGCTTTGTGTTGCGCCCAACAGAAATACCCCAGGTGGATAACTTTTCCAATCAAGAGCTCCTCAGTTGCTCACAGCAAATTCCACCACAGAGTTTACAAAGACTTATGGCTAGAAAAGTCACACTAAATAATTTACTACACCACAGTTCTTAAAGCTTTACTCCATCTATGTCATTAAGATTGACTCTACTTTGAGGAAGCATCTCTTCCCCAGTTGTATTTTGAGTGCCTTTGGACCTGAGGGGCTCATTTTCCAGCACTGTACCAGACATTGTTTCACTGTTATTCATAAAGATTTCCAGTCATATATCAGACAATATTTCACTGCTACTTATAAAGTTTCTAGTGGCCAAATTTTTCAGAAGTGAATATTGTTTCTTCCTAGTCTGTCTTAGTCTGGAAGGCCCACTGAAACCTGTCCATCATGGGTAACCCTGCTGGTATTTGAAATACTTGTGACATTGCTTCCAGCATCACAGCAACATGCAAGCCACCACAGTATAACAAACTGACAGATGAGTGGCAAGTATCATTTTGCTGAAAATCAGTCAAAAACGGTTGCAGCAGTATATGTACAGGGAACTGCCAGAAATTCAAGGGTTCAGAATAGCATGTAGAATGCAGGATATCATTGCTGATGTCACATGGACCTTGGCTGAAAGCAAAGAATATCAGAAAGATGTTTACCTCTGTTTTATTGATTATGTGGAGATATTCAGCTATGTGGATCATAACAAACTATGGATAACATTGTATTCAGTTGGAATTCCAGACCATTTAATTGTGCTCATGAGGAACCTGTACATAGATCAAGAGGCAACAGTTCAAACAGAACAAGAGGTTTAAAATGGTTAAAACATGGTTTAAAATCAGGAAAAGCGTGTGTTAGGGTTTTATCCTTTCACCATACTTACACAATCTGTACAGTGATCAAATAATTCGAGAAACTGCACTATATAAATAAGAATATGGGAACAGAACTGGAGGAACACTCTAACAATCTGAGATATGCAGATGACATAACCTTACTTGCTGAAAGTGAAGATTTGAAATACTTACAGATGAAGATCAAAGACTACACTCTTCAGTAGGGATTACACCTCAACATAAAGAAAACAAAAATCCTCAAACTGGACCAATAAACAACATCAAGGTAAATGGAGAAAAGACTGAAGTTGTCGGAGATTTCATTTTACTTGGATCTGTAATCAACACCCATAAAAGCAGCAGTCAATAATCAGAGGATGTAATGTACTGGGTAAAACTGCTGCAGAAGACCTCTTTAAAGTGTTATGGAGCAGAGATGTCACTCTGAAGACTAAAATGCACCTGACCCAAGCCATGTTCTTTTCAATAGCCTCATATGCATCTTAAAACTGGACAATGAATAAGACCCAAGAAGAATTAATGCATTTGAATTGTGGTGTTGGCAAAGAATATTGAAAATACCATGGGCTGCCAGAAGAACAAACAAATTGGTCTTGGAAGAAGGACTGCCAGAATGCTCTTTAGAAGTGAGAATGGCCAGACTTCATCTCTCACATTTTGGTCATGTGGTCAGAAGTGACCCTGGATATCCCTGGAGAAGGATATCATGCTTGGTAAAGCAGAGGGTCAGCAAAAAATGGGAAGACCTTCAATGCGATGGACTGACACGGTGGCTGCAACAATAGGCTCAAACATGGCAAAGATTGTGAGGATGGCACAGGAGTGGGCAGTGTTTTGTTCAGTTGTACACAGGGCCACTATGAGTTGGCGCCAACTTGTGGGCACCTAATAACAGCGACATAGTTATTCTAAGTTCACCCTTCAGTTAGGGTGATCCTGGCATTTTCTACATAGACTTTGTATTTACTTCGAGCTTGACTTCCCACTGCCTACTTCCATCATCCTACAAACAGTACTATTTTCTGCCACAGAGAAGGGGTCCCAAGATAGTGCACATTGTTAACACCACTGTTAACACACATAGCTGTTAACTGAAAGGTTGGAGTTTCAAGTCCTCCCAGAGGCACCTCAGAAGAAAGGCCTTAGAATTTACTTCTGAAACTCAGCCATTGAAATCCCTATGTAGCACAATTCTACTTTGACACACTTGCAGTCAGCATGAGTCAGAATTGATTGGACAGCAATGAGAACTAGAGACAATTAATTGTTATGATAAGTCTTATTTCTACAATAAGTGCACACATTCTTCAAGGATATAGGCTTTATCTGCTTCTTCTATAGCATATACTTCTGCAGTAAATTTGTGCTTGAGTGACTTAAATGTAAATAAGTGCTCACATGGGATACTTACTCAGGGCTAATGCTGTGCTGCACAAGTCAGAAGCTTATTAAGCCATTTCTCTAGTTACGTTTGAAGAAGTATTTTAAATTTAGTCTAGAGTTGAGAAATTATTGAGATCATTTATTTTATTTTATTTTCACTTGTGGAGGAACTGAGATACAGAACTAAATAACATCACTATTTCCTTCCAGTTTTCTTACAACAAGGGCTACATCCTGCTCTCTCTTTCCCTCATTAATTCCTTGCTTTTGAAAGTGTGGTCAATATACTCATCCATGGCATTGGCATCACCTGGGAGCTTGTTAGAAATGCTCCACCCTGACCTACTGATTCAGCATCTGACATGTAACAAGATTCACAGATGAACTGAGTGCACATTACATTTTGAGCATCACTGATTTAGTTCACAGGGCTTATTTGTACTAAATATGTCTTCTGTTTCATTCTATTAGATTTTTTTTTTTTAAATGTACTGTTTCTGACTTAACATGTCAAACAATATAAAATGGTATATGTGATAATTAGTAATTGCTCCCATCCTACCCCTCTGTGATAACTGATGTTAAAAAGGCTTTGAACCGGCACAAACAAGTTCAGTCATGGGCAATGTAACAAAACCAGAACAGATCTGAATATTTTAAATTTGAGTGATCTGTAATATTATCCAGAATGGGAAAATCTACAAGTTGAAGCCCTAGAATGGGAAACTATGAAGAGACATAGTGAGCCATTTCAGGAGCCTGATGTGTGACTGGATTTTTGCCAGGACTATTAAGAGTGATATATAGTCAAAGTGGCATGGTCAGCTGCCTTCTTGAGCTGGGAACTGTTGTTTTTGACTCAACCAGTCAAGAGATTTGGTTGCTATACAACACGCACACTGTTCTTATTTTCTAAGAAGGAGACTAAATTTCTATCAAGGCTTCAACCCATAATATTTCCTGTCTAGTTAGCATTCCAGTTCACACACATTTTGAAAATTCAAGACCATTCCAGTATCACTTAGTCAGCCATGATTGAACTGGGTTAAACCAGCTTGAAGCCCTGGTTAAAAGTTGTCTATATCCTTCTATCTTTATTTGGGCTTATAAATTTCCACAAAAATATATATATATACTTAGCTGATAAGTTCTGAGTGACAGAACAAAAGATCTTATTTTTAATCAGTTCCAGTATGTAGACATTGACACAAAGAGGCTGTTAACTTAAATCATCATTAGCTTCCTACATCTGCCCAAGCCATTTCTCCTATTCCTTAAGTGCTAATAGGCATTTTCAGAGCACTCGGTGCACAAATGTCAACTACCAAGCAGTAAACAAAGCTGAATAAAATAGAGAGAGAGAATAGTTTTTCAGGTAGTGAAGGCCTAAGCCTTTGTATATAATATATTTCACATGATATGCACGTGATATGGAAGAACCAAATGTTTATGTAACCAAAGAAGCTATTGTGGTATTTTGTTTCTCTGTTTACAGTTAGGTAGTGTTGATAGTGATGGAAATTATACATCTTAATCAGAGGACGAGGGATAATGTAGCCATGATTTTCCCTGAAGGTTAAGTGGTATGATTACAAAGCAAGAAAATTGTTCTGTTAGATGTTCAATGTTTTCACTATTCAAACAGCACATATTGCTTAGACAACTATTAGGGAGAAGATTTAAGTAGAAACAAGTAACTTTGGTAGGAGATAAAAGTTATAATCTTACCTTGAACAACAGGTAGCTGGCAGCATCAGGATAAGGTAAAGCTAAAAAACTATAGAAAGAAAGAATAATGTTAAAAGTAATAAAAGGAAGAGTGTGCCCTAAACTACAAACTCACCCACTTTTCTGATAAATGGATTCTTAGTGTGGGGTAAGTCTAATTCTGGAACCACTAAAATATGCACCATTGTTAAATTAGACACTTAAATTAGCTCATGTAGTATTTGTAAGTAGTCTGAAAAATGGCTGTTCCTTTTTTCCTACAGAAATCAATGGGTCTATCTTGGTTTCCTCCAATAGGTCTGTAGGAGAAGGGTCCAAAGCCCTTCATTATAGAGTCATTATCTCTTACACCCCTCAGGAGAGAGCACAGTCCATCATCATCAGCGTAGTCCATTTTTTTTAATTAAGGAGCTCATCCTGTATCTTAACCTACTTCCCTTGAGTTGATTCCTACTCATAGCAACCCTGTAGGACAGAGCAGAACTGTCCTATAGATTTTCCATGGTTGTAATATGGCACATAACAACAACAACAACAATCTTTACAGAAGCAGACTGCCACATCCCTTTCCTGCAGAACAGCTGCTAGGTTTAAACCACCAACTTGAAGGCTACCATTGAGCTTTTAACCACTGAACTGCCAGGGCCCTTTTCCTGTATCTTAGCTCCCCAAATATCCAAATTCTAAAACTGCAGAGTTTTCAAGGTTGACCCTAAGACTTCTGGCCTGTTCTACAAAAAGACTGGAACAAAAAGAATCCTCAAATAAATGAACAATGGTTAAAGGAGCCCAGATGGCAATATTACACAAGGCTATTAACCTAGTCTCAGGGCCCTGAATTTAGTGATTATTGATGCAGGCCCAACGAGCCCAGGATCAATTTTATTTCTACTGCCTCATGAAATTTTGCTTGTCTATAATAGAACTAAGTTACAGAAGGAGATGTGGTAAAACATACCATCTGGGAGGGCTGAAACATAATTCACAAAGTATGTTATTTTAAAAATAAATAAATAAATAAAAACTCATTCCATACAATTCTCTCAATGTGTTACTCCTGAGAACATCTAATGGCCTGATTTAAAATAAAGCAAAACAGGAAAGAAAAAACTAAGAATAAGTACCCTTTAATAAGTGCTACATATTGGTCATGAAGCATGCTAAACGTTTTACCTACACTGTTTCATTTAATCTTTAAAAAACTCAGTGTGCTAAAAATTACCCACATGGTACAGATAAGGAAACAGTATAGAGAGATGAAATGACTTGCCAAGAATCACATAATTATAGTAGCAGCAGAGATGCCCTTTGGGCACAGTTTTGTCCACCTCCAGAGTCCTTATTCATTTACACCTTTCAACAGAGCCTCCAGATATAGTACATTAGCACATCAAGGGGGAAAATAACTGGATTTGGAGTCACAATGTGTGGGTCTAAATGCTAGCTCTGCCATCTACTCCAGACAAGTTACCTAATTAACATCTTTGAATCTTAGATTTCTCATTTTAACTTCAGCTTTCCTGAGAAAGAAATATGTTTACGTAGAAAAGAAGGAGTCCCTGGGTGGTGCAAAGAGTTGGGTGCTCAACTACTAGCTGAAAGGTTGGTGGTTTGGACTCACCCAGAAGCACCTCAGAACACAGGCCTGGAGATGTGTTTCTGAAAGGACACAGCCTTGAAAGACCTGTGGAGCAGTTCTACTGTGCACACATGGGGTCATCATAAATCAGAATCTCCTCAACTGTAACTACAAACAACACATCGAAAACAAAGTGACCAACCTGAAGTAAAACTTAATGAGTATTAACTCCCTTGAAGTGATCTTCATTCTTAGCCATTAAAAAGAAATGTAAAAGCAGAAAGTCATTCTTATGATATATATTATTATCACTTGCTACAACCCAGGCAGGAGCTCTAGTAGCATAGTGCCTAAGGCACTTGACTGTTAACCAGAAGGCTGGCGGTTCAAACACACCAGCCACTCCTCGGAAGGAAGATGGAGCAATCTACTTCCGTAGTGATACCACCTTGGAAACCCAAGGAGGGGTCGCTATGTGTTGGGTCCAACTCGACGGCACATAACAACAACAACAACTCAGGCAATGAATAAACGAGTACTGCCCAGTGCTTCATTATCTTGTTGGGAAAAAGGTAACGTCACTCATAGATACATCCTAAAGCAAAGGTGGAGAAAATGTACCAATATGCATTGGCGGTGTTATAATTTTCCCAGTAATACACAGCTTAAAATATAAATTGACAAATATTTTAATTTCCTAAGTATCAATACAATCATTCAAACAGAATTTGAAACAAATATGTAGGTTTCAAGTAAGGGGCATTATTATTTTTTAACTAGTGGTGAGTATCTAGGCTAATATTCATGACACAGTACAAATCTTATTTAGCAGAGTCTGCTTTAAGCTGGGCAACGTGCAGGATTCTCCAAATCTCATCAGCACAAAACCTGAAAAGGTTAATCCTGATTTAGCTGCCTAGACATTCAAAGCTGATCAGCTGTTTCTGTCCTTTTTGTTCCACTGCACCTGCATAAATATTCTAGGCTCCATCTAACTTCCCTCCAACATGCTGGGTGTCAAGAGGGCCACAGCCTGGTGACACAGAGGGATTTTACTGAGAGTGTACCATGGCCATCCCTGGTCTACACACTCACAGCCATGCACACGGGGTGCAGAAGCTCAGAAAAGAAAAACAGATGTCTGCCTCAGCTTTGCATTACGTAGCATCTTATAAGAGTTTGGATACAGTTTTTATTTTTGTTTGAAAACAAAGAATAAGAGAGAAAGGAAGCAACCGGATTTTTGCAGTACCAAGGGATGTAGGTTGGGGCTTGTACATCTGCAAATTGAGAATATCCAAGAGCTGTGGTGCCTTCAGTGCCAACCCAAAAAAGGCACAAGAATGAAAAAGGCAGGAGTCCAGAAAAGCTACTCCTTAGTGTATCTTTTGTTAAAATGAAATAAATAAATAAGAAAATAAATAAATAGATGATAGATAGATAGATAGATAAATGGATAAATAAATAAATAGAAAATAATTTATTCCAACATATGTATTTTGCTAATTTAGCATTTGAACAAAATCTCGAATTGAGAGAGCAGAGCACAAGTCTCATACAGAAACAAACTATTGAGCTTCCCTTGACCCAATCTCCTCTGATTATCATTGTTTCTCTCTCTTTTCCTCGTACTGTCTTGGTTCAAATCCTGCTTCTAGTACTTAATAGGTGTGGGTTCATTGGCAAGTTATTTAAATACCTTGTGCCTTATTTCCTCATCTGTAAAGTGAGGATAATAATACATGCCTTTCTGAACTGTTATGAAGAATCACTGAATACCTCTAAAGAATGCTGGACATAGGAGAGACAGTAGGAAACTGTAACTAGTCTGAATATGCCTGTGTCTTGAGGCCTGGACTGGGTACTATGCTCTATGTGTGTTCCATGTGGTGTGGGACTCAACATGAGGTGGAATTCTAGAGCAGGCATTTCACTGAAACAGGGAAGAGGGTAGCATGAAGTCTTCTGAGGGTAGTTTATGAACTTTAACTCAAAGTTTTGGACAAAAAGTTGAGCAAGTGATGATTTAATAAATAAATAAATAAGGGATTAAGATCCTTTGGGGGAGGTATCCACTTCATGAGGAAGATAATTTGGATTGGGAGAATTATATAGAGCACAGCTGTGTTACCTCAGGTCTTCTGAGAAGCAGAAACTAAGACAGGATTAGACATGCAGAGATGGATTAGAGCAGACATCTGTGAAGGAAAAAAGAAAGGGAGCCAGAGAAGGTAGAGAAACATCTTCAGACTGTGCTACAGGTCTGAGCCCTGTGAAGGAGAGGAGAAAGGAAGGCGGGCAAGAAGAGTACCAGACTTCACTGCATTTCCAAGAATGTCTGGGCCAGATCAATGTCCCAAGTTCTTGAGCCAAAGTCACCCAGCAGAGAATTCCCAAGTCTTGCAAGAAATAAGACTTGTTGGTAACCTACTGTGTTGGGTGGGCTGAAAGAAGCTTGTAGGAAGTATGATCTCAGAAGAAACATGGTACATCCAGAAGGGCAGCACTGGGCCATCAGTCAATTTATACTCTCGTAGGAGTTCTGACACTTCATTTTCATGGCCACCACAGTCTATTTGTGCCACACATATTTCCTTCTGCAAGTAGGTTTGATGAGCAGCCCTTCTTTGGTTCCTGTCAGGTATATGAAGTATAATCCTCATCGTCAGTGTCTAGCCTGACCTTGCATGAGTTATTTACCTTTTCCATAACTATTTCCAGTTTCTTCACCTGTAAAATGAAGCTAGTTATACCTACCTCAAAATGTGGTTTTGAAGATTAATGTACATAAAAATTGTTATCCCACTTTCTGGAACGTGGAAGTGTTAAATGGATGTTTATTTTCAGTATTTTTAGTTGTAACTAATTGAGATATCTCACACTGCTCCTTCATGCCAATAGATAGTCTCAGCTCTCTTAGCTGGGGCTTTGGATCTCCCCTCATCATGCTCAGTTCTCAGGAAAAAAGTTCATCAGAATTTGCCCTGTTCACTCTTCCAGTCACTGACATTTCACATGTGTCTCAGCTTCAGCAATTTCCCATCACCCAAGATGTTTGTCATATTATACCTCCAAAGCAAGGGTGTTTGAAAAGAGTTTGGCTTCAAATATTTCCAATATGCTTCTCCCCTTCCTACATCAGACACACGTCATTTTTCCTTACATGATATTCTTCTTGATGTTGTTGTTGTTAGGTGCCATTGAGTCCTCTCTGACTCATAGCAACCCTATGCACAGCAGAACAAAACACTGCCCTGTCCTGCGCCAACTCCATGATCCCTGCTATACTTAAGCCCATTGCACCAGACACTGTATCAATCCATCTCGTTGAGGGCCTTCCCCTCTTTCCTCAACCCTCCATCTTACGTAACAAGCATGACATCCTTCTCCAGGGAATGGTCTCTTCTGACCAAATGAACAAAGTAGGTGAGACAAAGTCTGGCCATTCTCGCTTCCAAGAAGCATTCTGGCTGCACTTCCTTGAGAACAGATTTGTTAGCTCTTCTAGCAGGCCATGGTACTTTCAGTATTCTTTGCCAGCATCACAACTCAAAAGCATCAACTCTTCTGTCTTCCTTATTCATTGTCCACCTATCACACGCATGAGGTGATTGAAACTATCACGGCTTATGTCAGGGGCACCTTAGTCCTCAAGGAGACATTGCTCCTCAGCACTTGAAAGAGGTCCTTTGCAGCCAATTAGCCCAGTGTTATACAGCGTCTGATGTGCTGCCTGCTGCTTCCATTGGCATTGATTGTAGAACCAAGCAATGTGAAGTCTTAGACAACTTCAATCTTTCTCCATTTATCATGATGCTACTTATAGGTCCAGTTGTGAGGATTTTTGTTTCTTTTTATTGAGGTAATCCATACTGCAGACGGGTGTCTTTAATCTTCATCAGTAAGTTCTTCAAGTCATCCTCACTTTCAGCAAGCAAAGTTGTGTCATCAGCATATCGCAGGTTGTTAATGAATCTTCCTCCAATCCTGATGCTATGCTCTTCTTCATATAGTGCAGCTTCTCAGATTATCTGCTCAGCATAGAGATTGAATAAGTGTGGTGAAAGAATACAACCTGATGCACTTCCTTCTTGATTTTACACCATGCAGTGTCTCCTTGTTCTGTTCAAATGGCAGCTTCCTGATCTACATACAGGTTCCTCATGAATAAAATTAAGTGTTCTGCAATTCCCATTCTTCTCAATGTTATCCACAATTTGTTATGACCACTCAATCAAAAGCTTTTGCATAGTCAGTAAAACACTATTGAACATCTTTCTGGTATTCTTTGCATTGAGCCAAGATCCACCTGACATCAGCAGTAATATCCTTCATCCCAAGTCCTCTTCTGAATCCAGCTTGCATGTGTGGAAGTTCTCCATCAATATACTACCACAACCATTTCTGAATTGTCTTCAGTAAAGTTTTACTTGCATGTGATATTAATGATATTTTTCAATAATTTCTACATTCTGTGGGATCACCTTTCTTTGGAATGGGTACAAATATGGATCTCTTCCAGTCAGTTGGCCAGGTAGCTGTCTTCCAAATATCTTGGCATAGCTAAGTGAGTGCCTTCAGGGGGGCATCCCTTTGTTGAAACATCTCAATGGGTATTCCATCAATTTCTAAAGCCTTGTTCTTCACCACTTCTTTCAATGCTGCTTCAACTTCTTCCTTCAATACCATTGGTTCTTGAACATATACCCCCTCCTGAAATGGATGAAGATTGACCAGTTATTTTTGGTACAGTGACTCTGTGTATTCCTTCCATCTTCTTTTGATGCATCTTGCATCATTCAATATTTTGCCAATAGAAGCTTTCAATATTGCAACTCAAAACTTAATTTTTTTCCTCGGGTCTTTCAGCTTGAGAAATGCCAAGTGTGTTCTTCCCTTTTGGTTTTCCTACTCCTGGTCTTTCCATATTTCATTATACTAATTGGCTTTGTCTGCTTGAGATGCTCTTTGAAATCTTCTGTTCAGTTTTTTATTTTGCCATTTCTTCCACTTACTTTAGCTAATCTCCAGTCAAAGGAAAATTTCAGAGTCTCTCCTGACAACTATATTGGGCTTTTCTTCCTTTCTCAACTTTTTAATGACCTCTTGCTATCTCCATGGATGATATTCTTGATATCATCCTACAATTCTTCTGGTTTTCAGGCATTGGTGTTCAATGCATCAAATCTATTTTTTGATGGTCTCTAAATTCAAGAGGGATATATTCAAGGTCATATTTTGGCTCTTGTGGACTTTTTTAAATTGTCTTCAACTTCAAGTTGAATTTGCATATGAGTAGTTGAAGGTACACAGGTAACAGCCCAGCGTGCAGACTGAGACAGACTAGGAAGAAGGAAGAGGCTGTCCACTTCTCAAAGAATTGGCCAGGGAAAACCGTATGAATAGCAAAGAAACACTGTTTGGTACATTACCACACACCTTTAGTAATAGTCTGTTTAGGCTAAACGGCTCTCAAAATAGGACTGGGAAAGAGCTGCAACATCTGAGTAAACCCAGCCTTACTCATATGGAAAAGAGAAAGCTTT
>NW_006921829.1:1752755-1757046 GCF_000298275.1 Orycteropus afer afer | reverse complement strand
GGTGCAGGGTCGACGAAAGAGGGGAAGGCCTTCAACGAGATGGATTGACATGGTGGCTGCAATGATGGACTCAAGTATAGCAGGGATTGTGGGGCTGGCGTGGGATTGGGCAGTGTTTCGTTCTGCTGTGCATGGGGTCGCTATGAGTTGGAAACGACTCGACGGCACTTAACGACCACAACAACAGTTGAAGGTCTGTTCCACAATCACCTCTTTGCCTTGTTTTGGCTGACAGAGCACACAGGAATCAGATCAACTACAACTGTGGAAGGAGGCAATGGAGAAGTTCAGTATCTTTAGCCAAAACAAGGTCAGGAGCTGATTGAGGAACAAACCATCAATTGCTCATATGCAAGTTCAACTTGATGTTGAAGACAATTTAAACAAGTCCACAAGGGCCAAATATGACCTTGATTTTATCCCACCTGAATTTAGAGACTATCTAAAGAATAGATTTGATGCATTGAATACTAATGACCGAAAACCAGAGGAATTGTGGGATGACATCAAGAAGAGAGAAAATGGTCATTAAAAAGACTGGAAAGGAAAAAAAAAACCCAAAACGGATGTCAGAAGAGACTCTGAAACTTGCCCTTGAGCCAAACCCAAACCAAACCCACTGTTGTTGTCTCTTTTCTAACTCCTTCTGACCCCTCCTTGGGTTTCCGAGGCATTATCACTATGCCCTTGAACAGAGAGTTGTTGTTGTTGTTGTTGTTATGTGCCATCGAGTCAGACACGACTCATAGCGACCCCTCCTTGGGTTTCTGAGGCAGTATCACTGCGGAAGTATATTGCCCCATCTTCCTTCCGAGGAGTGGCTGCTGGGTTTGAACCACCAGCCTTCTGGTTAGCAGTCAAGTGCCTTAGCCACTATGCTACCAGAACAGAGAGTAGTTGAAGCAAATGGAAGGAATGACAAGATAAAAGAGCTAGATGGAAGATTTCAAAGAGCAGCTTGAGAAGACAAAGTCAATTATCATAATGCAATGTGCAAAGACCTGCATTTAGAAAATCAAAAGGGAAGAGAAGAACACTATTGACATTTCTCAAGCTGAAAGAACTGAAGAACATATTCAAGCCTCAAGTTGCAATATTGAAAGATTACATAGGCAAAATATTGAATGATTAAGGAAACATCAAAAGAAGATGGAAAGAATACACAGAGTCACTGTACCAAAAAGAACTGGTCAATGTTCATCCATTTCAGGAGGTTGCATAAGATCAAGAATCAATGGTATTGAAGGAAGAAATTGAAGCTGCACTGAAGGAGGTGGTGGAAAACAAGACTCCAAGAATTGACAAATAGCTATTGAGATGTTTCAACAAACGGATGCCATGCTAGAGGCACTCACTTGTCTATGCAAAAAATTTGGCCAGCTACCTGGCCAACTGACAGGAAGAGATCCATATTTGTACCCATTCCAAAGAAAGATGATCCCACAGAATGTAATAATTATATAACAATATCATTAATATCACACACAAACAAAATCTTGCTGAAGATAATTCAAAAATGACTGCAGCAGTATATTGACAGAAAATTTCCAGATATGTAAGCTGGATTCAGAAGAGGACATGGAACAAGGGATATCATTGCTGAAGTCAGATGGATCTTGGCTCAAAGCAAATAAAATCAGAAAGATGTTTACTTGTGTTTTATTGACTATGCAAAAACATTTGATTGTGTGGATCATAATAAGTTATGGATAACATTGAGAAGAATGGGAATTCCAAAACACTTAATTGTATTCTTGAGGAACCTGTACATAGACCAAGAGGCTGTCATTCTAACAGAACAAGGGACTACTGCATGGTTTAGAATCAAGGAAGGATTGTGTCAGGGTATCCTTTTACCATACTTATTCAATCTGTATGCTGAGCAAATAATCTGAGAAGCTGGACTATATGAAGAAGAACACGGCATCAGGATTGGAGGAAGACATGTTAACAACTGCAATATGCCGACAACGCAATCTTGCTTGCCAAAAGTGAAGATGACTTTAAGCACTTAGTGATGAAGATTAAAGACTACAGTCTGTAGTATGGATTATACCTCAACATAAAGAAAACAAAAATCTTCACAACTGGACCAGTAAGAAACATCACAATAAAAGGAGACAGGATTTAAGTTATCAAGGATTTCATATTGCTTGGGTCCACAATCAACACCCATGGAAGCAGTAGTCAAGATATCAGAGGATGTATTGCACTGGGCAAATCTGCTATAAAAGACCTCTTTAAAGTGCTGAAGAGGAAAGATATCTCTTTGAAGAGTAAGTGCGCCTAACCCAAGCCACGGTATTTTCAATTGCCTCGTATAGATGTGAAAGCTAGGCAATGCTTAAGAAAGACCAAAGAATAGTTGATGCCTTTGAACTGTGGTGTTGGCTAAGAATACTGAAAATACCATAGACTGACAGAAGAACCAACAGATCTGTCCTGGGAGAAATGCAGCTGGAATACTCCTTAGAAGCAAAAATGGCCAGACTTTAGCTCACCTACTTTTGTCATATTGTCAGAGGAGACCCATTCCTAAAGAAGGATATCATGATTGGTAAATTAGAGAGAAAGTTAGAAAGAGGAAGACCATCAAGTAAGTGGATTGACACAGTGGTTGCAACAATGTTCTCAAACATAGTTACCATTGCAAGGATGGTGCAGGACCTGGCAGTGTTTCATTCTGTTGTAAATAGGGTTGCTGTGATTCAGAGCCAACTGGATAGCACCTAACAACAAGTTTTGAATAACTTTACATAATTAAATAACTTTATGTACTTATATGTACATAGTAAATACCTTTAAATTGTTCAATAATTTGACTATTTCTTTGAAAGGTTAATTATTTCAGTCTAATCTCTTTGATTTAAAAATATATAATCTAAAATTTCAGAGATTTTGTATATTGTATTATTTCTAAAATTTTCTGGATATAAAAGAAAAAGAAAATGGGGCTTTTGAGCTTTTCTAAGCTAAACTTTAGTACTTGTCAGCACTTTGAAATTAACCAGAGAGTTTTTCTCTGAAAAATTCATCAACCCATGTGAATAGCTCATGGAGAAGTCAAGCTGAATATAAGGAATTAGTTTCTTTCATCAACATTCACTTGCCTGACCATTTAGTCTTCATGATTTTCTTAGGTTAAAGATCATTTTCTATGTCAACTCAGAAAGGCAAATAGGAAATCAATACCATGTTAATAAATATAAGGGTCACCATGAGTGAAAATAACTTGCTCTTCATATGTTATTGGCCTTAGTCTGTTAAGAGAATTGCTCTTCTTATGCCCTAGGGTTATAGGAAATGAAGGGTTTTAGTAAACCAGATGTTAAATGACCTTCTTCATAATCTATTCCATATGCTAATTGTTTTGAAAACCCATTCATTTCAACAACCAGGTGGGTGAAAATCTTTTTGGCATAATGTTGATGAAAAACATATCCCATATGTTGTGCATTACACAATTGGCATCAACACAATAGAGCCAGAGCCCATAACCTTGCTTCCTCTCTTTCACTTTCTTTCAGAGAATTAAGATTGGGCTACAACCACAAGGTAGATACTATAGGTACTCCAGGAATTCAGAATTCTTCTGGAGCCTTTCTGAACCAGGTATTAGGTTATAGAAAATCAAGCTATTCTACATAATAAGTGTCTCTTCTTCATAAACCTCACTGTCCCCTTCCACTCATCTTTGTATATTTCCTTAGTATATTCTCCATTTTCCCCTAAGTAAAGGAATTACACTTTGGGTTATATCTTAAAATTGTTGTTGTTGTTGTTGTTGTTAGTTGCCTTTGAGCCATATCTGACTCATAGCAACCTTATACACAGCAGAACGAAACACCACCTGGTCCCATGCCAGCTCCATGATCCTTGCTATACTTGAGCCCATCATCTCAGACACCATATCAATTCATCTCATTGAGGGCCTTCCCCTCTTTCTTTCTTTCTTTCTTTTTTTTTTTTTTAATTAAGTTTTTACTTTAAGTGCTTGTTTTACATTCAAAGTCACGTGCACATTTAGTTTCATTCCCCATTCGACATGTCCAACCCTAACCCAGTCTCCTCCCCTCCCTACCCTGCAACACAGCCCCGGTGCCCCTCATAATTATGCACTCCTGTTTGTCCTGCATTTCCTCAGTTTGAATATTGGTCCTTTGGTGTTCCATGTCTATTGCTTTAAGGGATGTATTACCATTAAGTGTATGGGTGTGGCATCCTGGGTTGAGTGGTCTGTGTGTACATCTTGTTAACTATTGGGCTGAGAGCCCACCCCTGGGGGTGAGTT
>NW_006921829.1:1751262-1752250 GCF_000298275.1 Orycteropus afer afer | reverse complement strand
GATCTCTCTCCCATAGTGTTGGGATGTCTGTGAGAGATTACTCTGTCTGTCTTCCATTGTTTCTGTAAGGACTACAGGTATTTTGTATCACTGATGTCTGTACAAGATTAGCCTCAGCTGAGTCTATCCTTGGTCTAGGGTATACCTCTATTCACTAACCCTTGTCTGATCATCTCAGGTGTTTATGTGTTTATCTGTATAGCCTAGTGTTTGGTGTTAATGGCAATGTGGTATTGTGGACACATTGGTTAGTTTTAGCATCTATCATCTATCTCTTATGTGCACAGTTCGGTGTCTTCTCATTTCCCAATGTTATTATGGTGGTCATATAACCTTCCCGTATATTCCTTCCCCTACCCATGTCAGTGTGTAAGCCCCAAGTAGCCCTAAATTAATCCCTCCCTTTCTGTCCCCATCCCAGTAATCTACTAGGTGAGTTCCCTTTCCCAAGCAAACACTTCTTTGTCTTTTTACAGTAATGGGCTCATACAGTACTTGTCCTTCTGCAATTGACTTATTTCACTCAGCATAATGTCCTCCAGGTTCATCCACATTGCAAGATGATTCACGTATCCCTCATTGTTCTTTAATGTGGCATAGTATTCCATTGCATAGATATACCATAATTTGGTTATCCACTCATCTGTTTTGGAAGGAAGGTTGGGAAATCTACTTCCGTAGTGATCTGCCTTGGAAACCCAAGGAGGGGTCGCTATGAGTCAGGTCTGACTCGATGACACATAACAACAACTCCATCCATTAATAGGCATTTAGGTTGTTTCCATCTCTTTGCCATGGTGAATTGTGCTGCAATGAACATAGGTGTACATATGTCTGTTCATGCGCTTTCTCTCACCTCTTTAGGATATATTCCTAGTAACGGAATTGCTAGGTCAAATGGTACTTCTATTTTCAGTTTTTTAAGGAAATGTCATACCGTTTGCCACAATGGTTGTACCATTTTACAATCCCACCAGCAGTGCACAAG
>NW_006921829.1:1749400-1750087 GCF_000298275.1 Orycteropus afer afer | reverse complement strand
TGATCTTGTATCCTGCCACTTTGCTGAACTTCTCTATTAGTTCCAGTAGTCTTTTTATTGAGTCCCTTGGGTTTTCTATGTATAGGATCATATCAGCTGGAAATAGAGATAGTTTTAATTCCTCTTTGCCAATATGTATACCTTTTATTTCTCTTTCTTGCCTTATTGTTCTTGGCAGGACAATGTTAATAGAAGTGGTGATAGAGGGCATCCCTGTCTGGTTCCCGTTCATAAGGGGAATGCCTTGAGCCTTTCTCCATTAATAATGATGTTGGCCATTGGCTTTGCATATATACCCTTTATTATATAGAGGAATTTCCCTTCTATCCCTATTTTGCTGAGAGTTTTAATCAGGAATGGATGTTGCATTTTATCAAATGTCTTTTCTGCCGCAATTGATACAATCATATGGTCCTTTTCCTTTGTTTTGTTTATGTGGTGGATTACATTGATTGATTTTCTGATGTTGAACCACCCTTGCAAATCTGGTATGAATCTCACTTGGTCCAGATGTATTAATTTTTTGATATGTTGTTGGATTCTGTTGGCCAGGATTTTGTTAAAGATTTTTGTATCTATGTTCATGAGTGACATTGGTCTGTAGTTTTCCTTTCTAGTGTTGTCTTTCCCTGGTTTTGGTATTAGTGTTATGCTTGCTTCATAAAATGAGTTTGGGAGTACTCCATC
>NW_006921829.1:1744361-1748535 GCF_000298275.1 Orycteropus afer afer | reverse complement strand
TATTTCAATGTTTTTGAATTTATTGAGGCTTGTTTTATGTCCTAGCATATGGTCTATTCTGGAGAAGGATCCATGTGCACTGGAAAAGAATGTGAATTGTGTTTCTGTTGGGTGAAGTGCTCTATATATGTCTATGAGTTCCAGTTGGTTGTTTGTGTTGTTAAGTTCTTCTGTATCTTTGCTGAGTTTTTTTTTTTTCCCCGTTTACCTGTCTCTCCTTGAAAGTAGTGTGTTAAAGTGTCCTACTACTATTGTAGAGATGTATTTCATTCCTTTTAATTCAGTTAATATTTGCTTCACGTATTTTGGAGCATTTTCATTGGGTGCATAAATATTTATTATTTTAACCTCTTCTTTGTCAATTGACCCTTTCAGCATCATATAATGCCCATCCTTGTCTCTTAAGATGTTTTTCACCTTAATGTCTATTTTATCAGAAATCATAATTGCTACCCCTGCCCTTTTTTGGTTTCCATTGGCTTGGTATATTATTTTCCATCCTTTAACTCTTAATTTTTTTTTTATCTTTTTGTCTAAGGTGTGTCTCTTGTAGGTAGCATATCGATGGGTCTTCTTTTCTTATTCAGTCTGCCACTCTCTTTCTTTTGATAGGTGCATTTCATCCATTCATATTGAGTGTGATTAGTGATAGGTATGAGTTGATTGGTGTCATTCTATTGTGTTTTTTTGTCTTGTCGTTGGTGATTTCTTGGTCCATGTATATTTCTGTGCTGAGTTCAATTTGTTGGCTAATGCTTTCTCCCTTTTCTTCTTTATAGTTGGTTTTGTGTTTATTAAGCCCATATGTTTTCCTTCCTTCTGGATTTGCTTAGAAGAATTGTTACTCTTCTCTGTGGTTACCTTGGAGTATGTTCTTGTCTCTACATTTTTAGAACAGTGCGTACTGAAAAGACATTATCGTGTTTTCCTCTCCATTTGAGGGTCTGTACCTAGAAGTATTATTCCCTCTGATAAGTTAGTTGCTATTGTTGTGTGCTGCTTGAGTTCCTTGGGTTTTAAGGTAGAATGTTTTATGGTCTTATTATGAGTATTCATTTCTGATTTGGTTTTAGAGTTGATGTCACATATCCTGGTTTTGCTGATCTCTGTTGTGGGTTCTCTATTGGTAGGACTTCCTTAAGGATTTCTTGTAGGGTTTGTCTGGTTTTCACAAAGTCTCTTAATTTCTGTTTATCTGAGAATGCCTTGATTTCACCCTCATATTTTATGGATAATTTGGTTGGATATAGGATTCTTGGTTGGAAGTTTTTATCCTTCAGAGTTTTATATATGCCGTCCCATTGCCTTCTTGCCTGCATGGTTTCTGTTGAGTAATCAGAGATCAGCCTATTTGATTATTATAAGTAATATTTCTTTTTTCCCAAGCAGCTCTCAAAATTTTTTCTTTGTCTTTGGTTTTGGAAAGTTTGATTATAATATGCCTCGGTGCCTTTCATTTGGGATCTATCTTGTGTGGGGTTCTATGAGCTTCTTGGACAAATATCTTTTCTTCCTTCATGATACGGGGGAAGCTTTCTGTTAGCAGGTCTTCCACAATTTTCTCGGTGGTCTTTTTCACCTCTTCTTGTTCTGGAATTCCAATGAGTCTTATATTGTTTCAACTCATGTCATTGCATGTAATTCCTGGGCTCTCTTCATTTCTCTTAAATCTTTGTTCTGATTTTTCTTCATTCAGGGTAGTGTCCAGGGATTTGCCTTCTAGTTGGGATATGTGTTCTTCTGCCAGTTCTAACCTGCTCTTTTGAGCTTCTTCTGAGTTGTGTAGTTGTGTCATTTTGGTGCTCATGGTTTGCATTTCAATAGACATTTTCTGCATTTGTAACTGATGTTTTGTATGAGTTCTGATTGTGCATTAATCTTAATATTCTGTTCCTCAATGATTTTCCTGAGTTCCTCCAGGGAACTGTCTGTGTTCTCCTTCTTTCTGTTTGGGGTTTCCTTAGGCTATTGTATAGCTCTATAAACATATCTTCTAAATTCCTTCTCAGATAATTCTATTGCCTCCTCTTCCTCCATGTATAATGAGACCTTTGTGGTTTTGCTTCTAATGCCTCGTCCTGTTTTTTTTTTTTGTTTGATTTGAGGTTGCCTGTTGTTTCCTAGACATTTTGAGGTTATCTTTAGCTGCTGGTTACATGTTGATTTGTTTTGTCTTGATTTTATGGTTTAATATTTTGAAAAGGTGAAGCTGGTGTATGTTATTTTATTACTGATTCAGGTATGCTGGGTCACTCTGCTGTTTTCTTTGTGATGGTGGAACCACTGTGTGGAATGTGGATATGTGTTTCTGTTTGTCATAAAGAGGGTTAGAGTTCAAACTGGGAGGTTTTATGGTAATTGGCTGAATATGGTTTCTTCTATTGAATGAGTGAAGTTATTGGTGGAGAAAGTGGGAGCCAAAGAAGGAAAGTTTGGTGTTGTTAGGGTCAGTTTCTAGGGCTTTGTGCAGGCTGTTATTGATGACATACTGTTATTTACAATCCCACAGCTCAATTTCAGGAAAGATTCCTGTTGTTAGGGAGTCGCCACTTCCCGCAAGGCTCAGGCACACTCAAAGACCTCGCTTCCGAGGCCCCTTGGTGCCAAAAAGCTGATCCAAGGCAAATTCCCGGGACAGCACTCAGCCTCAGATTCCTCTCTCTCCACCCTGTCTGCCCACAGTGCTTGTCCAATCTGCCCAGACCGTGAAAGGCTCAGGAGTTTGTGATACAGCCCACCTTTGGTGCCAAAGATGTGCGTGATTTCAGCTGTGCTGGAGTCAAGAGAGTGCCTGCTAGTAATCTGTGCTCCTGATATCAGTGACAAACATAAGTACAAACCTCTCAGTGCCTCCCAAGCTGACCCAAGCCCACTCAGTGACCCGCTGAGGGGGGAGCGAGCTCACCCTCCTGGAGCACTAGTGAGCTGTCCACTTGGGTTTCAGTGGTGCTGCACATGCCTGTTTGCACCTAGCTGACCCAAGTTACCAATAAACTCAGGTGCTGAAGGTAGATCCTTGGGGTGTTTGCTGCTGTTTGTTGGTGTGGTCGCTGGTATGCTGATATAAGGTGTCTTCTTCCTTGGCCCATGGAGATCTCAGGTGACCACCCAAGTCCACCAGTTAGTGACTGCCCCAGGGAAGTTTCCAATGGCCTCTCTCGGCTGCCTGGCTGCCCAGCTACCCTCCACTGGGTAGAAGTTCCTTAATTTTTTTTCCCTGTGCTTTTCCTCTAATTCCACTCTTCTGTGTTTAGTGCACTCTGATTCAGTGAGCTGTTCAAAGAACTAAAATCCCTAATTCAAACTACTGTACCTAGTTTTTCAAGCACTGAGACACTAGAAGGAAATGGCATGGTGATTACTGATGAGACTCCGTTTTGAATCCTTGGGCCTTCCCCTCTTTCGTTGACCCTCCACCTTACCAAACATGACATCCTTCTCCAGGGAATGATCCCTTCTGACAACGTGACCAATATAGGTGAGACAATGTTTGGCCATTCTTACTTCTAAGGAGCATTGTAGCTGCACTTCCTCCAGGACAGACCTGTTAGTTCTTGTGATAGTCCAAGGTACTTTCAGCATTCTTCGCCAGTACCACAACTCAAAAGCATCAATTCTTCTTCGGTCTTCCTTATTCATTGTCCAGCTCTCACATGCATAAGAGGCAATTGAAAATATCATGGCTTGTGTCAGGTGCACCTTAGTCCTCAAGGAGTCATCCTTGCTCCTCAGCACTTGAAAGAAGTCCCTTGCATCCAACTTGCCCAGTGCTAAGTATCATCTAATGTACTGACTGCTACTTCCATTGGCATTGATTGTAGAACCAAGCAATGTGAAGTTTTTGACAACTTCAATCTTTTTTCCATTTATTGTGATGCTGCTTATAGGTCCAGTTGCAAGGATTTTTGTTTTCTTCATGTTGTTGTTGTTGTTAAGTGCCATTGAGTCATTTCCGACTCATAGCGACCCCATGCACAGCAGAACAAAACACTGCCCATTCCCACGCCAGCCCCACAATCCCTGCTATACTTGATCCCATCATCGCAGCCACCGTATCAATCCATCTTGTTGAAGGCCTCCCCCTCTTTCATCGACCCTCCACCCTACCCTTGGTGACACCCTTCTCCAGGGAATGGTCCCTTCTGACAACATGACCAAAATAGGTGAGACGAAG
>NW_006921829.1:1716056-1743576 GCF_000298275.1 Orycteropus afer afer | reverse complement strand
TTCTCAATGCTATCCATAATTTGTCATGATCCACACAATCAAATGCCTTTGCATAGTCAATAAAACACAAGTAAACATCTTTCTGGTATTCCCTTCCTTGAGCCAAGATCCATCTTCATACTGAGATATAATCCATACTGCAGACTGGATTCTTCAATCTTCATCAGTAAGTGCCTCAAGTCATGCTCACTTTCAGCAAGCAAAGTTGTGTCTCAGCATATCGCAGGTTGTTAATGATTCTTCCTCCAATCTTGATCCCATGCTCTTCATCTAGTTCAGCTTCTCAGATTATGTGCTCAGCATATAGATTGAATTAAGTTTTGGGAAAGGATACAACCCTGGTGCACTCCCTTCTGGATTTTAAACCATGCAGTGTCCCCTTGTTCTGTTTGAACAACAGCCTCCTGGGCAATGTACAGGTTTCTCATAAGCACAATCAAGTGTTCTGGAATTCCCATTCTCCTCAATGTCATCCACAATTTGTTATGGCCTACACAGTCAAATGACTTTGCATAGTCAATAAAACACAAGTAAACATTTTTCTGGTATTCTTTGCATTGAGACAGGATCCATCTGATAACAGATATGACATCCCTTGTTCCACGTTCTCATCTGAATCCAGCTTGCACCTCTGGAAGTTCTCTGTCAATATACTGCTGCAACCATTTTTTGATCATCTTCAATAATATCTTACTTGCATGTGACATTAATGATATTGTTCAATAATTTCCACATTCTGTGGGATCACTTTTCTTTGGAATGGGTACAAATATGGATCTTTTCCAGTCAATTGGCCAGGTAGCTGCCTTCCAAATCTCTTGGCATAACCGAGTGAGTGCCTCCAGTGGGGCATCTATTTGATGAAACATCTCAGTGGGTATTCTGTCAATTCCTGGAGCCTTGTTTCTCACCAATTCTTTCAGTTCAGCTTTGATTTCTTCCTTCAGTACCATTGGTTCTTGACCATATGGCACCTCCTGAAATGGATGAAGATCTGCCAGTTCTTTTTGTTAGTGGCTCTGTGCATTTCTTCCATTGTCTTTTGATGTTTCCTGCATCATTCAATATTTTGCCCACAGAATCATTCAATACTGCAACTCAAGGCTTAAATTTTTTCCTCAGTTCTTTCAGCTTGAGAAATGCTGAGCATATTTTCCCTTTTGGTTTTCTAACTCCAAGCCTTTGCACATTTCATTGTGTAAAGTAATTGGCTTTGTCTGCTCAAGCTGCTCTTTGAAATCTTCTGTTCAGCTCTTTTATCTTGCCATTTCTTCCACTGGCTTTAACCACTCTCCACTCAAGGGTAAGTTACAGAGTCTTTTCTGTCATCCATTTTGGTCTTCTCTTCTTTTTTCATCTTTTTAGTGACCTCTCACTTTCTTCATGGATGGTGTTCTTGATGTCATCCCACAATTCTTCTGGTTTTTGGTCATTGGTGTTCAATGCATCAAATCTATTATTTAGACAGTGTCTAAATTCAGGAGGGATATATTCAAGATCATATTTTGGCTCTCATGGACTTGTTTTAATTGTCTTTAACTTCAAGTTGAACTTGCATATGAGCACTTGATGGTCTGTTCCACAATCAGCTCCTGGCCTTGTTTTGGCTGAAGATAGTGAGTTTTCCAATGCCTCTTACCACAAAAGTAGTCAATCTGATTCCTGTGTATTCCATCTGGTGAAGTCCACATGTATAGCTGCCATTTTTGTTGTTGAAAAAAGGCATTTGCAATGAATAAGTCATTAGTGTTGCACAATTCTATCATGCCATCTCCCACATTATTTCTGTCACCAAGACCAAATTTTCCAACTACCGCGATTCTTCTTTGTTTCCAACTTTTGCATTCCAGTCACCAGTGTTAATTAACACATCCTGATTGTATGTCCAGTTAATTTCAGACTGCAGAAGCTGATAGAAGTCTTCAATTTCCTCATCTTTGGCTTTGGTAGTTGGTGCATAAATTTGAATAATAATCATGTTAACTGGTCTTCCTTGTAAGCATATGGACATTATCCTATCATTGACAGCATTGTACTTCATGACAGATCTTGAAACATCCTTTCTGATGATGAATGCCATGCCATTCTTCTTCAAATTGTCATTCCTGGCATAATAGACCACACAGTGGTCTGATTCAAAATGGCCAAAACCAGTCCGTTTCGGCTTCCTAATGCCTAGGATATCAATCTTTCTGCATTCCATTTCATTTTAGACAACTTCCATTTTTCCTAGATTTATGCTTTGTACATTCCATGCTCTGATTATTAAAGGATGTTTGTAGCTGTTTCTCCTCAATTTGTGTCATGCCACATCAGCAAAAGCTTTACCTTATCCATATCATTAAGGCTGGTTCTACTCTGATGATGCAGCTCTTTCCTGGTCCTATTTGAGAGCCTTCCAATCTAAGTAGCTTATCTTCTTGCACTGTATCAGATAATGTTCTCAGGCTATTCATAAAGTTACACAGTAATGTATCAGACAGTGTTTCATAAGGTTTTCTCTGACCAATTCTTTGAGAAGTGGATGGCCTCCTCCTTCTTTCTAGTCTGTCTCAGCATGTAAGCTGTTGAAACCTGTGCACCATGTGCAACCCTACTGGGTTTGAGACACTGGTGGCACAGCCTCAAACCTCACAGGTACATGCCACCACAGTAGGACAAACTGACAGACAAGTTTGTCTCCCTTAGCTGTTCACAACCTCACCACCCTTCCCAACCTCCCCTTACATAGATCCCTGCCTCTTTCCTGCTACTGAGGAGGGGTATGGCCTAGGAACCTGGCCTTACCTGATCTTAAAATTACCCTTCCCTAAATCTACATTTGTCATATAAACCTTTCGATGCCAATAACTACATCCCATATTAAAAATAAATGTATAAACAACTCATAACCCATATTTATGGAGCTCTGGTGGTGAAACAGTTAAGTACTTGGCTGCTAACCAAAAGGTTGGTGGTTTGAACTCCCTTGGTGGCTCCATGGGAGAAAGACCTGGAAATCTGGTCCTGTAAAGATTGCACAGCCTAGAAAACCCTATCAGCCACTCCTCAGAAGGAAGGTTGGGCAGTCTACTTCCATAGTGATACTGCCTCGGAAACCCAAGGAGGTGTCACTATGAGTCGGGTCCAACTCGACGCGACATAACAAGAACAACAACAACAGAAAACCCTACAGGGCAATTTCACTCTGTTACTTGGGGTTTCTATGATTCAAAAATTGACTCGATGGCATCTAACAACAACAACGA
This sequence comes from Orycteropus afer afer, assembly GCF_000298275.1. Taxonomy (NCBI): domain Eukaryota; kingdom Metazoa; phylum Chordata; class Mammalia; order Tubulidentata; family Orycteropodidae; genus Orycteropus; species Orycteropus afer. Next base: position 1,740,328 of record NW_006921829.1, on the reverse strand, counting down.
TAACCCATATTTAAAAGGAAATGTATAATCCATGTGGACTTTATTATCTAAGTAGTTGTCACTACTGAATGCCTCTTCAGCTACTAGTGTTGGTCTTAATTATAATAGTCTTTTCCCAAGTAATTTCAGTGTCCAGGTAAAATAAAAAAATACATATTATAAAAACTAGTGGTTCATGTCCACAAGAATAAGCAGAAGAACTTGTCAAAGATAGAGATCATCAAGTCCCACCCACAGAGATTCTGACTTATGTGTCAGAGGTGGGCCTGGAAATCTGAATGTTAGCAAGCCCCCAATGTGAACCTGATACAGGTAATGTGTTGGACAGTCACATAATACAGTAGGTTAGGATTCTGGGAAATATTTTGTAAATCATTGGATAAAATGTGGACTAAATTTAGCTAATAATAATGGAGGAGAAAAGCAACATAATGATGATTAATTTCTAAAATTATAGATCTAATAGGTCAGGGTGCCTAGTACAATGAATAGTGATTCAGGAGTCATGGGTTATAATCCTATTATCTTCTGATTATCTGACATAGGAATCTTCCAATATTTAGAAGTTATACCTTAGTATTATCTCTAAGGTATAACTTCTAAAGCAAAATTCCCACTTTCAACAGGCAAATTTATTGGTAACTGCTGACAATTTGTAAGAATTCTTGGGCTCATTCCCTCTCTCTTTCTCTCTCTCTTTGTCTGTGTGTGTGTGTGTATGTGTCTAGAGATATCTCTAACTCTGTCTCCATTTCTCTTTCTCCCCGCCCAAAAAAAAAAAAAAAAAAAAAAAATTACAGAAGAGTAATGGCAAATATATCTAAAATATTCATTTTGTTTAAGTAACCCCTCATAACTTTGGGAATAGAGAATTTTTACAGGAAAATTCAATTACAAGTCAAAACATGATGATGATCTTCAAGATATAGCCCAATTTAAGTTGCCTAAGAATTGTGCTGTATTAAACATTGTTACATACAAATTAGCCATTACCTAGTGTTTAGAGATGCATTCATTTCGTTTAGCTATGACATTTGATATTATAGAGTATTAGTGAGTAGATGGTAGGCATTTAGGAGTCATTGGGTGGTGTCAGTAGTTAAGGTGCTCAGCTGTTAATCAACACATTGGCAATTTAAGTCCACCCAGGGGCACCTCTGAGGAAAGGTCTGGTGATCAATTCCAAAATATTAGCTATTGAAAACCTTATAGAACACAGTTTATTGCAACACACACATGGTCACCAAGAGTTGTGATCAACACAATGGCAATGATTTGATATGCATGTGCACCCACACATATACAAATATGTGGATCAACAGGTTTAAAAATAGAGTGTAGCATAACAAGTATATAGATCTCTATTTGGACATATGACTCGAATCAATGGAATCCATTTGACCAATCAAAAAAATATTTTTTTTTTCTTTTTCATAAAATGTTACCGGGGCCTGCCCCTCCATGGGTTCAGTTCCTCAAAGAACTTATTTCTGTCAAATCAGGGTTCTGTGTTATCTCTAGTATAGAATAAACTTCTTATGACACATCATCATAAACTTTCATCAGTCTATCAAACCTTTATGTGTCTATTTATTTAGTTCATATGTACATTTTTTCTCTTCCAAAACGCTAAGAGATTAAGTTTGGTCTCTTAAAAGCCTTAATAAATTCTTGGATTAAATCAGTCAAATCAGATTTCCAGTTTCAAATTTTGTTTGTTGTTTTTATGCACCATTGACTTGGCTCCAATTGATAGTGACCCCATGTACAACAGAATGAAACACTGCCTGGTCCTGCACCAGCCTCACACTCTTTGCTATACCTGAGCCCATCATTGTAGCCACTGTGTCAGTCCATCTCATTGAGGGTCTTCCACTTTTTTGCTGAGCCTCCATTTTACTAAGCATGATATCCTTCTCCACCGAATAGTCCCTTCTGAAAACATCACCAAAGTAGAAAAGACAAAGTATGGCCATTCTTGCTTCCAAGGAGCATTCTGGCTGCACTTCCTCCAGAACAGGTTTGTTTGTTCTTGTGGCAATCCATGGTACTTTCAGAACTCTTTACCAACACCACAACTCAAAAGCATCAACTGTTCTTCAGTCTTCCTTATTCATTGTCCAGCTTCCAATTGCATATGATGCTACTGAAAATACCATGGCTTGGGTAAGGCTCATGTCTTCAATGAGACATGTGTACTCTTCAGCACTTTAAAGAGGACTTTTGCAGCAGATTTGCCCAGTGCAATACATCATCTGACTTCTTGACTGCTACTTCCAGTGATGTTGACGGTGGAATCAACTAATGTGAAATCTTTGACAACTTCAATCTTTTCTTCATTTATCAGGATGGTGTTTACTGGTCCAGTTGTAAGGATTTTTGTTTTCTTTATGTTGAGGTGTAATCCATACTTCAGAGTGTAATCTTTAATTTTCATCAGTAAATGCTTCAAGTCATCTTCACTTTCAGCAAGCAAGGTTGTGTTATCTGCATATTGCAGGTTGTTAATAAGTCTTCCTCCAATTCTGATGCCATGCTTTTCTTCATATAGTAGAGCTTCTTGACTTATTTTCTCAGCATAAGGATTGAATAAGTGTGGTGAAAGGATACAACCCTGAGTCATTCCCTTCCTGATTTTAAACCATGCAGTATCCCCTTGTTCTGTTGGAACATCAGCCTCCTGGTCTATGTACAGGTTCCTCTGGAGCACAATTAAGTGTCTGAAATTCCTATTCTTCTCAATATTATCCTTAATTTGTTACGATCCACACAGTCAAATGCCTTTGCATAGTCAATAAAACACAGATAACCATTTTTCTGGTTTTCTTCACTTTCAGCCAAGATCCATCTGACATCAGTAATGATATCCCTCAACAAGATGGATTGACACAATGGCTGCAATGATGGGCTCAGGTATACCAAGGATTGTGAAGCTGGCACAGGATTGGGCAGTGTTTCATTTTGTTGTACATAGGGTCACTGTGAATTGGAGCTGAGTCAATGGCACCTAGCAACAACATCCCTTGTTCCATGTCATCTTCCGGATCCAGGTTGCATTTCTGGAAGTTCCTTCTCAATATACTGCTGCAAATGTTTTTTAATTATCTTCAGCAAGATTTCTTGCATGTGATATTAATGATATTGTTTGATAATTTCCACATTCTGTTGGATCACCTTTCTTTGGAATGAGTACCAACTTGGAACTCTTCCAGTCAGTTGGCCAGAAGCTATCTTCCAAATTTCTTGGTATAGACAGGTAAGTGCCTCCAGCACAGCATCCGTTTGTTGAAACATATCACTAGGTATTCCATCAATTCCCGGAGACTTGTTTTTTTGCCATTTCCTTCAGTGCAGCTTTGACTTCTTCCTTCAATACCACTGGCTCTTGATCACATGCGACCTCCTGAAATAGATGAACATAGACCAATTGTTTTCGGTACAGTGACTGTGTATTCCTTCCATCTTCTTTTGATACTTCCTGCATCATTCAATATTTTGCCCATGTTGTTGTTGTCAGGTGCCATCAAGTAATCTCTGACTCATAGCGACCCTATGCAAAGCAGAATGAAACACTGCCTGGTTCTGGGCCAGCTTCATGATCCTTGCTATACCTGAGCCCATCTTTGCAGCCACTGTGTCTATCTGTCTCATTGAGGGCCTTCCCCTTCTTCATTGATCCTCCACTTCACCAAGCATGCTATCCTTCTCCAGGGAACGGTTCCTTCTGACAACATGACCAAAATAGTTAAGATGAAGTTTGGCCATTCTCACTTCCAAGGAGCATTTTGGCTGCACTTCTTCCAGGACAGATTTGTTAGTCCTTCTAGCAGACCATGGTACTCTTAGCATTCTTAGAGCCTTGTCATTCACCACTTCTTTCAGTGCAGTTTCTTGATCATATACCACCTTCCAAAATGGATGAACATCGATCAATTCTTTTTTGGTACAGTGACTGTATTCCTTCCAACTTCTTTTGATGTTTCCTGCATCATTCAATATGTTGGCTATAGAATCTTTCAGTATTACAACTCAAGGCTTAAATGTTTTCTTCAGTTCTTTCAGCTTGAGAAATGCCGTGTGTTCTCCCCTTTTGGTTTTCTAACTTCAGGCCTTTGCACATTTCCTTATAGTGATTGGTTTTGTCTTCTTGAGATGCTCTTTGAAGTCTTCTGTTCAGCTCTTTTATTTCATCATTTCTTCCATTTGCCTTAGCTATTTTCTGCTCAAGGGCAAGTTTCAGAGTCTCTTCTGACACCCATTTTTTTTTTCTTCCTTTCTTGTCTTTTTAATAACTTTTGCTTTCTTCATGGATGGTGTTCTTGATGTTATCCCACAATTCCTCTGGTTTTCAGTCATTGGTGTTCAATGAATCAAACCTTTTCTTCAGACGGTCTCTAAATTCATGTGGTATATAATCAAGGTCATATTTTGACTTGTGTGGACTTGTTTTAATTATCTTTAATTATTTTAATTGGTCTGTTCCATAATCATCTCCTGGTCTTGTTTTGGCTGAAGATACTGAGCTTCTCCAACTTCCTGTTTCCAAAAATGTAGTCTATCTGATTCCTGTGTATTCTATGTGGTGAGGTCCATGTGTATAGTCACTTTTTATTTGTTGAAAAGGTATTTGCAATGAATAAGTCATTGCAAAAATCTGTCATGTGATCTCCATCATTTCTACCACCAAGGCCACATTTTCTAACTACTGATAAGTCTTTGTTTCTAAGTTTCACATTTCAATCACCAGTAATAATCAATACATCTTGATTGAATGTTTGGTGAATGTCAGATGGCAGATCTTTAATTTCCCTTTGGTGGGTGGTAAAAAGATTTTAATAATAGTAGTATTAGGTACAAAAATTTTAATAACAGTAGTATTAACTTGTCTTCCATGTAGGTGTATGGTAATTAACCTATCACTGACAGCACTGTACTTCAGAATAGATCTTGAAACATTCTTCATGAGGATGAATGCCATACCATTCCTCTTCAATTTCTCATTCTCACCATAGCAGATTATATGATTGTCTGATTCAAAATGGCCAAAACTATTCCTTTTCAGCTCACTGAAGCCTCAGATATTGATCTTTATGCATTCCATTTCATTTTTGACAATTTTCAATTTTCCTAAATTCATACTTTGTACATTTTATGTTCCTATTATTATTGAATGTATCCTATTATTAATGGATGTTTGCAGTTGTTTCTTCCCATTTTGAGTCATGCCACATCAGAAAATGAATGACCCCAAAGCTGTCCATCCACATCATTAAGGCCAACTCTAATTTGAGGAGGCATCTCCTACCCAGTCATATTTTGAGTGCCTTCCACGTTGAAGGGCTCATCTTCTGGTGCTGTATCAGACAACATTTCAGGGGGATTCATAAAGCTTTCCAATAATATATCAGGTAGTGTTTCACTGGTATTCATAAAGTTTTCACTGGCCAATTTTTTGAGAAGTGAATGGCCTCTTCCTTCTTCTTAGTCTCTCTTAGTCTAAGTTTTGGTTAGAGCAGCAGAACAAACATGTTGTACTTGTAGAAAGAGGCCTGGGGTTATTGATCAGACCTGCTTTGGGGATTGGCTTGTTTCCTCGCAGAGCACTTCAAAAAAGGCTTCACTTCTTAAAAAAGAGAGAGAGAGAGGGAAAGAAAGAAACTCCTTAGAACTGTCTATTTTTTAAGAAGTGTTTCACTTATATTCTGAAAATAAATGATCAGTTTACCTGTTGTGAATCAATTATACTAAGGGTAGAAAGCATGACATTGAAACATTCATCCATTCAAATCTTTCTTTAGGAACTGTGATCAGTAATGAGGATAAATAGCTGAAATTGATGTATTTTCTCTCTTGTAAGTGCTAAAATCTATTTAAAGAAACAGACACATAAGCCAATCATTTTAGTTCCATATAATAAGTGCTATAAGTACAAGTGAATACGATGAGACAGGAACCCAGAGGAGGGGAGATGGATTTTTGTATGTATGAGTATGTTGTTATTTTTCCTCATTATTGGCATCTCTCTGAAGACTAATGTAAAGGTGGCAAAACAAAGAAATTGTGGATATGCATCTGAAAGTCTCACTCAGAGATGAGGGCTTCTTTGTACTGGAATTGAATAAGGTGCTGATTATATAAGTATCATTACCTGCCTGTGTTGAGCTTTGACTATTTCTAGCATATTGCTCAGAGCGGAGGCTTCTCAGTGGTGGTGCCAAGGAAACTGTTGGAGGTTGCCAGTCATTTTAGAGAAATGCCATGGAACATTTCATGCCAGATGGCTACTGATGAAAGTGATGAAGGTTCATGCTTGGAAATGAAGTTCAATTCCATATTTGGTCATTCTTTCCTTCTTTCTTTTTTGAATCATAAGAAAGCACAAACTCAGCCTTATTCTAGTCTTACCCCACAAAATCCCTATTATCCTTTCTTCTTTTAATAAGGTCCTGGAGAAATGGAGTCAAGTTAAATTCGCTCTATTCCCAAAACCTCAGAGAGAGCCCCTGCAGCCTTTTGCTTGCTGAGCCAGGTCTTTTCTCCTTTTCCTCTTTTTATTCATGCTTGCCAGAAACTACTGTCAATGGAACCCAGTCAAGGCCAGTCTACCCAGGACTGAAGTTTCTGTGAGTTAAGTTTTTCCCATCTCTACACTTCATGGAAGGGTAAAAAAGAAAAGCCCTGGTGGTAATGTTTCATGGTGTCTCTGCTATGTGGAAGAAACTCATGTTACTTCTTTTGAGGGTCTTCTCCACAACCACAACCCTGTGGCTACCTTTTATTTCTCTGACGAGTGGGTAATACTAGAGCTGAATGCTTTTTCCTCACTCCTAATATGTTAGGTAAGGAGTTCTGGTGGTGTAGTGGTTAAAGCATTTGGCTGCTAACCAGAAGGTCAGTGTCTCAAACAACCAGTTGTTCTATGAGAAAGATAAGGCAGTTTGCTTGCATAAAGCTTTACAGTCTTGGAAACCCAATGGGGGTCACTATGAGTTAGAAGCAACTCTATGGCAGTGAAGTTTTTGTTTTTTTAAGTTTAATGTCTTAAGTAGAAAAGGCTCCATGGGCTAACAATTCTGATCTCCCTCCCTCTCTTACTTTTTTCACTCCACCTCAGGAAAATGAAGTGAAGTAAAAGGAATAAACTAAGCCTGCTTCTCCCAGCTTCTTGTTTCTTTCTCTCTTGGGGCCAAGCCAACAGTGTTCCTCCCATTTGGTACTTGAATGAGAGAGTTGGCATAGTCTGGGTTCAGCATCAGTAGACATCTTGCCTATAGACATAAAACCATACTCCAACTAAGGCTTTATCAGTAGTAAAGGTGACATTTTGGTTTTCTATTTGTTAGTTCCATGCAGGTAAGAGATCAAGATGTGAGCTCCAAAAATAGAGCCTATACTTTTTGACCTGTGGCCTGTGATACAGGAGTCCTCACCAGGACAAAGGGAAATAGCCACTCATTTCTCAATCTGTCTTCATGACTATAAGAAAGGCTAGAGATGAGATATAACAAGTTAGAAGAATTTCACTTCTTTGATGACTTTAACTTGATTCTTGCCCTTTAAGGTAAGTAAAAAGGATCCTGACATTTGGATATTCTAGGTCACCCCCTTTCTTCCACCTAACTTTTCCTCATATTTGATAGATAGATAGATAGGTAATCTGTCATCAAATTGACTCTGACATATGGCAACCTTATATACAACAGAACAAAACATTGTCCAGACCTGCATTATCATCACAATCACCAGCACGTTCAAGTCAATCATTATGAATGTTGTGCCAATCCATCTCACTGAGGGTCTTCCTAGTACTCACTGGCCCATTATGTCACTGAACATCATGCCCCTCTCCAGCAATAGATCTGTCTGGATGACATGGTCCAAAGTGATAGAATCAGACAATGTTGTAGTATGATTCATATGGTTTTCATTGAGTCATTTTCAGAAGTAGAGCACCAGGCTTTTCTTCTTTGTCTATCTTGGTTTGGAATGTCTGCTGAAGACTTTCCACCACTTATAACCTTGCTAGTATTTGACATTTTGGTTGCATAGCTTTCAGCATCACAACAACATGCAAGCCATCACAGTAAAACAAACTGAAAGACAAGTGGTGGGTCTTCACACACACCCACACATCAACTCCTAAAATCTTTTCTAAATCTCTACAAAGCATGTTCCTTAACCTCTACAAGTATAAGTAATATCTCCCTCTTCTAACTTTCCACTATACTTGCTTCCAAAAGGCACTTGAATGAACAAATGAATGAAGTAATTGATTAATGAGTAATGATAAAAAATGGAATATTCCTTTCTTGTTCATGTGTAGAAAAAGGAGGAAAACTGTCTTGCTTATCTTCAGGAAGGGCTTCAAATTGTTTCAGTCATTGCTGATGAAGTGAAATTGGAAAATACTTGAATTTTTAAAATTTTGGTGAAACAGAATGATAACCAGAATGGGAAAAATCACAGGTTGAAGTCTTGAAATGGGAGACTCAGAAGAGATGTAGTGAGTCCTTCCAGGAATGTGATGTGGGAGACTAGATTATTGCTGGGACTGCGTAGAGCAACATGCACTCAAAGTAGCATGGTCAGCTGCCATCTTTGAGTAGGACATTGTTGTTTCCAACTCTACCTGTCAAGAGATTTGGTTGTCCTGCCACATGCATGCTGCCCTTGTTTCCTAAGAGAGAGATTATGTTTCTAGCAGGGCACTGATTTGTAATTTTTCCATTCTAGTTATGGTTGACCCATATTTTACAAATACAGATCCATTCTGGTTTTCCTTTGTTGGCCATGACTGAACCAGGAAGAACTGATTCAAAGCCCTGCTTTAGGTTTACTTTTCTGCTGCAAGTTTAAGTCTCATTGGAATGCCTCAAGGGCAGCAGGAGCCCAGAAGCACTTCATCAAGTAGCCTAATAAAAAGGGTGAAGAACATAGCAGTTCACAGTGCGCAGAAGGTTTTCATCACATTAAACTTTTCTTTATTTTGCTTTGAACTTTCAGGTCAGCGTAGGACTTTAACATTTCGAACTTGGAGTCTTTTAATTCAGCCAGGTGGCTCAACTGCCCAGCCTGAGACCAGGTCTCTACTTGCACAGGATGGTGAGGTAGAGGGCAGTGTTCCAGGTAACTTAGAAGAACAGAAAGTGAGCTTGGCTAGAAAAGATGTGAGAAAATCAATTTTGATGCCTGGATAATCACCCTCATGCTTGCAGGGCTTGCCAGTGGAAACCTGTCCCAGGGGTTTCAAGCTTAGAGAGTGAAATGATTGAAACTCAATCCAGAATGAAGGTAGTGAGGCAATTAAGCAGGGGAAACAAGTGGGACCTTTGCCTGGAGCAACTTATGTTCCATCAATTGAGAGAATTTACTCACCCTGAAAGGAAGGTTATTTCAGCACCTGGCACCAGAACTCTCAATATATGAGGTTTGCAATCTCCTTTGATTTATACTTACTAGTTCCTGGATTATCAGCCAGTAACCAGGGGAAATAACATGTTTCCTACCTTCACTTGGCCCATGGGCTGTGATCAGCTCTGAAGGCTGCAGCCCCTTTGTAGTCAGCCTCCTTCATAAATAGGTTAATACACAAAGACTCTATTGTAAGGTTAGACTGTATCTATTATATGTGTAACCTCAGTGATATGGTGCCACCCAAAAAGGTTCAAGGAATGGACTTTTTTTTTTTTTTTTTTTTTTTTTTTTTAAGAGGAAGACTTTGGATTCAGGAAGTCCTGGATTTAAATCATAAGTTTTTGACTCAGAGAAGTTATTTTACTTCTCTGATGTCCTCATCTATGAAATGGAAATTGCAAGACCTATTATATAGATTTTTTTTTAGGACAAAATCAAGTACTTATATAAAAAAACAGAACAGTGACTAGAATATAATACATGTGTGATCACTAAACTCTATCATTCAAGCAGCCATGAAAAACCAACTCTAGAACAATGATAATAGTGGTATGGTCATGAAAGCTGAGAGTTAAACTCAGAAATTTTGTGAGCCAGTTAAGGTCATATTGGTTCCTTGAACTTTTCCATGGTAGGAGTATTTACATCACTGAAACTAGCAAACACTATAAAGCAGAACCCTCTCCACATCCCAAAGAGCAGGTTTATCAATATACAACTGAGTGGTTCTCAAAATGTGGTCCACGGAATATCAGCATCAAAATCACCTGGAAACCTGTTAGAAAGGAAAATTTTCCAGCCACAGTCCAGACCTGCTAAATCAGAAATTCTGAGGATAGAGCTTAGCAGTACAGAAATCTGTATTTTAGTAATTCTTCTGATACAAGCTCAAGGTTGAGATCCACTGTCCCAGACATAACATGACAAGCACCAATTGACTGGGGCATTGCTCATCTAATGTGAGACAAAGGAAATATTGTTCCAGGACATGATATCTGAGAACAGGAAGAGAGTTATGATATAGAAAAATAGAGAAGATTTTCCTCTTAGCCATTTTCCAACCCTTATTTCCAATGATACATTGTCTTCCCTCCTTCAACCCTAGGAAGAACTTGAACAAGCTCCTAGAACTCATAAATCCAAAGTCATATAGGGTTCATCACTCCCACAAATTCTAGACAATCAGGATTTTGAGCCAGGTCATTGCAGTTCTACCCTCTGTTGACAATTTGCATTTCCACCCCATATATCCACCACTCATCTGTTAATTTCTCATTCTGTGGTGGCTTGTGTGTTGCTGTGAGGCTGGAAGCCTTATCATTGATATTTCAAATACCAGCTGGGTCACCCGTGGTGAACAGGTTCAGCAGAATTTCCAGACTAAAACAGACTTGGAAAAAGGAAGAGGCCATCTACTTCTCAAAGAATTAGCTAGTGAAAATCTTATGGATAACAGTGAAACACTGTCTGATATATTAATGGAAAACTATATGAAAGCCCTGAAACATTGTCTGATATAATGCCAGAAGATGAGCAATGCCAGAAGATGAGCCACTCAGGTTGAAAGGCACTCAGAATATGACTTTGGAAGAGCTGCCTTCTCAAAGTAGAGTTGACCTTAATGATGTAGATGGAGTAAAACTTTCAGAACCTCCATTTGCTGATGTGGCATGACTCAAAATGGGAAGAAACAGCAGCAAACATCCATTAATAATCAGAACATGGAATATAGAAAGAATGAATCTGGGAAACTTAGAAGCTGTCAAAAATGAAATGGAACACATAAAGAGCAATATCCTAGGCATCAGTGAGGTAAAATGGATGAGTTTTGGCCATTTTGCATCAGACAATCATATGGTCTACTATGCCAGGAAGGACAAGTTGAAGAGGAATACCATAACATTCATTGTCAAAAAGAACATTTCAAGATCTATCCTGAAGTATAATTCTGTTAGTGATAGGATAATATTCCTATGCCTACAAGGAAAACCAGTTAATATTACTATTGTTCAAGTTTACGGACCAACCACTGAAGCCAAAGATGAAGAAATTGATGATTTACCAACTTTTGCAGTTTGACACTGATCAAACAGGCAATCAAGATGCATTAATAAATACTGGTTATTGGAATGTGAAAGCTGGAAACAAAGATGAACTTCCATAGTTCGAAAATATGGCCTTGGGGATAGAAATGACACCAGAGACCACATGATAAAATTTTACAAAACCAATGGCGTATTCATTACAAATACCTTTTTGCAACAATGTAAGCACTGACTATACACATGGTCCTTGCCAGATGGAATACACAGAAATCAGATTGTCTACATCTGTGGAAAGAGGCAGTGCAGAAGTTCAATATCATCAAGAACAAGGCCAGGAGCTGACTGTGGAACTGACCTTAAATTGCTCATATGCAAGTTCAAGTTGAAGGTAAAAACAATGAAAACAAGTTCATGAGAGCCTAAATATGACCTTGATTACATCCCATCTGAATTTAGAGACCATCTGAAGAACAGGTTTGATTACTAAACACCAATGAAAGCATTTGTGAGATGACATAGAGGATATCATACATGAATAAAGCTAAAGATCATTAAAAAGACAGGAAAGAAAGACCAAAATGGATGTCATAAAAGGCTCTGAAACTTGCATTTGAACAAAATGCAGTTAAGGGAAATAGAAGAAATGATGAAATGAAAGAACTGAACAGAATATGTGAAAGGCCAGTTCAAGAAGACAAGTAAAGTATTATAATGTAATGTGCAAAGACCTAGAGTTAGGGAATGAAAATGGAAGAACACACTCAGCATTTCTCCAGTTGGAAGAAATGAAGAAAAAATTCAAGCATTGAATTACAATATTGAAGGATTCTATGGGAAAATTAAAGATAATTCAAAAACGATTGCAGCAGTATATTGACAGGAAACTGCCAAAAATTCAAGCTGGATTCAGGAGAGTACCTGGAATGAGTAATATCATTGCGGATGTCTAATGGATCTTGGCATAAACAGAGAATACCAGAACGATGTTTGACTGTGTTTTATTGACTATGCCAAAGCATTTGACTCTGTGGATCATAACGAATTGCATAACATTGCAAAGAATAGGAATTCCAGAATACTTAATTGTACTCATGAGGAACCTGTACATAAATCTAGAGGCTGTCATTCAAATGGAACAAGGGGATAATATGTGGTTTAAAATCAGGGTGTGCGTCAGGGTTGTATCTTTTCACCATACCCATTCAATCTGTATGCTGAGCAAATAATCTGACAAATTGGACTATATGAAGAAGAATGCAGCATCAGGATTGGAAGAAGAATCATTAGCAACCTGTGATACGCAGATAACAAAAACCTAGCTTGCTGAAAATGAAGGTGACTTGAAACACTCACTGACGACGATTAAAGACTATAGTGTGCAGTATGGATTACACTTCAACATAAAGAAAATTAAAATCCTCACAACCGGACCAATAATCAACATTAGGATAAATGGAGAAAACATTGAAGTGTTCAGGGATTTCATTTTACTTGGATCTACAACCAACACCCATGGAAGCAGCAATCAAGAAATCAATGTACTGCACTGGGCAAATCTGCTGCAAAAGACCTCTTTCAAGTGCCGAAGAGCAAAGACCTCTCTTTGAAGACTAAGGTGCACCTAACTCAAGCCATGGTATTTCAAATAGCCTTGTATGCTTGTGAAAGCTGGACAGTGAATGAAGGAGACTGAAGAAGAATTGATGCGTTTGAATTGTGGTGTTGGCAAAGAATCCTGAAAATACCATGGGTTGCCAGAAGAACAAATAAATCTGCCCTGGAAGAAGTGCAGCTGGAATTCTCCTTGGAAGTGAGAATGGCCAGACTTTGTCTCAGCTATTTTGGTCATGTTGTCAGAAGGGACCATTCCTTGGAGAAGATGTCATGTTTGATAAAGTAGAAGGTCAGCAAAAAAGGGGAAGACCCTCAACGAGATTGATTGACAGTGGTTGCAATGAAAGGCTCAGTCATAGCAAGGATTGTGAGGAATGGGGAATGACTGGGCAGTGATCCATTCTGTTGTACACAGGGTGTCTGAGTCAGAGCCAACTCAAGGTCACCTTACCACAACAACATCAACAACAACAGGTATACTGAATCAGAATTTATGTTCAACAAGATCCCCAGGTGATTCTTATAGTTATATGTGTAAGATTGTGTATAAGAATACTAGAGATCTATAAGAATCACCTGAGTATCTCGTTAAACTTAAGATTCTGGCTCATTATATCTGGGGTACAAATGCATATTCTCAGTAGAGAGTCTAATCAGAATGAACTGGTTCAAAGCCCTGTGGACCATTTGGGACTTCTTCCCTGAAACTCAAGTGTATAATGGATGCTTAAAGTGGAAAAAAAAAAAAAAAATTGCTGGAGAATTTGAGTCTGATCCAGAACTTCTGAAGGTGATTAGTCTTTAGCACTAGATTCCCACTCATAGCACCTTCCCCTTCCAAATTTGGCCCAGCCTCCTACTCAGACACATCTCAGAGGCTCCCCTGAAGTCCCAGTACTGCATACAGGAGCATACCCAGGAAACACTCATGGTCCACACATGGTCATCTATCCACAAAGAGACCTAGCCTTGACTAACTGGATTGGAGCTGATGCACAGGTTCCAGCTCACCACTGATATAATGATGCTGATGATAGTCCTAGCCCCTTTAGGACTATCCCTTTAGGATTTCCTAGGACTGTTAAAAACTTTGGCTTAAAATAATAGAAATCTATATGTTCTAAGTTTTAGAGAGCAGAAGTTTGAAATCAAAGTATTGATTGAGCCATGCTTCCTTCCTAGCCTCTTCCAACTTTGGCTGACTCCTGGCATCCTTGACTTATGGCAGCATAATTCCAATTTCTGCCTTTGACTTTACATGGCCATCTTCCCTGGGTTTCTCTGTATTTTCTCCTTTTCTGCCTTTAACAAGGACACCCATCATTGCACTTAGGGCCCACTCTAAGTTAGGATAAGTTCATGTTGAGATCCTTCCCTTGATTACAGCTACAAGCACCTTATTCCAAATAAGGTCTTATTTTGAGGTTCTATCTGGACATGTCTTTTGGAGGCCACTCTGATAGTGTAGTGCCTAAGGCACTTGACTGCTAACCAGAAGGCTGGCGTTCAAACCCACCAGCCACTCCTCGGAAGGAAGGTTGGGCAATCTACTTCCGAAGTGATACTTCCTCAGAAACCCAAGGAGGGGTCGCTATGAGTCAGGTCCAACTCGACGGCACATAACAACAATATTCAACCCACTACAGAATCACAGTATCATCATTCCATTTACACAAAGGAAGTATCTCTCTCTACCTCTTTTGTAGTTCTGGGGACATGAATGTCAAGACATTTTTTTTCCACTGCTAATCTACAATTTTGGAATTACCCTCCTTGCTCCTTTCTACGCAAGTCAGATAATGTCTGTTTTCTGAGTCTAGGCAAGGCTCAGACTAAGCCATGCATTTTATTAAAGCTATTATATTGTTTAAATTTTATTCTACTTTTGTGCTTGTTTGAGTCCAGGCCTCCAATACCATGTCTTAATAACATTAGAGCTTTTCTACTCTAAATGGAGTCCATGGATCAGCAGAATCAGCATCACCTGGGAGCTTGTTAAGAATGTAGAATCTTAGATTCCATTCCAGACCTATTGAATAAGGATCTGAGGTTTACAAGAACCTCAAATGATTCAAATGCACATTGAATTTGCAGTAGTACTGTTTTAGGCAAATTAAACCCATAAGCAGGGGGGAATCCAGTGAGAAAGATAGGTGGGTGGGGCCCCAGATTTGAGACCACAAGAGAAATGAGTTTAACCTCTTCTGTTGACAGCTCTACAAGGTGACTGTGTTGAAGGTCAGAAAAGATCATAATAGAAACATAACTGCAAATCTGAGTGCTCCCATGCATATCTGAGTGTTGCCTCTGACTCAACAGACAGAGTGTGAAGGACTTTACCAATACTTCTGCACAACTATACCCTTTCCTAATCTGCATAATTTCATATCCTGACAACAGGTAGCATTAATTTGTATTTTTAATTTTGAAAATCATCCATAAACCAAACTTGTGTTTTCGTTCAAATCCGTACTGACTGCTGTCCCTGCCTCTGCTGAGCAACGTGCATCACAGCAGTTAGAAAACGTCCTTGAGAGTTAAATCCAAATAAGATTACACTGTGTTTCACACTATTGCAGCCTTGACCTAGCCCTAACTGAAGAAGCTGCAACATGTCTGCATTGGGGTGCCAGCAAATCCCACTACTGGTCACACCAATCCAAAATGGGAGATACAAAATTTCATCATAAATCTGTCTGATGTATTTATTTGTCCAAATATTTGAGCAGCAGCCATGTGTCAGCACTATTCTAGGTGCTGGATTCAGCAATGAGTAAGTAGAGCAGGTCATTGACTTTATGGAGCACATGTTTTAGTGAGTGACTCTGAAGCAGACATTGTTCATAGCACTATCCCATCTCTCTGATTCTGTAACTCAGGACTTGGGTGGGTTAGATGAAGTTTATACATGACTCAGTGTCAGTTTACCCAATAAGCATGGTAAGACAGGCTTACTTGTGCTTATTTACCTGTCTATAGTAAATAATCTCACACTTTTCACCATGTCAAAATTTCTGCTGGTATCTCTCTTTTAACCCCATAGCACCTTCCTACATAATCAAAGCTTCTTTTCAAATTTACAATCTCTGACAGGGACAGAGTGGCCACTAGCAAGGTAAACAAAGACATGGTGAAACTCATTTGAAATTGTTCACTACAGATCAGTAAGTAATCACAAGTAAGCCTATTCTTACTTTGCTTATTAGATAATCTGCCCGTGACTTGACTGAAATTGTTATTATTTCCACTGCTGAGAAACAACAATGTTAGGGATTGTAAAACATGAGTTTTCAGTTGTGATTTACTGTATGCATTAGCTGTTCTGTGAAGGAATATTCATTATAAGCCATTCACTGCAGGTAGTGCCAGATTTACCCTGTTGGCTATTCCAAGGAACCTCTTCCTGAGGCCAAAGCCAAAGATGAGGAAATTGAAGATTTTTATCAGCTTCTGCAGTCTTAAATTGACCAAACATGCATCAAGATGTGTTAATTATCACTGGTGACTGGAAAGCAAAAGTTGGAAACAAAGAAGAATCACCGGTAGTTGGAAAATTTGGCCTTGGTGACAGAAATAACTCTGGAGATGGCATGATAGAATTTTGCAAGACCAATGACTTATTCATTGCAAATACTTCTTTCAAAAATGGTAGCTATATATTTGGATTTCACTAGATGGCATATACAGGAATCACATTGACTACATCTGTGGCAAGAGGCAATGGAAAACTCAGTATCTTCAGCCAAACCAAGACCAGGAGCTGATTGTGGAACAAACCATCAACTGCTCATATGAAAGTTCAACTTGAAGTGGAACACAATTAAAACAAGTCCACAAAAGCAAAAATATGACTTTGAATATATCTCTCCTGGATTTAGAGACCATCTCAAGAATACATTTGATGCATTGAACACCAATGACTGAAAACCAGAAGAATTGTGGGATGACATTGAAAACATCATCTATGAAGAAAGCAAGTGGTCATTAAAAAGATGAGAAATAAAGAAAAGACCAAAATGGATGACATAACAGACTCTGAAGCTTGCCCGTGAGTGGAGAGTAGCCAAAGCAAAAGGAAGAAATGACAAGATAAAAGAGCCGAACAGAAGATTTCAAAGAGCAGCTCAAGAAGACAAAGCCAATTACTATAATGAAATGTGCAAAGACCTGGAGTTAGAAAACCAAAAGGGAAGAATATGCTCAGCATTTCTCAAGCTGAAAGAACAGTGGAAAAAAAATTAAGCCTTGAGTTGCAATATTGAAAGATTCTATGGGAAAAATATTGAATGATGCAGGAAACATTGAAAGAAGATAGAAGAAATACAGCAAGTCACTGTACCAAAAAGAACTGGCAGATCTTCATCCATTTCAGGAAGTGGCATATGATCTAGAACCAATGGTAATGAAGGAAAAAGTCAAAGCTGTAATGAAGGAACTGGCAAAGACTGAGGCTCCAGGAATTGAAGGAATACCCATTGAGATGTTTCAACAAACAGATGCCCCACTGGAGGCACTCACTCAGCTATGCCAAGAGATTTGGAGGGCAACTACCTGGCCAACTGACTGGAAGAGATCCATACTTGTACCTATTCCAAAAGAAAGGTTATCCCTCAGAATGTGGAAATTATTGAACAATATCATTAATATTGCATGCAAGTAAAATCTTCCTGAAAATAATGCACAAATGGTTGCAGCAGTATATTGACAGACAACTTCCAGAAATGCAAGCTGGATTCAGAAGAGGATGTGGAACGAGAGATATCATTGCTGCTATCAGATAGATCTTGGCTCAAAGCAAAGAATACCAGAAAGATGTTTACTTGTGTTTTATTGATTATGCAAAAGCATTTGATTCTGTGGATCATATCAAATTGTGAATAACATTGAGAAGAATGGGAATTCCTGAACACTTAAGTGTACTCATGAGGAACCTGTACACAGACGAGGAGGCTGTCATTTGAACAGAATATAGGACACTGCATGGTTCAAAATCCAGAAGGGAATGTATCAGGGTTGTATCCTTTCACCATACTTATTCAATCTGTATGCTGAGCAAATAATCCAAGAAGCTGGACTATATGAAGAAGAATGTGGCATCAGGATTGGAGGAAGAATCATTGACAACCTGCAATACAACGGTGACACAATTTTGCTTGCTGACAGTGAAGATGACTTGAAGCACTTATTCTTGAAGGTTGAAGAATACAGTCTGCAGTATGGATTACACCTCAATATAAAGAAAACAGAAATCCTCACAAGTGGACCAACAAGCAGCATCACAATAAATGGAGAAAAGATTGAAGTTGTCAAAGACTTCACATTGCCTGGTTCTACAACTGACACCAATGGAAGCAGCAGTCAGACATCAGACAACATATAGCACTGGGCAAATCAGTTGCAAAGGATCTCTTTCAAGTGCTGAAGAGCAAAGATATCTCCTTGAGGACTAAAGTGCATCTGACACAAGTCATGATATTTTCAATTGCCTCATATGCATGTGAGGGAAGGACAATGAATAAGGACGACACAAAAAAGCTGATGCTTTTGCATTGTGGTGTTGGTGAAGAATGCTGAAAGTATCATAGACTGCTAAAAGAACTAACAAATCTGTCCTGGAGGATGTGCAGCCAGAATGCTCCTTGGAAGAGAGAATGGCCAGACTTCATCTCACATACTTTGGTCATGTTGTCAGAAGGGACCATTCACTGGAGAAGAATGTCATGCTTGGTAAAGTGGAGGGTAAACAAAAGAGGGGAAGGAAGGCGCTCAACGAGATGGATTGACACAGTGGCAGCAGGATGAGCTCAAGTATAGAGCACACTATAAAAATTCTCCTTTTCCCTTTTGTAAGTTTAAAACTTAAATTATTTCCTTGGGTTACCTCCTAAGATCTTATCCAGAAAAGTCTAAATTCTGTAATTCTAGAAGTCTGGGAGTTTTAAGAAATGATAGGAATAGAACATTGAAATTGGATACAAATTCAGCCCCAGATTATCTGCAAGGAATCCAGATAGCCTATGGAAAAGATTCTTTTAGATATTTCCTAGTATATCCTAATCCCCTTGCAGATGATATTGCCCATGCCTCCTGGGGTCCTATCCATGAAAGTATCTACAAGATCAGGATCGGTAACAAATAGTCACTTTGGAAGAAGTATGACGAAGTGGTTAAAGGCATGGACTTTGCAGTCAGATAACCTTGGCTTTGGATTTCTAGATCCTTTTACAGAGGAAGAAATAGTCTCAGAGAAGTAAAGCAACTTTCCCAGGAATTTAAAACCAAGTTGTTTGATAAGAGTGCATGAATTGAGTTATGTACATAAATTGTTTAACACAGTATTTGGCACATGAAAATACTTTTATCCCACAAGAATTTAATCATATTCCATGTGTAAAGACTCTTTCAGATAATGGAGACACAACAATAAACAAGGGAGCTCTGGTGGTGTAGTACCTAAGCCATTTGACTGTTAACCAGAAGGCTAGTGTTTCAAACCCACCAGCCACTCCTCGGTAGGAAGATTGGGCAATCTACTTCCATAGAGATACCACCTTGGAAACCCAAGGAGGGGTTTCTAAATTGTATCTGACTCAACGGCAGTGAGTTTGTTTGATTTTTATTTTTTTAACAATAAAAAAAAATAAAATCCCTTATGGAGCTTACTTTCAATTGTGACAGCCAACCATAAATATTTATACTTTGCTTTGCTTTGTCAGATAGTGATAAGAACTATGGAGAAGATCAATCATGGTAAGAAAGTAAGGGATCTAGGATGGAGGAGTAATTTTAACTAGGAGGATCGGGAAGACCCTGAGATTGTGCCTGGAATGTTCATTGACTAGTGAGGAGATCAGTATGGTTGGAGTGGAGCAGAGAAGGTGGTAAGAGACATGATCAAAGAGGAAATTAGTGACATGGGATTCAGATCACAGGGAGTGTTGGAGAGCACTGAAAGGATTTTGGATATGTTCCCAAGTGATAGAGAAGCCACTGGAGGATTCTGAGTAAAAACAGACCACAATCTCTGACATCTCATTTAAGAAGATCACACTAACTGCTGCATAGACTGTAGGGCAAGAATGGTAAGATTAAACAGTGGCTTGGACCAGGATGATAGGGCTGTATGCAGAAAGAAGTTGTTGACTTCCAGATACATTTTGGAGATAGAGCCAATAGGATTTGTTGATACTTTGGATGAGCAAAAGAGAAGAGTCAAGGATGATTCAAAAGTTCTTTATCCTGGGCAAATGGGAGATTAATTTTTACTAAGATACAGAAAGCATAGGTTGATGGAAGGTGGAGGATTGGTGACTAAGACAGCAGTCCATTTTGAACATGTTATGCTCTGGTAGCACAGTGCTTAAGGCATCTGACTGCCAACCAGAAGTCTGGAAGTTCAAACACACAAGCCACTCCTTGGAAGGAAGATCAGGCAATCTACTTCTGTAGGAATATCATCTCAGGAACCCAAGGAGGGGTTGCTAGAGTTGATAGCAGTGAGTGAGTTGAGATGCTTGAAAAGTCCAAAGTCTTTTAGACATCAAGAGATAATGTCAAGGAGGTCCTTAAATATGAGGTTGGAGTTCAGGGAAGAGACTGGGTTGCAGATATAACTTTGGGAGTTACTAGCTTGCAGAAGGCACTTGATATAGGCCCTACACTATGAAAAGTTTCGAGGTCTGGAAGATGTGGAGGAACTAGGAAAGGACACATAGAAAAAACACTCAATGACTATTAGTTCAATATTAATACCTTTCTCAGAGATTTAAAATAATATTTTGCAAGTATAAACTGTACAACTTTGGTTGAGCTTGCTTCCCAAGACCGCTTGCATGTCACTTCTTAACTATCTCTGGGTAGTCATCTCTTAAGGCCTTCTAAGTTAAGGCACTGGCTTCTGAAGGCAGTATTGAGTAGTAAGTGAAGTTTGACCCACTGAGCCAGTCTGCCCTTCCCTTACAAGCTAAGACCACTCCTCTCACTTCTCCATATGGAATAGAGTCATTACCACAAGCCAATTGCTGCCTCAGCCAACACAGCACACCAGTCTTAAAGAGTATCAGTGTTTGTGAATGTATTGCTTCATCAAGAGGAATATGCAATTATCTTAAAAATGTAATTCTCCATTTTTCACATTAGCTAGAACAGTCAAACCTCCTTAAGCTCAAAGTGCTTTTACAAGGACATTTTATTCAATTACCTCTCTAAGCTTTTGAAAGTCTGATTCATTTGAGCAAGTGGGAGAAAAAAAAAAAAAAAAAAAAAAAAACAGCACATCAGTATCTTGCTGGAAAAATATTCTGGTTATTGGCATTGAAACAAAAATAATGTTATGATAGAGTCATTGTGTTCCCCAAATTAATTGTGTGCCTCTTCTCTTTCTTAAGAGATCTTCCTACAATGGGAACTTCATTAGTTGGGAATGTTTGTAAACTAGATTATGTGGCCTTGGACAAGTTTATCTCTATAAATATCAGTTCCCTGCATGGTACTGTAGGGATAACAATACCTACACAATAATATGTGTGTGGGAAGTATCCGGGACAGTGCCAGATACTCAATAAATCTTTTCCATTGCCCTTAAAACAAGCACAGCCACAAGTTGTGTTTGTGTGTGTCTGTCTGTGTGTGTTTGTATGTGTGAAAAGGAAACTATACAAGCAATGAAGGTAGTAAGTCTATAGGATTGAGAGGAGAAGTTGAGAGAGTGTCATCTAATGGTATCCTTTTTTCTCTTCAACCTTTTAACCTCTTTTAACTTTAAAGTAACTTGAGCAGAAAGGAGGAAGTGATGGAGTCGAATGTTTGAGGGTAGGCTGCTTAAAATAAGGAATTGGAAAAAGGAAGAGAGATGATTTAGGAACATAGAGTAGGGAAAGATTTTCAAGTAACTCTGAGGATTCAGTTGAGGTTGGAGACTATAAAAATATCAATCTTCCTGAATGTGTGCCATTTTTCTAGAATTGCTCAAGAGAACAGATACAGATGCAGAGAAGGTGGTCAATGAGATTAATCTAGGTTTTGGGGTGTTGCCAACTTATTCCACATGGTAAAGGAGGAAAATGAGCCCACAGGACATGAGAATATCATGAAGTGAGTGGTTAAAGAGATGAAACATGGAGTCTAATTTTCTCTTTCAATGCCCCTTTTTCTTCTGCTTTTACCTGAGCCAAGGTTGAAACATTTTGGGATCCTCTTTTGCTCCCATTTTGAAACAATCCCAGGCATGGAAGCAAATAGTGTGTAAGTTTCCACTATTAATGAGGCTGGGCTTAAAGTTTACCCTACAAAATCTGTTAAGAGCATTTGGTATCATCACAACAAAAAGAGGTGGCTCACATTAGTCCTCTAGAAATGAAAGGAAGCCTTAGCAGCTTACCTACCGCCAGCAAGCTCGTTGCATCTTTTCATCTGGATTTCTGTCATAGAAAGTTCTGAAAGAGTTCAGGTGAGAAAAGAGGTATATGAACATCAACAATAAATCTATCAATGCTCTGAAGACCTTGAAATCACAAGTTTCACAGTTATCACTGAACTTGGACTCTTTATAACATCATTAATGTTTGGGCATAAAATATTCATGGCCATCACTCAAGCAATATTAGTGACATTTTCACTTCTATGATTATTTTAATTTAATCCAAAATCATTTAGTTTAACCCATTTAGTGTAACTTCCAAAAGTGAAGGGTGGTGAACAATATTTCTCTGAAACACACTCACACAAAGATTTGACTCCAAGTCACTAGGTTATAGCTCTGAAATGGTGTCTCTATTTTCATTTGAAATGACTTTCTTATAACAGCACAGCACTTACTTTGCCAGTATATCTACACTTTTCATAATACAGGAGATCAGAGAGACTAAAATTCATTAGTTAGAAGATGACATTCATCTTCTTTTATTAGGAGTTAAACTGAAACCTAAATTTCAAGTTTATAATTATTGATGATAAACTTAATCCTAAAATCCTCCCTCAGCTATTTTCTTCTTCCTTCAGTATGATGTTTTAAAGCAATTTTTCATTAGAAATATCAAATTTTGAATTCATTTAATGCAAAATGTTTAATAAATTCACCCTAGGTGATATACATCTCTGTCTTTGCCTTAAACTCTTAATATTTCCCAACATGCAATGAAAATACAATCAAATTCTATTTTGTAGGCCTGGGGCAGAGTGATTTAGAGTTTGGATATTGATGCCTATGATTGTTGTTGTTGTTGTTGTTGTTAGGTGCCGTGGAGTCACCTGCGATTCGTAGCAACCATATGTACAATAGAAAGAAACACTGCTCAGTCCTGTGCCAGCCTCACGAAAGTTACTATACCTGAGATCATCATTGTAGCCACTGTGTCAATCCATCTCATTGAGGGCCTTCCACTCTTTCAGCAACCCTCCACCTTACCAAGCATGATATCCTTCTTCAGGGAATGATTCCTTCTTGCAACATGACCAAAGTAGGTGAGATGAAATCTGGCCATTTTTGCTTCCAAGGAGCATTCCAGCTGCACTTCTTCCAGGACAGATTTGTTATTCCTTTTTGCAGTCCATGGTACCTTCAGCATTCTTTAACAATATCACAACTCAAAAGCATCAACTCTTCTTTGGTCTTCCTTATTCATAGTCCAGCTCTCACATATATATGAGGCGATTAAAAATACCATGGCTTGTGTCAGGCACATCACAGTCCACAAGGAGACTTCTTTGCTCTTCAGCACTTCAAAGAAGTCTTTTGTAGCCAATTTATCCAGTGCTATACATTGGCTAGCTCTGGCAGTATAGTGCCTAAGGCACTTAACTGAGGTTCAAACCCAACAACCTCTCCTTGGAAGGAAGGTTGAGCAATCTATTTTTGTAGTTATACCATCTCAGAAACACAAAGAGGGGTCGCTATGAGTCAGGTCTGACTCGATGGCATATAACAACAACAGTGTCTTGACTGCTGCTTCCATTGATGTCGATTGTTGTTGTTGTTGTTGTTGCTAAGTGCCGTCGAGTCGTTTCTGACTCATAGCGACCCCATGCACAGCAGAACAAAACACTGCCCTATCCCGCGCCAACCCCACAATCCCTGCTATACTTGAGCTCATCATTGCAGCCACCGTATCAATCCATCTCGCTGAAGGCCACCCCCTCTTTCATCAACCCTCCACCCTGCCAAGCATGACATCCTTCTCCAGGGAATGGTCCCTCCTTACA
>NW_006921829.1:1712385-1713221 GCF_000298275.1 Orycteropus afer afer | reverse complement strand
AGGTTCAGAGTCTCTTCTGTCATCCACTTTGGTCTTTTCTTCTTTTCTTGTCTTTTTAGTGATCTCTTGCTTTCTTCATGGATAATGTTCTTGATGTCGATTGTAGAACCAAGTAAGATGAAGTCTTTGACAACTTCAATCTCTTTTCCATTTGTTGTGATGCTGCTTATTGGTCCAGTTGTGAAGATTTCTGTTTTCTTTATATTGCAGTGTAGTCCATACTCCACACTGTAGTCTTCAACCTTCATCAGTAAGTGCTTCAAGTCATCCTCACTTTCAGCAAGCAAAATTGTTTCATCTGCTTATTGCAGGTTGTTAATTAGTCTTCCTCCAATCCTGTTGCCACATTCTTCTTCATATCATCCAGCCTCTTAGACTATTTGCTCAGCAACCAGGTTGAATAAGTATGGTGAAAGGATACAACCCTGACACACTCCCTTCTTGATTTTAAACCATGCAGTATCCCCTTGTTCTATTTGAATGACAGCCTCCTGATCTATGTACAGGTTCCTTGTGAGTACAATTAGGCATTTGGAATTCCCTTTCTTCTCAATGTTATCCATAATTTTTTATGATCCTCACAATCAAGTGCTTCTTCATAGTCAATAAAACACAAGTAAACATCTTTCTGATATTCTTTGTTTGAGCCAAGATCCACCTGACATCAGTAATGATATCCCTCATTCCACAACCTCTTCTGAATCCAGCTTGCATTTCTGAAAGCTGTCTGTCAATATACTGCTGCAACTGTTTTTGAATTATCTTCAGTAAGATTTTACTTGCATATGATATTAATGATATTGTTCAATAATTTCCACATTCTGTGGGATCACCTT
>NW_006921829.1:1709540-1712225 GCF_000298275.1 Orycteropus afer afer | reverse complement strand
TGAAATGGATGAACATCGACCAACTCTTTTTGGTACAGTAACACTGTGTATTCCTTCCATCATTTTTTATGTCAATGTAGCTTCAACTTTTTTCTTCAATACCGTAGGTTCTTTATCATAGGGCACCTCCTGGAATGGATGAACATCGACCAACTCTTTTTGGTACAGTAACACTGTGTACTCCTTCCATCATTTTTTATGTTTCCTACATCATTAAATATTTTGCCCATAGAAGCTTTCAGTATAGCAACTCAAGGCTTAGTTTTTTTTCTTCAGTTATTTCATCTTGAGAAATACCAAGAGTGTTTTCCCTTTTGGTTTTCTAACTCCGGGTCTTTACACATTTCATTATAATAACTGACTTTGTTTTTCCAAGCTGCTCTTTGAAATATTCTGTTCAGCTCTTTTATCTTGTCATTTCTTTCATTTGCATTAGCTACTCTCCATTCAAGGGCAAGTTTCAGAGTCTCTTCTGACATCCATTTTGGGCTTTTCATCTTTTCCTGTCGTTTTAATGACCTGTTGCTTTCTTCATGGATGATGTTCTTGAAGTCATCTCACAATTCCTCTCGTTTATGGTCATTGGTCTTCAATGTATCAAATCTATTCTTTAGATAGTCTCTAAATTCAGGAAGGATATATTCAATGTCATATTTTGGCTCTCATGGACTTGTTTTAATTGTCTTCCACTTCAAGTTGAACTTGCATATGAGAAGTTGATGGTCTGTTCCACAATCAGCTCCTGGCCTGAAAATATTGAGCCTTTCCACTAACTCTTGCTGCAGATGTACTCAAACTGATTCCTGTGCACTCCATCTGGCAAAGTCCATGTGTATAGCCACCATTTGTGTTGTTGAAAAAAAGGCATTTGCAACAAATAAGTAGTTGGTCTTGCATTGATTTATATGATCATGTGGGTCTTTTATTTATGTGATGGATGATGTTGATGGCTTTTCTAATATTGAATCATCCTTGCATAACTGGTACGAACCCCACTTGGTAATAATATATTATTTTTTTATACATGTTTGGAGTCTATTGGCTAGCATTTTGTTGAAGATGTTTGCATCTATATTCATGAGGGATATTGGTCTATAGTTTTCCTTTTTAGTGATGTATTTGCCTGGTTTTGGTACCTAGGTTATGCTTGCTTCATAAAATGAATTTGGGAGGATTCCATCCAGGTGGGAGATGACAGGCCCACTCCAAGAGGTGGGAAGTGGGAGGGGGGGGAAGCCAGGGACAAGACAGAGCCATGAGATCCAGGTAAGAGGAGGGAGATGACAGGCCCCATCCCAAGAGACAGGAGGCAGGGGGGAAAGCCAGGGATGAGACAAAACTGTGGGATCCAGGTAAGGGGAGGGTGGAAAGGTTTCAAACAGCTAAGGGAGACAAATTTGTGTGTCAGTGTGTCCTACTGTGGTGGCTAGTGTGTTGCTGTGAGGTCTGAGGCTGTGCCACCAGTGTTTCAAATGCCAGCAGAGTTGTACATGGTACACAGGTTTCAACACAGCTTACAGACTGAGACAGACTAGGAAGAAGGAAAAGGTCATCTGCTTCTCAAAGAATTGGCTAGGGAAAACTTTATGAATAGCAGAGTGACACTGTCTCATACATCACTAGGGAACGTTATGAATAGCCCAGAAACGTTGTCCGATAGAGTCAGGAAGATGACCCCCTTAGAATGGAAGGCACAGAAAATAGGACTGGGAAAAAGCTGCCTCATCAGAGTAGAGCTGACCTTAATGATATGGATAAAATAAAGTACTAGGGACCTCCATTTGCTGATATGGCACAACTCAAATTAAAGAGAAACAGGTGCAAACATCCATTAATAATCAGAACATGCAATGTACAAACTTGAGCCTAGGAAAATTGGTGGTTGTCAAAAAACTGAAATGGGATGCATAAAGATTGATATGATAGGCATTAGTGAGCTGAAATGAACCAATTTTGTCTATTTTGAATCAGACAACCATATGATCTACTAAGCTGGGAAAGATAATTTGAAGAGGAATGGCATGGCATTCATCATTACAAATGATGTTTCAAAATCTGTCTTGAACTACAGTGCTGTCAGTGATAGGATAATATCCATATAACTACAAGGAAAACCAGTTAATACTACTATTATTCAAATTTACGCACCAAACCACCAAAGCCAAAGATGAGAAAATTGAATATTTTTATCAACTTCTGCAGTCTGAAAATGACCAAACATGCAATCAAGATGTCTTAATTATCACTGGTGACTAGAATGCAAAAGATGGAAGCAAAGAAGAATCACCAGTAGTTGGAAAATTTGGCCTTGGTGGTAGAAGAAATTCTGGAGATCACATGAGAGAACTTTGCAAGACCAACAAATTATTCATTGCAAATCTTTTTCAACAACACAAATGGCAGCTATACATATGGACTTTGCCAGATGGAATACACAGGAATAAGACTGACTACATCTTTGTCAAGAGGAGATGGAAAAGCTCAATATGTTCAGCCAAAACAAGGCCAGGAGCTGATTGTGGAACAGTCCTTCAACTGCTCATATGCAAGTTCAGCTTGAAGTGGAAGACAATTAAAACAAGTCCTCAAGAGCCAAAATATGACATTGAATATATCCCTCCTGAATTTAGAGATCATATAAAGAATAGATTTGATGCATTGAACACCAGTGACCAAAAACCAGAA
>NW_006921829.1:1674645-1707949 GCF_000298275.1 Orycteropus afer afer | reverse complement strand
TTTTTTCTGATTGATCCGTTTTCAGAGTAGTATTGGGGTATTGTCTTCAATGTCACTAATTCTGTCTTCCATTGATTCAGTTCTACTCCTTTGGTCATTCAATATCTTATCTATTTCTGAAAATTTAGTATTAATCTTCTGGATTTCTCGCTGTGGATTTTGTATCATTTCTAATTTTTCATATATTTTGTCATTTTGTTCTTGTATTGTCTTTCAAAATTGTTCTAGGGTTTTCTCTGTGTTTTCCTAAATTTTGTCAGTATTTTCCTTTATCTGTTTCTCAATCCTTTGAAGGTACCTAAATATAATTTTTTTGAATTCCTTATCAAGGAGTTTCAGTGCTGCTTCTTCCTCAAGGATGTGTTCTGAGTCTATATCCTGGTCCCTTCTTTCTCCTGCTTTATCTTGCTTCTTTGTGTGATCTGTGATGTTCTGTGGTCTCTGAGACATTGTGACTTTTTTGTGCATATTTAACTGGTGATTGTATGTTGGAGTGACTTGGCAAAGATTTTCATTTTCTTTATTTTGTTTGGATGTTATCTAAGTAAGCAGCATGTTGTGCTTCTCTGTTCACTAGTTGGCAGCACTTATTCACTCTCCACCTGTCTCCTTTCCCATTGTCAGCCTCTCATATGTCTCTGCCATCCTTGGCAAATGGGCCTATTCTTAGGTTCTGTTTTCATTCAGGTTTTCCCACTAGTTGGTGCCTAATCCACTTCTGTATACTTCCTTTCAAAGCTCCAGACTTATCTTCTGCATCAGTCAATTGATTTCTCTTTTATCTGTTGAAGAGGGTCTGTGTAGCTTGTCTGTCTACCGCCGTCTTACCAGAAGTGCCCCAGTTTGTGTCTTTTTTGAGGGCAGAGTTTATGTTTTATTTGTCTTTATGTACTTGTACTCAGCACAGGGCCCAGCATAGGGCTCAATAAATGTTTAACAAATAAATGAATATAATCCTGAAAAAAAAAAGTTAACATTTTATTCTGATATATAATGCCACCAAATATTTTTGAATATATACATGTAAGTATACAAAATGCTTTATGGATTGTATTCTTCAAAGCCTATTAATAAGCAATTGTAAGAGTGCTTTCATAGAAGGAATGGAAAGTAAAGATTACAAAAGCTCTTTAGTAGTGAAGACTCATCCATACCCCTCACCCCAGAGATAACCAGGACTTCAAAATAATAACACAAGTTCATGCATTTTCATACCTCATAAAAAGGCTACACTCTTTGTATTAGCCTGCTGTGCACAATCATAGGAAAGAAACCATAGGGAGTAACTGGTTGCTAAAAAGTATCCCCCAGAACATCCAAGGATGTTTTACCAATACATTCACTCACCAGAGCCCTACAGCATAAATTTGCCCAGAACTTCTTTTAGAAATTATATATCCCAATGACAGATTTTGCTTCTGAAGGACCAGATTGCTCCAAGGCATTGAAGGGAGGTGGAGCTTTGGACATCTAAATAACTGGCTCCATTTTTCCCCATTGGCTACAATTACCCTTCACTACCATCTGAGGACTATTTACTAGTCTGTATAAAAGGAGTTAAATTTTGTGCTAACAGATTGGAAATATGTCCACATAACATGATTTGTTCTCCCCACTGGCACTCATAATGGCAGCCTAGAGAAAAAGAGCCGAGAATTAAAAACACATTGCATCTACTTGGTTGCATCCTCAGATAGGCCCAGCTCTGACAGGGTTAAGGCAGACTACTAGAAAGCCAGTACTGATCTGCACTGTCAGATTTGAATCAATAGGAAGAAGACCTTTCAGAAGTATTAAATTTATTCTTAAAAGAAAACTGAAAGGCTGGCCTTCTACACAGCCCATTGCCTTTACAAACTGTAGAGATTGCCTTATGTCAGTCACACACAAAGACTGGTGATGTTCTGTCAAGGTATCCCTTCTGAAATGCCTCCCATTTCTTTCTGCTCCTTTCTTTTTCAGGTTTGTCATTAGTGTTTAGAATAAGCTAGTACATAACAAGCTAACCTCCAACAGTTTTCATTCTTCTGCCAGGCTTAAGAAATGTGATAAGCAAACAAGAAAATAAGACATAGAAAAGAGTGAGGCAATGACAAGATATGAGAGGGTAAGCAAAACAAGATGTCTTGATGGGACATCTTTCTTCTGTGGTGTTTAAGACAAAATTATACAAAATCACCTAAATTCCCAAGTATACCCATGGCATAAGAATACATTCATTGCCTCATAAAACTGAAGAATCAACCGTCCAATATTTTGTCCAATCCTTTAAGCTTCATCTGCAAAATGAGAATTATGTATACCTCATGGGAAAGTCATGAAGATTAAATGAGATCACACAAAGATGTGCTTGGCATAGTACATACCATAAAAGTCTTCAGTAAATAACCAAAGCCAATGCCAAATCCAAACCCACTTCCATAGAGTCCAATTCCAACCCATAGTGACCCTATAGGACAGAGTATAACTGTCACATAGGTTTCCAGGCTGTAAATCTTTATGGAAGCAGAGTGCCACATCTTTCTCCTGTGGAATAGCTGATGGGTTCAAACCACAGACATTTTGGTTAGCAGGCCTTGATTAAAAGCTGAGCACTTTAACAGCTGCACCACAATGGCTCCTGCCTCAATCAATAATGACCCTAATTTAGATTAAGCAAATTGAGAATTTTGCCTTTAGATCGTAAAATAAACTGCCATGTTTCCTTGGTCCATAATAAACAAAAACACCCACCACATCAACCTCCGTTTCTGGAAAAATAAAGAGTCTTGAGCATTGATTTGTAGCAGATATTGGAGAGTTCTGGTTTTCATTAAACCTCACAAAAGACTGAATTATCCTCAGATAAATGGGGTCACAGAATACTCATAAAATGCAAGAGAAGAGGCACTGTTTACTTCCTTCATAGATGTCACACCAGACCGCAAGTGTGGTCAATGCCATGGGTGAGGCCACACAATATAGCAGACTCTATTGGTGTCTCAGGTAGCGTAGTGCCAAAGCACTTGACTGCTAACCAGAAGGCTGGTGGTTCAAACCCACCAGCCAGTCCTCGAAAAGAAGACCAGTAGACCAATCTACTTTTGTAGTGATACTGCCTCGGAAACCCAAGGAGGGGTCGCTATGAGTTGGGTGCAACTCAATGACACATAACAACAACATTGGTGTCTCATCCACATTTCATCTGCACCAACAAGCTACTAATTATAGAGACTTTCAACTACATGCACTTATGGCTCCTTGCCTAAATGCTTTCTTTGGCCCACTGAACTGGAAGGTGGAGCAGGCAGAGTGCCAGGGTTATAATGCCAGGGAGCAACCAAATATCTAACTCCTCAGGTGGCTATTCCTCAGAAGAAATGAGCCCCAGCTGCATACTGAACACACATCAGTAACCTGTAAAAAATGCCCTTTTTGGTTTCTTTCCTTTCTTTTCCTATTGCCCCATTGTCCTACCAGTATTTCCTGGGACCAACTCCAAGACAGATTATTTGCATTCAAATCTTTGTCCTCAGGGTCTCCTTCTGGAAACACACAACCCAAGACATCCAAAAAAGTTTCTTCCTTAAGGATCTACAAAGAATTATCAAGCTGTTAAGCACAGAGTTCTTGTCCTCATCCCTATCATACCCCTTCCATCATGGGCATTAAAGTGATTGCAATTTTTATTTGTGGATTTCTAATATAGGAACAACATATATAACTTCTAAAACAACTTCAACCCTGTGGGAAATAATACCAGTTAATGTTACTTGAGAGCTCACCTTGTACTAAGCATCCTATTAATCAGTTCTCATGAACTGTCTCTAACCTCTATAGGAAATTGGTTATCACTATTATGCTCACTTAATATACATAAAATAATATATACTACTATATAAAAGGAAAGAACATACTTGGCATTTCTCAAGCCTAAAAACCAAAGAAAAAATTCAAGTTTCAAGTTGCAATACTGAAGGATTCTTTGGGAAAAATATGGAATGATGCAGGTAGCATCAAAAGAGGATGGAAGGAATACATAGAGTCAACATTCAAGCCATTTCATACATTGGTTGACATTGAGCTCCTTCAGGAGGTAGCATAAGATCAAGAACCATGGAACTACAGGAAGAAGTCCAAACTGCACTGAAGACATTGGGAAGAAGCAAGGCTCCAGAATTGACAGAATACCAAATGAGATGTTGCAACAAATGGATGCAGCACTGAACGCACACACTTGTCTATTCCAAGAAATTTGGAAGACTGTTACTTGGTCAATTGACTGGAAGAGATCCATATTGATGGCCATTCCAAAGAAAGGTATTCAAGTAGAGTGCAGGACTTATCAAACAATATCATGAATGTCACACACAAAGAAGATATTGCTAAAGATAATTTTAAAATGGTTACAGAAGTGTATCAACAGAGAACTGCTAGAAATTCAAACCATATTCAGAAGAGGACATGGAACTAGGGATATCATTGCTGATGTTGGATATGTCTTGTCTGAAAGTCAAGAATACCAGAAATAAATTTACATGTGTTTTTATTGACTATTCAAAGACATTGTGTGGATCATACCAAATTATGAAAAACATTACAAAGAATAGGAACTCCAGAACACTTAATTGTGCCCGTGTGGAATCTATACATAGACCAAGAGGCAGTCATTTGAGCAGAACAAGGGCATACTACATGGTTTAGAATCAGAAGTGTGTGTCAGGGTTGTATCCTTTCACCATACTTATTCAGTCTGTATGTTGTTGTTATTGTTAGGTTCCATCAAGTCAGCTCCAACTCCTAGCAACCCTGTGTACAACAGAATGAAACATTGCCTGGGCCTGGGCCTGGGCCTGGGCCAGCATCACAATCCTTGCTATACCTGAACGCATCATTGCAGCCACTGTGTCAATCAGGGAGGTTGAACTATGTTAAAAATAGTACAACATCAGAATCGGAGGAAGACACATTAACAACCTGCAATACACAAATGACACAACCTTGCTTGCTGACAGTGAAGAAAACTTCAGTCACTAACTAATGAAAATCAAAGAGTACAGCCTTCAGTATGATTATACCTCAACATAAAGGAAATAAAAAATTTCACAACTTGACCAATAAGTAGCATCATGATAAGCAGAAAAAAATATTGAAGTTCAAGGATTTCATTTTACTTGGATCTACAATCAATGCATGTGTTCATAGCAGTTAAGAAATTAAACAAAGTATTGTCATGGGGCAAATATGCTGCAAAAGGCTGCTTTAAAGTGTTAAAAAGTAAAGATACCAAAGAAGGCACACCTGACCCGAGCCATAAACATTGCCTCACATGCATGTGAAATCTAGACAACGAATAAAGAAGACCAAAGCAGAATTGATGCGTTTGATTAATGGTGTTGGCAAACAATATTAAATAACATGGGCTGCTCAAAGAAAGCAAGAATCTGTCCTTGAAGTATAACCAGAATGCTGCTTAGAAGCAAGGACAGCAACTTTGCCACATGTACTTTGGAAACGTTATCAGGAATGACCAATGGCTGTAGAAGGACATCGTGCTTGCCAAAGTGGAGAGTCAGCAAAATGGGGAAGACACTCAATGAGATGAATTGACAGTGGCTGCAATGATAGACTCAATCATAACAAGGATTGTGATGATAGCACAGAACCAAGCAGTGTCGCTTTGAGTGGAAAGAGACTCAACTACACTTAAAAACAATAACCAATATCCATATATAGAGAGAGCTCTGTTGGCATAGTGCCTAAGGTATTTGACTGCTAACCAGAAAGTTGGTGATTCAAACCCACCAACTGCTCCACAGAAGGAAGACTGAGCAATCTACTTCCATAAAGATTTACCACATCGGAAATATAAAAGGGGTCCTATGAGTTGGAATCAACTCAATGGCAGTGAGTTTGGTTTTGAGTATATACACACACACACACATATATATATGACAATATGAATACATATATTTATTTATTTATCTATCTATTTATGGCAACATATACAAATACATACATACATACATATATATATTGTTCTTACGTGCTGTCAAGTCAGATCCAATTCATAGCAGCCCCATGTACAACAAAACTAAACACTGACCAGTACTGAGCTAGCCTCACAATCCTTGATATGTCTGAGCCCATCATTACAACCACTGTGTCACTCCTTCTCATTGAGGGCCTTCCCCTTTTTCACTGACCTTCCACTTTAGCAAGCAAGATATCCTTCTCCAGGGAACAGCCCCTTCTAACAACATGATCAAAGTAGGTAAGACAAAATGCCTATTCTTATTTCCAAGGAACATTTGTCTGCACTTCTTCAAGGACTGATTTGTTCATTCTTTTGCCAATCCATGGTATTTTCAGTACTCTTAGCCAACCTCACAACTCAAAAGCATCAGCTCTTCTTCAGTCTTCCTTATTCATTGTCCAGCTTCCACATTCATATGAGGCAATTGAAAATACCATGGCTTGAGTCTGGCACACCTTAATCTTCAAAAAGACATCATTGCTTTTCAGCACTTTAAAGAGGTCTTTTGCAATACATTTACCCTGTGAAATACATTCTCTGACTTTTTCACTGCTGCTTTCATTGGTGTTGATTGTAGAATCAAGTAGTGTGAAATATTTGACAACTTCAATCTTTCTTCCACTTATTATAATGCTGCTTATTGTCCAGTTGTGAGGATTTTGGTTTTCTTTATGTTGAAGTATAACCCATACTGCACACTGCAGTCTTTAATTTTCCTCAGTAAATGTTTCTGGTCATCTTCATTTTCAGCAAGCAAGGTTGTGTTGTCTGCATATTGCAGGTTGTTAATGAGTCTTCCTCCAGTCCTGATGCAATATGCTTCTTCATATAGTCCAGCTTCTCAGATTATTTGCTCAGCATACAGACTGAATAAGGAGAGTGAAAGGATACAACCCTGATGCACATCCTCCCTGGTTTTAGACCTTGCAGTGTCTCCTTGTTCTGTTCAAACAACAGCGTCCTTATCTATGAGCACAATTAATTGTGTGAAATTTCCATTCTTTGCAGTGTTATCCATAGTTTGTTATGATCCACATAGTCAAATGCTTCTGCATAGTCAATAAAACACTGGTAAACACCTTTCTGGTATCCTTCGCTTGCAGCCAAGATTCATCTGACATCAGCAATAACACCCCTTGTTCCAAGTCCTCTTCTGAATCCAGCTTGCATTTCTGGAAGTTCCCTGTCACTATATAGCTGCAAACGTTTTTGAATTATCTTCAGCAAAATTTTCTTTGTATGTGATGTTAATAATATTGCTCAAAAATTCTGCATTCTGTGGGATCACCTTTCTTTGGAATGAGTACAAATATTGATCTCTTCCAGTCAGTTGTCCAGGTAGCTCCAAATTTCTACCACCAGCATGGCATCCATTTGATGAAATGTCTCAATGGGTATTCCTTCAATTCCTGATGCCTTGCTTTCCACCAATTTCTTCAGTGCAGCTACAACTTCTTCCTTCAATACCATGGGTTCTATATCACATACCACCTCCTAAAATAGATGAACATCAACCACTTCTTTTTTGACTCTGTGTATTCATTCTTTCCATTTTCTTTTGATGCTTCCTGCATCATTCAATAGTTTGCCCATAGAATCTTCCAATATTGCAACTGGAAGCTTCAATATTTTCTTCAGTTCTTTCAACTTGACAAATCCCAAGCATGTTCTTCCCATCTGGTTTTCTAACTCCGGGTCTTTGCACTTTTCATTTAATAATTCACTTTTTCTTCTTGAGCTGCTCTTTGAAATCTTCTGTTCAGCTCTTTTATCTTGTCATTTCTTCCATTTGCTTTAGCTGCTCTTCATTCAAGAGCAAGTATCAGAGTTTCTTTTGGCATTCTTCATGTATGACGTCCTTGCTGTCATCCCACAATTCTAGTTTTTGATCACTGATGCTCAATGGCATCAAATCTATTCTTTAGATAGTTTCTAAATTCAAGGATATCAAGGTAATCAAGGACACATAGCTTGTGTCTCATGGACTTCTTTCAATTGTCTTCAGCTTCAACTTGAACTTGCATATGAGCAGTTGATGGTCTGTTCCACAGTCAGCTCTTGGCTTTGTTTTGACTGAAGATATTGAGCTACTCCATTGCTTCTTTCCACAGATGTAGTCCATTTGATTCCTGTGTATTCCATCTGCTGAAGTTCATATATATATAGCTGTCATTTATGTTGTTGAGAAAATGTATCTGCAATGAGTAAGTCGTTGGTCTTGCAAAGTTCTATCATGTGATCTCCAACATCATTTCTGTCACCAAGGCCATATTTTGCAAGTACCGGTGATTCTTTTTTGTTTCCAACTTTTGCAATCCAATCACCAGTAATAATCAATACATCTTGATTGAATGTTTGGTTAATTTTAGACTGCAGAACTTGGTAAAAATCTTTAATTTCCTCATCTATGGCTTTGGTGGTTTGTGCATAAATTTGAATAATAGTATTATTAACTGGTCTTCCTTGTAGGCATATGGATATTATCCTGTCACTGACAGAATTGTACTTCAGGATAAATCTTGAAACATTTTTTGTGATGATGAATGCCATCCCATTCCCCTTCAATTTGTCATTCCTGGCATAGTAGATCATATGGTTTTCTGATTCAGAATGGCCAAAATCAGTCCATTTCAGCTCACTAATGCCTAGGATATTGATCTTTATGCACTCCATTTCATGTTTGACAACTTCCAGTTTTCCTAGATTCATACTTCTTACATTTCATGTTCTGATTATTAATGGATATTTGCATCTGTTTCTTCCCATTTTGAGTCATGCCACATCAGCAAATGGAGGTCCCAAAAGCTTTACTCCACCCACATCATTAAGGTCAATTCTACTTTGAGGAGGCAGCTCTTCCCTAGTCATATTTTGAGTACCTTCCAACCTGAGGGGCTAAAAATCTGTCATTATATTGGACAGAGTTTCAAGGTTATTCATAAAGTTTTCCAGTAATGTATCAGACAGTGTTTCACTGCTTTTCATAGGTTTTCAGAAGTGCATGGCCCCTTCCTTCTTCTAAGTCTGTCTTGGTCTGGAAGCTCCACTGAAACCTGTCCACCATGGGTGACTTTACTAGTATTTGAAGTACCAGTGGCATAGCCTCCATCATCACAGCAACACACATCCCACCACAGTACAACAAACTGGCAGACAAGTGGTGGAGGTAGATGGATGGATAGATGATAGATAGATAGATAGATAGATAATAGGGAGAGAGGAAGAGAGAATGTGTGAAGTAAATTACACATTTGGACTCTCTGGAACATTTTCTTGCTTTTTCCTTCTTCTTTCCCATTAGTAAATTACACACTGGCCTACTTTACCACAGTCTTTAGTTATTTTCAATATCTAGTTTAATACCATCAATGGTATGGCAAGGACTGACATTTGACCCCTCACCTCATTTTCTACTTCCTTCCTCTGACAGTAGAATCCCTTTAGTTTTAACTGAACACATGGCCAGCTGCTGGAAATTTTCTTTCCTGACCTCTTTCTCACTCTTCTTCTTCTTTACTTTTTTTAAATTGTGATTTGGATGAAAGTTTACAGAGCATATTGTTTTCCCCTTCAACAATCCATACACATTTTGTGTGTGTGTGTGTGTGTGTGTGTGTGTGTGACATTCATTGCAATCCCCATAATGTACCATCACCCTTCCCACTTCCTCCTTGTGTTTACCATTTTCCTTTGTCCTTCTTTCTTGACACTTCCAGCCTTCTGAGTTTTACACTGGGCAAAGGCTGCCCTTCTAATCTCATATGGTTGATTATTCTAATAAGTATGTACCTTCCTGATATTATTGTTCACTTTGTAGGCTCATCTGTCAGTTAGCTGAAAGTTGAGCCATGGGGGTAAGTTCAGTTCCAGGTTTGAAGGGTGTCTAAGGGTCATAGGTTTGGAGGTTCCACCACTCTCTATCAGACCATTAAGCCTGATCTTTTTTTTTTATGTTTTTGAGTTTTGTTCCACATTTTTCTCCCACTCTCCATTGTGATCCCTTTCAGAGTGGTCAGTTGTGGGAGCAGGCACCGTGTAGTTCTTCTGGTCTCAGGGTCATGGATTCAGGGGTTTATGTGGTCCCTTTGTCCTTTGGACTAAATTATTTCCTTTGATTTTCTTCACTCTTCTTTGCCTCAGATGGGGAGAGACCAATAGTTGCACCTTAGATGTACTCTCACAAACTTTTAAGACCCTAGTCACTACTTACTAAAGTAGGATGTAGTATATTGTCTTTGTGAATTATGTTATACCAATTGACCTTAGTGTACCCAAGACTATGGTTTTGAACCCCCAGAACCAAAAACTCATTCCCTCCAGGTGTTTGGTTATATCTAAGAAGTGTTTAGAACCTTACCCCTTCTGTGCTCCTCTATATTCATGGATATATTTGCAACATATATAAATACATATGTAGAAATATCCTCTGTTAAACTTATATGTATTTGTGGGTGTCATCCCATTCATCTTCCCACCCATTTAGCTTGAGTGTTTATCTATGTATCCAATCATAGATGATTGGTATTATTATTATTGCAGGATTGTGTGTGTAATGTACCTTTGTTGCCTTTAAACGTATGCTCCTCCCATTGTCCTCCTCTGCCTTTATCATTTTGTGCTGACTTCTCTTGCAGCTAAATGTGGCCATGTAATTAAATTCTTGCAAAAGGATGTGAGTAGAAGTGCAATCTTTCAAAACTTACCAAAGAATCTCTCCTCATATTCCTTCTCCCTTCCTTTAGAAGCGAATATAGATGTAGGGTATTGTGGAGTGTTAACATTGACCTCGAGCATCAAGACCACACCCCTAATGGGTGAAAGGACATGACAGATGGAGGCTGGGTCCCTGACCCCTCCATGGAAAAGACTTGCCCCATTTTTTTGATTACTCATCCATTGTTACATGAGGAAAAAAAAAAAAAAAAATATATATATATGTATATATACATTTCTCTAATTTAAGCTACTGATATTTGCTGTCTTTTAAGGCAGTCAACAAATCCTAACCAATACAAAAAGAGAGAAGGAAAAGCAGGAACTGAGAAGAAAGTCAATAAGAAAATGATGTAGGGCAATAAAAGAGGAAGAAAGCAGGAAAGAACAAGATTTAGAAAGGTTTGAATTATGTTTTATTTGTTTGCTTGTTTTAAAGTGTCCAGAAACACAAAGAAAAAGGAGGAAATCAAAGGCAGAGAGAAAAAGAAAAGCAGTGACATTCTCTTTTATCCTGCACCTTAGGAGACTGTGGATGGCAGGAACACAGGGAAAAAGAATCTCCAGCTGTTATCAGAGCCCATAAAAAGTTCAAGCTCAACCTTCTGCTGGGGAGCAAAAGATGTCATTGACTCAGAAGCAGAAGGCTTTCTTGGGATTAACTAGAAGTCCACAGAGGCCTTTGCACATGCAAGAACCTCAATCAACCTGGGCTTCCTATACAATAAAACAGAGCAAACTTCCTCATGTTAAAGGAACTTCAACATATATAGTATATGTATAACCAATTACTATGCTTGACTATGTTTCCCCTTTCCTCACATGTCTGATCATCACACACTGCAAATGTATGCAAATTTCTAATTGTTTTATAAGAAGACACTTGTTTTGAGGCATTTCATTTCCAGAGTCTATTGAACAAAACATTCTCACTTATTTTATTAAAAACAAATAAAATTACTCTAAATTAAGAAACATTTTTTAATCATGTTTATCATTCTTCCATGCAGTACTTGACCACAGCCAGCACTTTTGTGAGTGAACATTATTGACATCATTGACTGACTTTGAGAATTTGACAAAGCCCCAATCACACATGGGTCCCACATAGCACTGTTTCAGCTGCATGTCAAACTTCAGCAATTAAACTACACCTTGCTAGTACAGTGGTTGTTGAACTGGCACTTTATAAGTAGCACTCAGATCAACTGGAAAAGTAAATTAGCCATGGTCAGTTAATAATGATGAGAAAAAAGGATATACCCAAAATTAAAATCCAGCAACTGGGGAAAAGTTTAAAGTGTACAATTCAGATCTGATATTTCTTTAGTTGTCATGAGTCATTTTGTCTTTAGAACCCAGTAACATGACAATCCATTTTTCAGACTTTAAAGAATCCCAGTTTCTGGGGAATTTTTTACCTCAAATATTTCTCAGTATTTCCAGAGATACTTACATGTCACACAAATCCATCATGCTGTCAACCAGCCATCTACTTTTCTGGTAGATAATTTCTTGGCCACTCAGAACTAATTGTCCAGGCTATTTTCTTTTTCACTGAACTACTTTGTCCAAGCAATGATATCTTAAAGATGGCTAAGACTAGGATATAACTAAAGATAGACTAGGAGACGCTTAAGGGAATAACAATACAGAATGAAAATCTTAAGACAGGCTGCTTGGAGGACTTTAAGCTCAATTGGCACAACATAGTACACAAAAACATTGTTCTACATCCTACATTGGTGAGTAGTGACATCAGTCTTAAAAGCTTGCAAGCAGCCACGAGCAACTGTTGCTCTCTCCTCGTTTGGTGCAAAGAAGAGTGAAGAAAATCAAAGATACATGGAAACGGTCAGTGCAAAGGACTAAAGGACCATGAGAATCTCAGCCTATATGTCCCTAAGACAAGAACGAGATGGTGCCTGGCTACCACTACGAACCAGTCCAAAAGGGATCAAAATTGAAGATCCTGGATAGAATGGGAGAAAAATATGGGGAAAAAATTTAAAGACCAGGATTACTGGTCAGATAGAGACTGGTTAAACCCCCAAGACTATGGTCCCTTTTCACCATTCAGGGCTGGAATTGGTCTCATTCCATGGATCCACTCTCAGCCAAAAAATAGATAGGTCTATGAGCTGAACACTTACATCAGGGAGATGCACTCCTTAGAACAATCAGTCATGGGAGATCAGAAGGGCAGCATTTGCACGGAGAAATCTAAGGAGGTAGGAATACATAGGTGGGAAGGACACAGGGAAAGGGTGACCACAGGGAGAAAGTGGGAGGACAGTTGTTACATTGTAGGAATTGTACAAAACAAAATGTATAGGAACTTGTGAATGTAAAATGAATTTGCTTTGTAAACTTTCATCAAAATCACAATAAAATGTTTAAAAAGAAAAACGGCTACTGGATATCACCCACCAAAGGATCCATGGAGCAGGCCAATCCTCAGGTGATGTGCCCAGCTTGCACCTGACTTTTCCCAGGCCTGTCAATGATTGGGTGGAGAAGGAGGCAGGGAGAGGTTACTTTTCTCTGACTGGACTTCAGGGAGTCCAGGAGCCCTAAGCATCTCTCACAAGATTGCAGTTTCCTCTTAGCCCTTGATCTCTATTTGGCCCTTTTGGTCAACATCACTTGTATAGTCACATCTGACCTCAAAAAAAAAAAAAAAAAAAAGATGATTTCCATATCATCAGGCAGAACTTCTTGGCTCCTCATTGTTTTGAACTTCATTTTGGCTTTATCTTGCCTAAATCAATTTATGGACTTGAGTAGTCCACATAGACCTCTCGCTAAACAGAAACTGTGAGTAGCTCAGAAAGAGCAATTATGTTCTCTGCCCTTCACTTTATTCTGATTAATATTTCAGAAATATTGGGGCTCAACTGGACTGTATTGAAACTATTTAAGAGCACTGAGAACATTATAGTGTCCTTATTCCATATGTGGGAGCTCTGGTGGTGTAGTGCCCTAAGGCCTTTGACTGCTAACCAGAAGAATGAAGGTTCAAACTCAATAGTCACTCTTCAGAAGGAAAGTTGGGCAATCTACTTCCATAGTGACACCATGTTGGAAACCCATGAAGGGGTCGCTATGAGTCAGATCCAACTTAACGGCAGTGAGTTTGTTTGTTTGTTTGTTTTACTCTATATGTAATTAAAAATAAGAACAATCCTAAACCATAATGTAAATACAAAGAATTCCAACTAAAAATTACCATTTTCCTCATTATTATGATTTAGTGATTTTAAAATTTTTAATTTAAATTAATTTTTAAGTCACTTTCACTTTCTGTAGATCCTTCTTAGGTGCCACAAGGCTATTCTTAGCTTATTGGGAAGGTCAATACTGCACGTATCATCAGAGTTCCCAGTTAAACATGGGTAGCTTAGTTCCAGAGGCTTGCTAAAATTACAGATCCCTCTGCTTCGAAATATACTACCCTTGCAATAGTCAATAGAACCTTGGGGTTTTGTACTCAGTAAACAATGTTGAGCTACTTTCTAGATTATTTAGAACCAAAGGTAACGCTTTTTTTTTTTTTTTCTTTTTTTCCTCTATTATCTCTGGAGATAAAAACTGAGGAAGAAAGGGAAACATGAACCTTATGTTATTATTGTTGTTATTAGGTGCATTCATCTCTAGAGATTAAACCTAAGGATCAAAGGAAAACATGAATCTCATGTTACTGTTGTTGTTATTAGGTGCATTCGTTTCAAGTGGGCTCCCTACTCATAGTGATCCTATGTACAACAGAATGAAATATTGCCCAGTTC
Organism: Orycteropus afer afer; assembly: GCF_000298275.1. NCBI lineage: Eukaryota > Metazoa > Chordata > Mammalia > Tubulidentata > Orycteropodidae > Orycteropus > Orycteropus afer. The sequence continues at coordinate 1,693,432 of NW_006921829.1, read as the reverse complement.
TGAGCCAACCTCACAATCCTTGCTATGCTTGAGCCTATCATTGCAACCATTGTGTCAATCCATCTCATTAAGAGTCTTCCCCTTTCTCGCTAACTTTCTACTTTACAAAATATAATATCCTTCTCCAGGGATTAGTCCCTTATAATGGCATGAGCAAAGTACATGAGACAAAGTCTCATTCTTGTTCCAAGGAGCAGTCTGTGCACTTCTTCCAGCACAGATTTGTTCGTTCTTCTGGTATATGCAATATTCTTCACCAATACCACAATAAAAAGTCATCAGCTCTTCTTTGGTCTTCCTTATTCATTGCACAGCTTCCACATGTATATGACATGACTGAAAATATCATGGTTTGGGCTAGGCACACCTTAGACTTCAAGGTGACATTTTTGCACCACAACGCTTCAAAGAGGTCTTTTGCAATGTATTTGCCCAATCCAATGCTATGTTTCATATCTTGACTGCTGTTTCCATGGGTGTTGATTGTGGATAAAAGCAAAATGAAGTGCCTGACAACTTCTGTGGTGTTACGTTTGTGTGTCAACTTGGCTAGGTCTGGTTGAGTGGTTGGGCAGCTGGATGTGGTATTCTCCATGATGAGACTGGTAATCAACTCCACAGTGGAATCTACTGGGAGCACCTGAGTAGCTGCCTTAGGGACATGGTCTTCTTCCTGTATATAAGGACAAGTCTTGGGGAATGGTCTCTAGCTTATGGCATGCTTGAATATTGCATGTAGCTGTGTTATTCAGCAGCCTGCCATGCTCTGCTGACCTTGGGACTTTCAATGGGCTTAAAATAATAGCCTGCTCTATGGTGTGGTAACATCAGGACTGTGCCTTTTTACTTGTCAACCTTGGGCTTGTCAGCCTCAGCAGCCAACAGCTGTCTAAGTGAAGGAAAGCCTCTAGCTTCAGTGGGCTGAGAGCAGGAGGCAGAGCTGAAGCCAAAGGTTGAGGAATGTGGTAGTTGAAATTTGTATGTCACCTTGGCTGGGCCTGGTTGAGTGGCTGGGCAGCTGATGGTTGTTATTCCCCATGATGAGACTGGCAATCAACTCCTTGGTGGTGTCTACCACAAGCAGCTAAATAGCTGTCTTTGGGATGTGGGCTGCATCCTGTATATAAGGAGAAGCCTTGGGGATAGTCTCTAGCTTATGGCACACTTGGACCCTGCATGTAGCCATGTCATTGTTCAGCAGCCTGCCATGCTCTGTCAACCTTGGGACTTACAATGGACTTGAGTTAATGGCCTGGCATGTGATTTGGTAACATCAGGACTCTGCCATTGTATTTGTCAACCTTGGGCTTGTCAGCCTCAGCAAGCCAGTAGCTGCCTGAGTGAAGAGACCCCTCTAGCTTCAGTGGGCCAGGAGCAAGAGGCAGAGCTGAGCCCAAGGCCAAGGGACTTTCACACAGCCCCTAGAGCCTGGCACTTTGAACTCAGACTTCTAGCCTCCTGAATTGTAAGAGAATAAACTACTGTTTGTTTAAGCCATCCACATTTGTGGTATATTCTTTTCAGAGCGGCACTAGGTAACCAGAACAAGGGACTTTCACTCATCCCCTTGAGCCTGGCACTTTGAACTCAGACTTAAAACCTCCATACTATAAGAGGATAAACTCCTATTTGTTCAAGCCATCCCATTTGAGGTATTTTCTGTTAGAACCATTTGGTTCTGAGGTAACCAAAACAACTTCAGTTATTTCTCTGTCAGCCTCAGCAGTGACAAGCCTTGGTCCACTTGTGAGGATTGCATTTTCTTTTCTTTTTGTTTTTTCCTTAATACTCCATGGCAGCAAGGAGAAACAATCATCACATTTTAGGTTTTTTTGTTTGTTTTTTTCCAGTTGTGATTTGGGTGAAAGTTTACAAAGCACATTCATTTTCCACAGAAGTGTTCATACACATTTTGTTTCATGAGATTGATTGCAATTCCCACAATGTATCAGCTCACTTTCCACTTCCTCCCTGTGGTTACCTCTTCTCTATGTCCTTCTTTCCTGTGCATTGCTGCCCTATGAGCTATCTGCCTTGCAAATACTGCTCTTCTGATCTCCTGGTTGATTGTTCTAATGAGTTTACTTACCTGGTGTGAATATTTGCTTTACACACTTGTCTATTGTTTGACTGGAAGCCTGGTCTTTTTTATGATTTTGAGTTCTGTTCCATATTTTTCTCCCACTCTATCCAGGATCTCCTACAATGATCCCTTTCTGAATTGTTGGCTATGGTAGCCAGACACCACCTAGTTCTTCTGGTCTCATATTCACGTTGGCTGAGGTTCCCATGGTCCACTAGTACCTTGGACTAATTATTTCTATGCATCTTTGTTTTCTTCATTCTTTTTTGCTCTGGATGAGGACAAATTGTTGCATATTAGATGGCTGCTTGCAAGCTTGTAAGACCCTAGTGGATACTCACCAAAGTAGATTATAGAACAATGTTTTATGTAGTATGCTATACCAATTGAGTTTGATGTACCCTGCCACCATGTTCTCCAGCCCACAAGCCCAACAACTCAACCTCTATAGGGAGTTGACTGTAGTTAAAAAGTTATCATAACTTTCCCCCATTAGTTCTGCTGATTTTTTTCTTTATGTTGAGGTATAATCCATACTAAAGACTGTAGTCTTTGACCTTCATCAATAAGTGTTTCAAGCCATCTTTACTTTCAATAAGCAAGGCTGTGTCATCTGTATATCACAGGTTTTTAATGAGTCTCCCTCCGATCTGGATGTCATGTTTTTCATATAGTCCAGCTTCTTGGATTACTTGCTCAGCACACAGATTGAATAACTCTGGTGAAAGGATACACCCTGGCACACATATTTCCTGATTTTAAACCTTGCAGTGTCATCTCATGCTGTTTGAATGACAGCCTCTTGTTCTATGTACAGGTTCCTTATGAGCACAATCAAGTGTTCTAGAATTCCTATTCTTCACAATGTTATCCATAATTTTTTATGATCCACACAATAGAATGACTTTGTATAATCAATAAAACCTGTAAACATTTTTCTGGTATTCTTTGCTTTCAGCCAAGATCCACTGACATCAGCAATGATTTTACTTATGTGTGATATTAATGACATTATTCCACATTCTGTTGGATCACCTTTCTTTGGAAGGAGCATGAATATCAATTTCATCCAGTTGGTTGGCCAGCATTCTGGTTACCTAGTGCTGCTCTGACAAGAATATACCACAAATGGGATGCTTGAACAAACAGGAGTTTATTCTCTTATAGTTTGGAGGCTTTAAGTCAGAGTTCAAAGTGCCAGGCTCCAGGACTGGGTAAAAGCCCCTCCAACTTCAGCTTCAGCTCTGCCTCATGCTCCCAGCCCACTGAATTTGCTGCTGGCTGCTGAGACTGACAAACCCAAGGTTGACAAGTAAAAAGGCACAGTCCCGTTGTTACCAAACCACTTAGCAGGCCATTAATTCAAGTGTATTGAAAGTCTCAAGGTCAGCACATCATGGCAGGCTGCTGAACAATGACACAGCTACATGCAGGGTTCAAACATGCCGTAAGCTAAAGACCATTCCTCAAGGCATCTCCTTATATATGGGAACTAGACCAAATCCCTAAGGCAACTACTCAGCTGCTCCCAGTAGATTCCACCATGGAGGTGATTACCAGTCTCATCATGGGCAATACTATATCCAGCTACCCAGCCACTCAACCAGACCCAGCCAAGTTGACACACAAACTTAACCACCACAGCCAGGAAGTTGTCTTCCACGTTTCTTGGCAGAAACAAGTACCTGCCTCCAGCACTACATTCATTTGTTGAAACCTCTCAATGGAAATTCCATCAGTTCCTGAGCCTTATTTTTCACCAATTCCTTCAGTGCAGCTTGGACTTCTTCCTTCTATATACCATTTTTTCTTGATCATATTCTATTTCCTGAAATGGTTGAACATTGACCAATTCTTTTTTGTATGGTGACTCTGTATATTCCTTCCATCTTCTTTTGGTGCAGCCTGCATCTTTCAATAGAAACTCTGGTAGCATAGTGCCTAAGGCATTTTGCCCATAGAATCCTTCAATATTGCAGTTTGAAGCTTGACTGTTTTTTCAGTTCTTTCAGCTTGAGAAATGCTAAGCATATTCTTCCCTTTTGTTTGCTACTTCCAGGTCCTTGCACATTTCATTATAATACTTTACTTTGTCTTCTCGAGCTGCCCTTTGAAATCTGTTGAGCTCTTTTATTTCATCATTTCTTCCATTTGTTTTAGCTGCTCTTCATTCAAGAGCAAGTTTCAGAGTTTTTTCTGATGGCCTTTTCTTCCTTTCCTGTCTTTTTAATGCCTTTTTTCTTTCTTCCTGTATGATGTTCTTAATGTCGTCCCACAACTCATCTGGTCTTCAGTCACTGGTGTTCAGTGTATCAAATCTATTCTTCACATGGTTTCTAAATTCAGGTGGGATATAATCAAGGTCATATTTTGGCCTCGTGGACTTGTTTTAATTTTCTTCAGCTTCAACTCAAACTTTCATGAACCTCATATGACTCATTATTCACATCATTTGTTCAGCACATATTTTCTATTTTGTCACAATACTAAGTACTATATGTATAACAATGAGCAAAACAAGTAAGGTCCTAATTCTCATGTAGCTTAAATTCTAGTAGAGAAGCTCAACAGTGAACAAATAAACAATTAAGTAAGTATAATTACCTTGTAATATGATCGATTTTATGAAGAAGGGGGAAATGAGTCATGTGACAGAAAATGACTAGGCTGGAAGGTGGGTTGATATAATTCTTTAGGGTGGGGTACTCTAGATTATTCACAGAAACAGTTTTGGTGCTCCTTACTAAAAACCTTTGCCTTTGAGTGGATTCTGACTCATGGTGACTACATGTGTGTCAGGGTAGAACTGTGCTATATAGGATTTTCAACAGCTATTTTTTAGAAGTAGTTCACCAGGCCTTTCTTCTGAGGCATCTCTGGATATACTTGAACTACCAACCTTTCAGGTAGCATCTTAATCATTAATTATTTGCACCATCTAGTGATTCCACTACCCCACTAACCCTCTTTGAAATGTCACCACATCTCTCCAGGTAGTCTACTCCCTTCCACTTCTGTGTGTTCTTCTCTTCTCAGCCACAGGGATCTGGCATGTTATCTGGCATCCTTCTGGCTTCCTCCCTAGTCTCTTTCTCACCTCAATGTCCTGGGCCTCCACTGCAGGGCTGCCTTTCACATAGCTTTATTTTGATCGACAGAAGTTTTTCTTCCTTTACATGCCCATCAGCTTGAACGTGTATCAAAACTGATGAGAAATACTTTGTTGTCCCCATCCAGCTTTTACCTAATGGCCATCAGTTTATTTCCTCACCATGCTAAGAGAACAGATCCAATTTGACTTAATTACAGCCAGATCTCTGTAAACAGCTGCTAGTTACCGTTGAGCCCTGTGGTTTACGAAGAGAACACCACAAATGACAGGAAGTTGCTGGGGAAAAATAGTCTGAGCTGCCTTTGGCGTGTTCATTTTTGTGTAGAGATACGTCTATTCATCAATGGGACATTTATGAAATCTGGACTGTCAAGATGATATTCTAGTTCAGAACAACAGAAGCCCATCATGGCCCAACTGTTGTAATTATGAGACCATCTCTGAATAGAATCTTGATGATAAGAATGCAAGATGCTGCACATCCAAGTGAACCAGATGTATCCAAACAGTCTAAGTGTGAATTTCAATACTACCTCAACACTGAAGCACCTACCCTGGCATTCAGCAAGAAGTGTAGACCCAAAAGTGAGAACCTGACTTCCAAACATAAAAATTTCCACACAACAATGTGTGGTTTCACAAAATGAAAGATGTCACACCACTATAGACTGGAAACTGTAGCATGGGCACAGAAAGCAAAGGTGGGGTGACAATAAAGTCCTGCCTACTACTCTCAGCAGAGACACACATTATGAGGATCTTACTACATGCACATTGAGGTTCATCACAAAGATTGTACTCAGAAAGTGAGAAGAAGCAATGTATTTTGAAACATAGATTCTGTCTGATTCATTAAATCTGGGGTGATGGCATAGAATCTGGCATTTGTAACAAGCACCCAGTGATACTGAAGCTGCAGGCTACCTAGAACCTAAAGATAGGCTCCAGTGTGAGAATGGACTGTTAGGGGAGGGCATCCAGTTACAAGGCTCTTTCTAGGGTCTAAGAGTTCAGGAAACATGCAATGCTCTACTTCACCATTTTGCTTCTTTCAGAAAATACAAATTTGGGCAATAATAAACTTTATTATAGACTGTTGTTAGCTACCATGGAGTGTGTACTGACTCATGAGGACTCCTTGCACAGCAGAAGGCAATGTTGCCCAGTCCTGCACTGTCCCCATGAACAGCTGCAGTTGGGACCCTTGTGATACATAGGGAGTTCATTGGATGATTTTCACAAGTAGATCATCAGGCCTTTCTTCCTAGTCCATCTTGGTCTGGAAGCTCTGCTGAAACCTGTTCAGCATCATAGCAACATGCCAGTCTCCCCTGACAGATGGTGGTGGCTACTGTTATATTGAATATAGTTCATTATAATAAAAAATCTCTCATTAATAATTTCATTGCATATTTTAATTCTGTGTTGAATGAAGACTCTTTCAAAGATAAATATAGGGTTTTTTTTTTTTTTTAAGAGATAATACTACTTGATACCCCCTCCTACTGTGGCAGGTAGCGACTGAGATCTTAAAAGCTTGCAAGCTGCCTTCTAGATGCAACGATGGGTTTCTCCTCATCCAGAGCAAAGAAGAATGAAGAAAACCAAAAATTCATGGAAATAATTAGTCCTAGCAACTGGTACACCATCCAATCTGCAGCCTATATGACTATGAGACCAGAAGGAATAGATGGTGCTTGGCTACTACTGTCAACCACTTGGAAGAGGATCTTTGTAGGAGATCCTGGATAGAGAGGGAGAACAATGTAGAACAAAACTCAAAATTATTTGGGGGGAAAAAAAAAAAAAAAAAAAGCCAGGAACAGATTTGCTGGCCCAAGGGAGTCTGGTGGAACCACTGAAACTATGGCCCCTAGCTGCCCTTCAGTTCTGGAATTGAACCCATGCCTGTGGCTTCCAGCCAAACAATAGATAGGCATATTAGTTGAGCATTTACCTGAGGTAGATACACTACTTGGAGAGAACAATCATGAGAGAAAGAAGGGCTGCTCAGGCACATGGAGGCAGTTCAGGGGGTAGGAGTGCATGGAGAGATGGACACAGGGAAGAGGTAACTATCGAGAGGAAGTGGGAGGGGAGATGTTGCATTGTGCTAAATTGTGGTCAATGTCCTGAGACAAAGTGTATGTGAACTGCTGTATGGAAAGTGTATTTGCTCTGTAAATTTTCACCCAAATCACAATTAAAAAAAAAAAAAAAAAAGATTTGAAACTCCCCCCAAGAAAAAAAAGAGGGAGAGATGATAAATCAGTACATGTAACTTGGTCTGAATGTCATCATCATTTGTTATTGTTGTTAGGTGCCATCAAGTCAGGTATGACTCATAGCAACCTTATGTACTTCAGCAAGAAACACTGCCTGGTCCTGCAAAATCCTCAAAATCTTCACTATACTTGAGCCCATCACTGCAGTCACTGTGTCAGTCCATCTCACTGAGGGTCTTGCCCTTTTTTGCTGACCTTCTACTCTACCAAGCATGATATCCTTCTCCAGGGACCGGTCCCTTCTGATAACATGACCAAAGTATGTGACCTGAAGTCTGGCCATTCTTACTTTTAAGATCATTACAGCTATACTTCTTCTAAGACATATTTGTTCATTCTTCTGGTAGTCCATAGTTTTTTCATTATTCTTCACCAACATCATGATTCAAATGGATGAATTCTGTCTTTGGTCTTCCTTATTCATAATCTAGTTTTCATATGCATATGAGCCTATCGAATAAACCATGACTTGGGTCAGACACACCTTAGTCTTCAAAGTGACATCTTTGTTTCTTAACACTTTAAAGAGATCTTTTACAACAGATTTTCCCAGTGCAATACAACATCTGATTTCCTGACTACTGCCTATGTGTCTGTTGGTTGTGGATTAAAGTAAAATGAAATCTTTGACAATTTCAAGCTTTTCTCCATTTATCATGAGGTTGCTTATTGGTTCAGTTGTGAAGATTTTTGTTTTCTTTATATTGATCTGTAATCCATGATAAAGGCTGTAGTCTTTGATTTCATCAATAAGTGCTTCAATTCTTTTTCACTTTCAGCAAACAAGGTTGTCTCATCTGCATTCTGCAGGTTGTTAATGAGTCTTCCTCCAATACTGGTGCCTCATTTTTCTTCCTATAGTCCAGCTGCTCAGATTATTTGCTCAGCATACAAATTGAATAAATTTGGTGAATAATAAGTATCCAAAATAATCATGTGAGCACTTTTAAAAACAACAATGCCTGGACCTTAACTGAGAGCAATTGAATCAGAATCTCTAGGCCTGTGGTGGAGGAAGGAAGGACAAGAAAGACAGGGAAGAGGAGGATATCTGTATGTTTTAAAACCTGTGCAGATGATTCTAAGTGTAACAACAGTTGAGAGCCACATTATAAGCAATCTGAAGTTGTGCTGAGAGGGGTGTCCTTTGCTTCTTATTTGTAATGTTCTAAGTTGGTTGTCCTACAGCTCAGGAGATAAAGGCAGCAATGAGTTGATTTAGGAGTTCAACTATAACCAGAGCTGCTTGAGGAACACCAAGTCCTGCTGGATATCCTCTGCAGCCAACATCAGCCCACCTTGGGCTCTTGTGGCTAGAGAAGAAAAGGATGAAACAGAAGGGAGAAAAGGGGATGGGGGAGAAAACGAAGACAAAATGGCCTGATTTGTAGAGAGGGAAAACACCCACTTCCTGATGGAAACAAATATGGTTTGTGCTGCACAACTGTTTCATCTGACTTGCTCTCAAGGGTTTGTTGTTGTTGTTATGTGCTGACGAGTCGGACCCGACTCATAGCGACCGCTGCTTGGGTTTCCGAGGCAGTATCACTATGGAAGTAGATTGCCCAACCTTCCTTCTGAGGAATAGCTGGTGGATTTGAACCCCCAGCCTTCTGACTAGCAGTCAGGTTCCTTAGGCACTACAATCCCCGATAACTCAACCAAAAAGCAATGGATTTGTAGAACACACTATTTAGTTTCAAGGAGTTTGAAGTTTTTTTTTTTTTTTTAAAGTTGTGTCCAAATTATTAATGCATTTATTAAATATTATAAAATGTTTTTCCATAAAAGTTTTGGAAAAACTAAATAACTTTTACTGTTTATTGTTGATATGTGGCCCCCATTCACACTGTTCAGGATCTACATTAACCCAACAAGAAAGCCAACCAGAAACACAACACAGTACATGGACTGGCTGTGCCTTTTATTTCCATACATTGGGGAAGTATGGAAATAAGTCTCTCCTCAATCCCTTCCCCTGCCCCCAGATAGCTTCCTGGTACATAAAACTGCTGCTATGTAACTGCTGCTAAGGTCAACTCTGAACAGGGGGAAGAGAAAAAAGAGGGACTAGAGAGAAAGATCAAATCCATACATTTCTTTCTTCTATCCTCAATTCTTTCAAATTCCACTTCTCACTCCTCTGGATGAATTTTTTTCTCCCCAATGTCCTTCTAATCAATGTGTGGTCTATATATAGATCAACAGCATTATCATTGTCTGGGAGCTTACTAGAACTACAGAATCCCTCCCAGATATATTTAATCAGAATCTGCATTTTAACATGATTCTTGGATAATTAAGTATGCACAGTAAAGTTTGAAAGCACTTTCCACATGGAATCATGGACTCAAGCTTTCTTGCACAGACATATGGTAGGTACAAAAGCAGTCAACCTCCCTTTGCTCCACCGGTCAGACAATGAAAACTAGGATCAGCTACTACCTACACCCATGCAGGTGACTATAAGAGAGGGTGCCTGAGAACATGTAATTGATTTACAATATCATCTGACTGTAGACTAGTGAAGCCAGGTTTTCTTTTTCTCTGTATGGATATAACTACAGAGATGAAGGAAAACTGCTTCTTTCTTAAGATCAAGTAGCGTTTTGTATTTATCAGCCTATGCCAGTTCAGCTCCACTTCTAACTAAAAATTTGTTCTGCATGATTATTTACTGACCCCACTTGGCTCCCATAATTAATTCTGTTCTCACCAGCAATGATTACTTTGCTCTGTAGAAGGAAATATACAGGTCTTTACACATATTTGCATTATCTGTACATTTTGATATATGTCTTGCCTACTTCTATAGACAGCACACTGCTTAAGGACCATGAGTAATTACTAACTCCTCACAGTATCTAGAAGAGCAGCACTCAATGACGAGCATGAGGGATGTTTCAGGGTGTGTCAGGAATCATTCTTAACACTGTTCATCTCAATTCTCCATCTCATGAGCTAGAAACAAAATTAGTTTAAAGCCATAGTGGAACACACTCAATTCAACAGCACTCACTGACTACCTCTATGCTGAAAGTCAATCACTCAGAGCAGACATCATCACAAGCTTAGCTGAGCTGTTGTTTTTCAGGAATTCACTCAAAATCATTTATTGGCAACTTGAATAATTTCACTGAATTATACATCTAGAAATTGTTGAATTGGTGTGTATTTCACCAAAATTAAAAAAAAAAATCAGTTATTGAAACATGGAGTATATCATCTACCAAATTTTCTACAGTCTAGCTCTGTTTACAGACTAGACCCCAAGAGCGGAAAGTAACAATCTTACAATACTACTGATTAACTGGGACAATGTTAGATCTAAATGAATTTTTATTCAATTTTATGTCAGTGCTTAAGGAATAGTTTGGATCAGAAAATTATTAAGAAGTAGGAACAGATAATACAGATTCTGACTTTGCATAATTTTAAGAGGTTTAAAGATGGAAAGCATTAATTCTTCATGGTGTCTATTTTTTATTAAAACTTCTGATTTTCCTTTTTCTTGAAAACATGTAATACTGTCTCAATTTTTATGCTTATTTTTCACGAGAATTGGCATTCTGTGGCTCACAGATTGAATAAGAAAACGGAGAGAAAAAAAAGGAGAAATTGAAAGAGGGAAAAGGTGGAAGAAAGAAAAATGCAAGTGCTCACAAGTTGTGGGTAAATGAAGGAATTAAAAAGGTATGGTATTCACATGAGCAGAGGAATGCTTAAAGCAGATATAAAATAATCAAATTTCACCTGCAAGAGACCAGAGTCTCAGTTGCCACATGTCTTCATAGGACAATGTCTCTCAAACTGAGACAGACAAAGTAAAGTGACATAATAAATTGTGCAAAGAAGTAGAATTAAAAAACCAAAAGAGAAGAACATGCTTGATATTTCTTAAGCTGAAAGAACTGAAATAAAAATTCAGGCCCCGAGTTGCAATATTGAAGGATTCTATGGGCAAAATATTGAACAATATGGGAAACATCAAAAGAAGATGGGAGGAATACACAAAGTCAATATACCAAAAAGAATTGGCCTATTTTCAACTGTTTTGGGAGGTAGTATATAATCAAGAACCAGTGGTACTGAAGGAAGAAGTCCAAGCTGCACTGAAGGAACTGGCAAAAGACAAGGCTCTAGGAATTGATGGAATACCCATTGCAATGTTTCAACAAACAGATGCAGCATTGGAGGTGCTCAATCATTTATGCCAAGAAATTTTAAAGACGGCTACCTGGCTAACTGACTGGAAAGGATCCATATTTGTGCCCATTCCAAAGAAAAATGATCCAACAGAATGTGGAAGGTATCAAATAATATCATTAATATTATATGCAATTAAAATTTTGCTGAAGATAATTCAAAAATGTTTGCATCAGTATACTGACAAGGTACTACCAGAAATTCAAGCCAGATTCAAAAAAGGACATGGAATGAGGGATATCATTGCTGATATCAGATGGATCTTGGCTGAAAGCAAAAAATACAAGAAAGATGTTTACCTGTGTTGCATTGACTATGCAAAGGCAATTGACTATGTGGATCACAAGAAATTATTGATAATATTGTGAAGCATGAGAATTCCAGAATACTTAATTGTGCTCATGAGGAATGTATACATAGACCAAGAGACAGTCATTCATTCAGACAGAATAAGGGGATACTGAGTAGTTTAAAATCAGGAAAGGTGTGCCTCCTGGCTTTATCCTTTTACCATAGTTATTCAAATTGTATGCTGAGCAAATAATCTGAGATGCTGGGCTATATGAAGAAGATTGCAGCATGAGGATTGGATGAAGATTCATTAATAACCTGTGTATGCAGATGACACAATCTTGTTTGTGGAAAGTGAGGAAGACTTGAAGCACTTGCTGATGAAGATCAAAGACTACATCCTTCAGTATGGATTACACCTCAGCATAAAGAAAACTAACTTCTTCACAACTTGACAAATAAGCAACCTGATGATAAATGAAGAAAAGATTGAGGTTGCCAGGGATTTTATTCTACATGAATCCACAATCAACGCCCATGAAAGAAGCAGTGAAGGAATCAGATGATATATTGCACTAGGCAAATCTGCTGCAAAAGACCCCTTTAAAATGTTAAAGAGCAAGTATGTAAGTTTGAAGACTAAGGTGCATCTGACCTAAGCCATGATATTCCCAATAACCTTATATGCATGTGAAAGCTGGGTAATTGGATACAGAAGACAAGAGCAGGGTCTTTGAATTGTGGTGTTGGTGAAGAATACTGAAAATACCATGGACTGACAAAAGAATGAACAAATCTTTTCTAGAATCAGTGCAGCTGAAATGCTCCTTAGAATCAAGAATGGCCAGACTTGATCTCACATACTTTGGTCATGTTTTCAGAAGGGACGAGGCCCTGGAGAAGGATATCATGCTTGGTAAAGTAGAGGGTCAACAAAAAAGGGAAGACTCTCAATGAGAGGGACTGACACAGTGGGTGCAACAATGGGCTCAAGCATGGCAAAGATTGTGAGGATGATGCAGGACTGGGCAATTCTGTTCTGTTGCACATGGGTCACTATGGTCAGAACTGAATTGACAGCACCTAACATGACCCTGATTTGTACTTTTAGCCTTTAGAACTGTTAGGAAATAAATTCCTTTTCTTTAAAGCCACACATTTCTTGGTATTTTTGCTGTTGTTGTTGCATGTTGTTACAGCAACTCTAGGAAACTAAGACAGCTCCCAATTTTTTATCTTTAACCAGACACTTACCCTGAACTCCAGAATCAGGTATCAAATGTTAATTTCCATTCTCTGCTTGAATATCTAATAGGAATCTCAAAATCAATATACCTAGAAATTAACCCTAGATAAGTCCTCCAAACTTGTACCTCTCACAGTTTTCCCCACCTCAATTGCTCAAGGAAAACCTTAGAGTCATTCTTGATTCTCTTTTTCTCACACCCAATATCAAATTAGTCAATAAACTCTCATAGTGCTAGCTTCAAAATATATACGATTTGAAAATATCTACCAAGTGAAAGAAAAGACAACATATTTTATTATTCTATTTATAGAAATGTCCAGAATTGGCAAATCTCTAGTGACAGAAGGTAGATTAGTGGTTGTCTGAGGATCTGGTGTGAGGATGGAATGAGGAATGCAAGGTTTTTGTTGTTTTTTGTTTTGTTTGGAGATGATAAATATTTTCTAAAATTTACTGTGGATGTGGTTGTCACAATTTTGTGAAAACAGTAAAATCTATTGATTTGTACACTTTATTGAGTAAATTTTAAGGTGCGAAAATTATCTCTATAAAGCTGTTATAAGAAGCTCTGGTGGCACAGTGGTTAAAACATTCATCTGCTAACCAAAAAATGTCAGCAATTCAAATCCACCAGTTGCTGCACAAGAGAAAGATGGGGCAATGTGCTTCCATAACGATTTATAGCCTTGGAAACCCTATCAGGCAGTTCTACTCTGTTCTATAAAGTCGCTATGAATCAGAAGCTCCTCAATGGCAGTGGGTTGTTTTGTTTTGTTTTTAAGCTATTACAAATACATACACACAAAATCCTTCCTCTTCTCACCAACTGAACCATAACCACTCTGGCCTAAGCCACTCCCCACAGTCAGTTATCCTTTGAAAACATAAGTCAGATCATGACACTCCTCTGCTCAAAACCTTCTGATGGCTCTCATCTCATTAGAGTTAAACCAAAGTAGCCTATGAGCTCTCTCATAAATTGACCTTCCCCAGCCAGTCCTCATCTTTTCTGACCACTGGCTTCCCCCTACTGCTCAAACACACCAGGCCTGCTCCCTCAGAGACTTTGAATTTGCAGTTTCCTAGTGCCTTTTCTTCAACATCCAAGTGTCATGCTCCCTCAACTTCATCAAGTCTTTGTTCAAATATCATCTTTCAGTAAAGCCTTCCATAGCCATCATACTTAAACTGCAAGTTGCACCCTCACCCCATTTCCTGTTTTATTTTTTATCTATAACAATTATCACAATTTAACAAGCATATATTTTACTTACTTTTAAAAATTGTCTAGATTCTTTAAAATAGAAGTTTTGTAAGAGAAATACTTTCTGTTTCATTGTTTGCTATTATATTCTTAGCACCTAGAACACAACCTAGATAGTAATTATACTATTTTTTAGGTATGTTCTTATATAACTAGTGATCTTGTTTTTCTAAACCAATGACTAGTAAGTACAGAAAGATATATGATCTTCAGAGAATTAAAGCCATTTAAAATTAAAAAAAGAAAAAAAGCATAAGAACAATATGCTTTTAGTACTTAAGGAACCAAACAAAGAAACACACCCATTGCCATCAAGGCAATTCTGACTCATGGTGACCCTATAAGAGAAAATAGAAGCACACCAGAGAGTTTTCAAGGCTATAATCTTTATGAAAGCAAACTGCCTTGTCCTGTGGAGTAGCTGGGGGATTCAAACCTGTAACTTTTCAATCAACAGTAGGAGTTTAACCACCATACCACCAGGGCAATTTAATGAGTAACCCTAAATATTGCATGGCAAGAACATTCTTGAGATTGAAAACAGACCATAGTGGTGGGACAACAAAGGAGGCAGGCTTCCTTCCAACCTGAACATCATTCTCTGGTTAACTTCAGTCTACTGTGGATTTTGGCTCAGACTCAAAAATTAAAAAGCAGTTTTCTTATAGCACTTGGGAGGGGAAAAAAAAAAAAAACAGGGCTAAACTATGAGAACCCATATGCAACAAGAAAAACAAATTACATTAAGAGCCAGCAAGTCTCTTTGATTAAGATATGACTAGAGGGTTTGGGCACCCGCTAGGGTTACTTGAAGGCACACTGGTGGTGCTGTGGTTAAAGCATTGGCTGCTAAGCAAAAGGTCATTGATTCAAACCCATAAGCCACTCCATGGGAGAAAGATGGGGTAGTCTGCTTCTATAAAAATTGATAGCCTTAGAAATCCTAAGGGGCGATTCTCCTCTGTCCTATAGAGTCACTATGAGTCAAACTTGACTCAATGAAAGTGGATTTGGTTTTGGTAGGGTTACTTGAAGGACCCCTGGTAATGCAGTGGATAAGCTCTAGTCTGCTAACTGAAAAGTCAATGGTTTCAACCCACCAGACACTCACTAGGAAAAAGATGTGTGGCCTACTTCCACAAAGATTATAGCCTTAGAATAACTATGGTGTTTGTTGTTCTACTCAGTCTTATAGGGATGCTATGAGTTGGGATCAACTCATCAGCAATGGTTAATGGGAATTACATGGGAAGCCTGGTGGCACAGTGTTTAAGTACTCAGCTGTTAAGTGAAAATCTGATGGACCACTCAATGAGTCAAATTGAAGTAGTATGAGTCAGAAACCACTAGATGACAATGGGTTAAGTTAAATGGATAGGGTAACTTGAGAAGTCCCTGACTGGTGCTGTTTGAACTCACTCAAAGATGCCTAGGAAGAAAGGTCTGGCATCTATTGCCAAAAGATCACTGCTTTGAAAACCCTATGGCATACAGTTCTACTCTGACATGCATAAGGTCACCATAAGTCAGAATCAACTCAATGGCAACTGGTTTTGATTTTGGGTTCAGTGTTACTTGAAATTGTAGAGTTCCTCCCCAGGAAAACTTTTGAATCAGATAAGCAATTGCAGATAAATACCGAAAACATTCATACAAATGTAGGAAAAAATTACTTGATTAAGGAATTAAAAAAAAAAAAACACTGTCATTGAGTCAATTCTGACTTATAGCAACCCTCATTTGGGTTTCCAAGGTGGTAAGTCTTCACAAAAATAGATTGTTCCATCTTCCATCCACAGAGCAGCTGGTGGGTTTGAAACGCCAACCTTCTTATTAGCAGTCAAATGCCTTAGGCACTGCACCACCAGAGCTCTCTTTAATGAATCAATAATAATAAGCAAACTCACTGCTGTCAAGTTGGATCTGACTCATAGCGACCCCTCCTTGGGTTTCCAAGCAGTATCACTACAGAAGTAGATTGCCCAACCTTCCTTCCGAGGAGTGGCTTGTGAGTTTGAACAGCCAGGCTTCTGGTTAGCAGTCAAGTGCCTTAGGCACTACACTATAGTAATGTAAAATACTGACAAAGGGAAAAACTGGATAAGGGGTATATGGGAACTGTCTATACTACCTTCCTAACTAGTTTGTAAATCTAACATCACTATAAAACAAAAACCTATTTTGAAAACTGCCCACCCAAACAAATGGTAAATCAGCAAGCCTTGAAAAGACGCTCAATGTCTTTAGTCACTGGGGAAATGCAAATCAAAGTCACAGTGAGATACCCCTTCACATTCACTAGGATGGCTATTATCAGAAAAATGGAAAATATTAAGTATTGGCAAGGAGGTGGAGAAATTGGAATCCCACTGAATTGCTGGAGGGACTATAAAATGTTATACAGTACTGTGTAAAAGAGTTTGGTGGTCCCTCAAAAAGGTAAACATAGAACTATCATATTGTTGTTGTTGTTGTTGTTAGGTGCTCTTCAGTCAGTTTTGACTCATACCAACCCTATGCACAATGTAACAAAACATTGCCAGGTCTTGCGCCATCCACATAATCCTTACAATGCCTGAGCCCATCATTGCAGCCACTGTATTAACCCACCTCATTGAGGGCTTTCCTCTTTTTTGCTGACCTTCCATTTTACCAAGTATGATACCTGTTCTGGTTACCTAGTACCGCTCTGGCAAAAGTATACCACAAATGCGATGGCTTGAAGAAACAGGAGTTTATCCACTTACAGTTTGGAGGTTTTAAATCCAAGTTCAAAGTGCCAGGCTCTAAGGGCTGGGTGAAGACCTCTCAACTTTGGGCTTCAGCTCTGCCTCCTGCTCCCGGCCCACTGAAGCTAGAGGCTTTCCTTACTCAGACAGCTGCTGGCTGCTGAGGCTGACAATCTCAAGACTGACAAGTAAAAAGTCACAGTCCTGATGTTACCAAACCACACAGCAGGCCATTAATTCAAGTCCATAGAAAGTCCCAAGGTTGGCAGAGCATGACAGGCCACTGAACAATGACACAGCTACATGCAGGGTTCAAGTGTGCCACAAGCTAGAGACCATTCCTCAAGGCTTCTCCTTATATACAGGAAGCAGACCACATACCTTAGGCAGCTACTCAGCTTCTCCCAGTACATTCACCATGGAATTGATTAGCACTCTCATCATGGAGAATACTACATCCAGCTGCCCAGCCACTCAACTAGGCCCAACCAAGTTGACACACAAATTTAACTACCATAGTATCCTTCTCCAGGGAATGGTCCCTTCAGACAACATGAACAAAGTAATTGAGACAAAGTCTGGCCATTCTCACTTCCAAGGAGCATTCAGGCTGCACTTCTTCCAGGACAGATTTATTAGTTCTTCTGGCAGTTGATGGTACTTTCCGTATTCTTCACCAACACCACAACTCAAAAGCATCGACTCTTGTTTGGTCTTCTTTACTCATCGTCCACCTTTCACATGCATATGAGGCGATTGAAAACACCAAGCCTTGAGTTACGTGCACCTTAGTCTTCAAAGAGACATCTTTGCTCTTCAGCACTTTAAAGAGGTCTTTTGCAGTTGTAGTGCCCAGGGCAATATGTCATCTGATTTCTTGACTGCTGCTTCCAGTAGTGTTGACTAACTAATATGTAATCTTTGACAACTTCAATTTTTCTCCATTTATTGTGATGCTGCTTATTAGTCCAGTTGTGAAGATTTTCATTTTCTATATGTTAAGATGTAATCCATACTAAAGACTAAATGCTTCAAGTCATCTTCACTTTCAGCAAGCAAGATTTTGTCCTCTGCATTTCACAGGTTGTTAATGAGTCTTCCACCAATCCTGATGCCACATTCTTCTTCATATAGTCCAACTTCTGGTGTTATTTGCTCAGCATACAGATTGAATAAGTATGGTAAAAGGATACAACCCTGACACACTCCTTTCTTGATTGTAAACCATGCAGAATCCTCTTATTCTGGTTGAATGACAGCCTCCTGTTCTTTGTACAGGTTTCTCATGAGTACAATTAAATGTTCTGGAATTCCCATGCTTCTCTTCTGAATCCAGCTTGCATTGCTGGAAGTTCCCTGTCAGTATACTGCTACAACTATTTTTGTATTATCTTCAGCAAAATTTTACTTTTGTGTGTTATTAATTATATTGTTCGATAATTTTACACATTCTGTTGGATTGCCTTTCTTTGGAATGGGTACAAATATGAATCTCTTGCAGTCAGTTGGCTGGTAGCTATCTTCCAAATTTCTTGGCATAGATGAGTAAGTGCCTCTACCAGGGCATC
>NW_006921829.1:1671506-1674220 GCF_000298275.1 Orycteropus afer afer | reverse complement strand
GGCAAGTTTCAGAGTATCCTCTGACATCCACTTTGGTCTTTTCTTCCTTTCCTGTCTTTTTAATGACCTTTTGCTTTCTTCATGGATGATGTTCTTGATGTCATCCAACAGTTCCTCTAGTTTACGGTCACTGGTGTTCAATGCATTGAATCTATTCTTTACATGGTTTCTAAATTCAGGAGGGATATATTCAAGATTGTTTTTTGGCTCTCATGGAGTTATTTTAATTGTCTTCAGTTTCATCTTGACTTGCATATGAGCAGTTGATGGTCTGTTCTACAATCAGCTCCTGGCCTTGTTTTGGCTGAAGATATTAAACTTCTCCATCACTTCTTGTCACAGATGTAGTCAATCTGATTCCTGGGTACTCAGTTTGGCAAAGTCCATGTTTATAGCTGCTGTTTATGTTGTTAAAAAAAGGTATTTGCAATGAATAAGTTGTTGGTCTTGCAAAATTCTATCATGCATTCTCCAGCATCATTTCTATCACCAAGACCATATTTTCCAAATACTGGTAATTCTTCTTTGCTTCCAACTTTTGCATTCCAGTCACTAATGATAATCAACACATCTTGAATGCATGTTTGGTCAATATTGGACTGTAGAAGTTGGTAAAAATCTTCAATTTCCTCATCTTTGGCTCTGGTGGTTGGTGTCTAAATTTGAATAATAGTAATATTAACTGGTCTTCCTCTTAGACATATGGATATTATCCTGTCACACACAGAATTGTACTTCGGATAGATTTTAAAACATTCTTTGTGATGAAAGATGGTACACCATTCCTCTTCAATTTGTCATTCCCGGCATAGTAGATCATATGGTTGTATGATTCAAAATGGCCAAAAACAGTCCATTTCAGCCTACTAATACCTAGGATATCAATCTTCATGTGTTCCATTTCATTTTTGACAACTTCCAATTTTTCTAGATTCATAATTCATATATTCCATGTTCTGATTATTAATAAATACTCGCAGCTGTTTCTTCTTATCTTGAGTTGTGCCACAACAGCAAAAGGAGGTCCTGAAAGCTTTACTCCATCCACATCATCAAGGTTGGCTCTATTCTGTGAGGCAGCTTTATCCTCATCATATTTTGAGTGCCTTCCAACTTGAGAGGCTCATCCTTTGGCATTATATCAGACAAAGATTCATGGCTGTATTTTCAGTAATATATCAGACAATGAGTGTTTCACTGCTATTCATAAGGTTTTCACTGGCCAATTCTTTGAGAAGTGGATGGCCTCTTCCTTCTTCTGAATCTGTCTTAGGCTAGAAGCTCCACTGAAACCTGGTGACGATGGCTAACCCTGTTGGCACTTGAAACACTGATGACACAATGTCCAGCCTCACAGCAACACACAAGCCACCACAGGATGACAAACTGACAGACAAGTTCATCTCTTTTATCTCTTCCAATCTCCTCTACTCCCATTTCCTGGCCTTCCCTACCAGTTGTGGCCCTCCAAAAAGCCATCTGCCCCTGTTTCCTGGCCATAATGGTTACATACAAGAAAACCCTTTGAAGCAGTTCTGCCTGTAACATATGTAATTCCTATGAATTGGAATTCAGTTGACAGTTTTATTTTATTTGTTTTTGGTTATTTTCCCTATGAGAGTCCCTGAATGGTGCAAATGGATAGACCTTTCAACTGCTATCCGAAAGACTGCAGGTTCAAGTTCACCTGGAAGTGCCTCAGAAGAATGTTTAGTGACCTGCTTCCAAAAAAAAAAAAAACAAACAAACATTGAAAACTCTCTGGAGCATAATTCTACTGTGTCACACATGGGGGTCACTATACGTCAAAAACAATTTGATGACAACTTGTTTTTTATCTTCTCTAATGGCCTTTAAAAGGAGCTCTGGTGGCACAGTGGTTGGGGTATTTAGCTGCTAACCAAAAAGTTGGTGGTTCAAACCCATCAGCCACTCCATGGGAAAAAGATGAGGCAGCCCACTTTTGTCAAGGTTTACAACCTTGGAAACCTTATGGGGCAGTTCTGCTCCATCCTATAGAGTTGCTATGAATTAGAATTGACTCAATGGCAATGGATTTGGTTTGAGTTTTGGTTACTAAACTTAAAATATAGTAATAGCCTTCTGACTTGTAGTGACCCCTCCTTGGGTTCTGAGGTGATATCTCTAAGGAAGTAAATTGCCAGTCTTCCTTCCGAGAAGTGGGTGGGTTTGAACCACCAGCCTTCTGGTCAGCAGTCATGCCTTAGGCACTACACCCCCAGAGCTCCTTCAAAGTAGTTAATCCAATGTAAATGATGTTCCTAAATTGCTGCCAAATTTTGTAAGGCCTAGAATTTCATAAAATTAATAATTTGCACAACAACTCAAAAGTTGTTGTTGTTGTTAGGTGCCGTGGAGTTGTTTCCGACTCATAGTGACCCCATGCACAGCAGAACGAGACACTGCCTGATCCCGCGCCAGCCCCACAATCCCAGCTATACTTGAACCCATCATTGCAGCCACCATGTCAATCCATCTCATTGAAGGCCTTCCCCTCTTTCGTCTACCCTCCACCTTACCAAGCATGACATCCTTCTCCAAGGAAGGTCCCTTCTGACAAAATAGATGAGATGAAGTCTGGACATTCTCGCTTCCAAGGAGCATTTCAGGTGCACTTCCTCCAGGACAGATCTTTTAGTTCTTTTAGCAGTCCATGGTACTTTCAGCATTCTTTGCCAGCACCACAACTCAAA
>NW_006921829.1:1654967-1670482 GCF_000298275.1 Orycteropus afer afer | reverse complement strand
TTCTTCCATTAGCTTTAGCTTCTCTCCACTCAAGGGCAACTCAACAGTAAGAACCCTAATTTGAGAGCAAAAATGGCACTAGAAAGAAGTTCTATAAATTTTCTGATGCTTGCTTTTCATTTATTTAACTGTTTCAGGAGGTGTTCATCTATTTCAGGAGGTGTTTATCTATTTCATTAAGAGGTGACACATGATCAAGAACCTATGGTATTGAAGAAAGAAATCAAAGCTGCACTGAAGGAACAGGCAAAAAAAAAAAAAAAAAGGCTCCAGGAATTTATTGAATACTCATTGAGATATTTCAACAAATGGATGCTCTGCTAGAGGCACTTACTTGTCTATGCCAAGAAATTTGGAAGATAGCTACCTGCCAACTGACTGCAAGAGATCCATATTTGTACCCATTCCAAAGAAAAGCAATCCAAAAGAATGTGTAAAATTATAGAACAATATAATTAATAACACACACAAGTAAAATTTTGCTGAAGATAATTCAAAAATAGTTGTAGCAGTATAATGACAGGGAACTCCCAGCAATGCAAGCTGGATTCAGAAGAGGATATGGGATGAGGGATATCATTGCTTATGTTTGATGGATCTTGGCTGAAAGCAGAGAATCCCAGAAAGATGTTTCCTGCTGTTTTATTGACTGTGTGAAGGCATTCAATTGTGTGATTGTTGTTGTTGTTATGTGCCGTCGAGTCGGACCTGACTCATAGCGACCCCTCCTTGGGTTTCCGAGGCAGTATCACTACGGAAGTAGGATTGCCAACCTTCCTTACGAGGAGTGGCTGGTGGGTTTGAACCGCCAGCCTTCTGGTTAGCAGTCAAGTGCTTTAGCCACTATACTACCAGAGCTCCTTCAATTGTGTGGATCACAACAAATTATGGATAATATTGAGAAGAATGGAGATTCCAGAACATTTAATTGTGTTCATGAGAAACCTGTACATGGATCAGGAAGCTGTCACTCAACCAGAACAAGGGGATTCTGCATGGTTTAAAATCAGGAAAGGAGTGTGTAGGGATTGAAATAGCTCAATGAGTATTCAATAAATTCCTGGAGCTTTGTTTTTGGCCAGTTCCTTCAGTGCAGCTTTGACTTCTTTCTTCAATGCCATGGGTTCTTGATCATGTGTCACCTCTTGATGAAATACATGAACACCTCCTGAAATAGATGAACACCTAAAACAGTTAAATAAATGAAAAGCAAGCATCAGAAAATTTATAGAACTTCTTTCTAGTGCCACTTTTGCTCTCAAATTAGGGTTTTTACTGTTGAGTTTTTGTGGAAATTATTAATTTTATGAAATTCTAGGCCTTACAAAATTTGGAAGCAATTTAGAAATATCATTTATATTGGATTAACTACTTTGCAGGAGCTCTGGTGATGTAGTGCCTGAGGCATCTGACTGCTGACAAGAAGGCTGGTTCAAACCCACCCATTCCTCAGAAGGAAAACTGGCAATCTACTTCCTCAGAACCCAAGGAGTGGTTGCTACAAGTCAGAAGGATTTTACTATCTTTTTATTACCATACTTTTTCAATCTGTATGGATTGGTGGAAGACTCATTAACAACCTGTGAAATGCAGATGACACAATCTTGCTTGCTGAAAGTGAAGAAGATTTGAAGCATTTACAGTCTTCAGTATGGATTACATCTCAACATAACAAAAGTGAAAATCCTCACAACTGGACCAATAAGCAGCATCACAATAAATGGAGAAAAGATTGAAGTTGTCCAAGATTACATATTACTTGGTTCCACAGTCAACACCAATGGAAACAGCAGTCAAGAAATTAGACTACATACTGCATTGGGCAAATCTGCTGCAAAGGACCACTTTTGAGTACTGAAGAGCAAAGATGTCTCTTTGAAGACTAAAGTGCACCTAACCCAAACTGTGGTGTTTTTGCCTCATATGCCTGTGAAAGCTGGACAATGAACAAAGAAGACCAAAGAAGAGTTGATGCTTTTAAATTTTAGTGTTGGCAAAGAGTACTGAAAGTACCATGAACAGCCAGAAGAACTAACAAATCTGTCCTGTAAGAAGTGCTCCCAGAATTCTTCTTGGAAGTGAGAATGCCCAGACTTCGTCTCACCTTCTTTGGTCACATTGTCATAAGAGGCCATTCCCTGGAGAAGGATATCATGGTTGGTAAAATGGAGCGTCCATGAAAAAAGGGGTAGGCCCTCAAGGAGATACACTGGCAGTGTCTGCAATGATGGACTCAGGAATAGCAAGGATTGTGAGGCTGGCACAGGACCAGGCAGTGTTTCCTTCTGTTGTATATAGGGTTGCTGTAAGTCAGAGTCGACTCAATAGCATCTAACAACAAGAATAGCATTACTTTTTTGCTTCCATAATTAAAGCTTTTATTTAGCATGACCATGAGTCTAGTGTTTTGTTTTTTCCTCCATAATTAGTATTTTTTTAATAAGTCACTGGTGTGGTGAAACACACAGAATGAAAAGAACAGGTTCAGGGCCCAAATCTTCTACTTACTAGATATATGATTTTTTGCTTATAAAATAAACATCATTGTGAAAACTGCTTTTATAATTTAATACTTTTTTCTTTACAAAAGGACTTTAAGAAAAAAGATCTTTAAGAAAGATAATTCACAGAGATATTTAATAACATATATGATTAAGAAATGGAACTAAGAAATGACAAAATAAATAAGATTCGGGATATAAAATGGAATTGGAAATAAAGTATAAAACTGTCCTTCCCATAAAGACCTAAGTATAAAACTGTCCTTCCCATAAAGACCTAAAGATTTCTTACAAGGAAGCCACAAATTGGACAGCTATGGACAGTAAATGTCATAATGGACAGAGAATGCCTATTCAGGTATCAAGCTCTACATGATTGCTACTTGTTTTTGTGGGAAAAACCCTGGGTTTGAAATCATATCAATCTCAATGTGACCACTGGATCTATGATATACTTTTACAACCTCTCAGAACTTTGCCTTGAATTTTCTCATTTATTCAGTAGAGAGAATAGTGCCTACTTTGCAAGGTTGTGGAGATCTGAAGTGTTGATATGTTATTGACATTCAGAGAATGTTAGCTCCCTTCCCTCTATTTTTCCCCCCTCTCTCCCTCCTCCCTTCATCGTCTCCTTTCTTCTTCTTGCAAATAGCAAGCACATCTGTGAGAAATTCTTCTGTACTTGACTAAATCGTCATCTGTTTACCATAATTTTATGTAATATAATACCCATATCAACCTCAAAGAGTTATATACAACTGTATTTGCTAAAAAAAAAAAAAAACTGTTTCCTTTCAAGGTGTCAACAATAATAAGAAAACAGAAAAGTACCTTTAAAATTTTGCTGTGAGACACACGGAGCCCTTAATGTCACACATAATATAGCAGAGTTGATTTCTTGACAGAAGGTTAATTAGTTCTCTCCCATAGGATGGCATCACCATAATTAAACCAATACCAACAAGGAAAAAAGCACCCTTGAGCAATTTGAGACATTCTGACAATAATGAGAAATGGCAATGGGTACTTGGTACACAGGTACCAAGGCTATTTTCTAGTTGCTGTTTTTTAATCATTATTGGCACAAGAAAGCAAGCCCTCCCATGCCGGGTAACATCTGTCCCTGAGAGAGCCCCCTCTTCAACAGAAGGCAGGTATTTCAGACTTACGCTAGACCTTCCTTTGAAATCTCTTGGAACATGAAAGCAAGAAGTTCCAAATGTGGATAAAACAAGCCTGTGATTATATACCATATATCATTTCCCCCGGTAATGAGCTGATTAATAGCATCTGTTCTGTGACCTAATTAAAGCCAAATTCATGCATATTCATCTCTAGCCAGGGACAGGAATGGGTGGAAAGGAGTCTATACATATAACAAATCTACCTGCACAAGCAAGTTCCTGAGATGTGTGCATTAAACAGGACTGAAGCAAACGCTATCATTTCTAGCACTCACAGGCACTGGCCAAAATGGCTAGAAGGCATGTTTTTCTCTCTTCTATTCAGGAACTACATGGTGGAATTACAGTTCTCCCAGGCTACTTCGTCTAAAACCTGGGTTCAGGGAAGTGATATAGGTACCTTGTTGTTGTTATTATGTGCTTTGAATTTGTTAGGATGCTCTTTAAAAAAGACTTGGGCTATTCAGAATGCAAAGAAGAAAAAAACAAACACCATGTGGTCACACATGTTCACAGCAGGTCATACATTCATATATCTACACTACTATCTCAGAAAGCACAAACACAGACATATACCAGTTTAATCCAATATTTTGGAATGAGGAAGAAGAATATAGCATCACATGGTGTAAAAAGAACCAAAGGATATGTCAACAATAATACTTGGTTTACATTCAACATTCCATTGGCTTGAGGAGTAACCACTGATGTCCAAACTGTCATTAATCCAAACCTACCCCTCCATGATTCAGTTGGATATCCAGGAACGTGTGGTTCAAAGCAACCAGGATAGATAGAACCTAACAAAGATGGCTCCTCAGAATATATAGGCAGTCCTCAGGTTACAATGGAAATCCATTGCTAACTGTGTTTTTTCTTAAAACACAGTTTTAGCTCATCTGGAACAGGTGCATATGGTTCTTATCTGGTCTTACTTTAGTGCAAGAAAAGGCTTAAAGCCTTTTCAGTGGTTTAAAACTGCTCATTCAGCAAGTAAAGGTGATTGTGATGAAAATTTGTTGCCAGTAAGGATTGGTTCTATCATTTCACAGTGAAGGAAAACTTACATAACATTAAAGCAGGACTTCAAAGATGGTGGCACCTTGTTCAAAGATGGCAACCGATTGTGCCACTTTGAATGTGTGTGGCTATCTATAGTACTGCCAATCATCCAATCTCACTGCTCTCTAATGCAGGGCTTCAAATTGGTTCTGTCAAGGTCTATGAAGTCGGACCCGACTTAATGGCACATAATAACAACAATTCCAAAGCTTCCACCTGTAATTTTTCTTGTTCCAGTGACTGTGAGGAATCACCCCAATTGTAGAAATTCCAGTATGGTCCTGTTTCACTTCATAGGCCTTGACAGAACCGATTTGAAGCCCTGCATTAGAGGGCAAATAGGAACATCCGTATGTTGGCTGTAACCCCAGGACTGCCTGTGCACTGCTCAAAGAGCCTTCATTCAGTCTGAGCTCCAAAGTTCTGTCTGTCTGTAAGTCTTGTCTCTTGGCATGATTTTAGGTCACTGGCTTTAACAGTTCCTGTGACCTATACCATGATCTTCCAACAGAAACTAGGGTGATGAGTATGCAAAAACAATTCAAGAGCAGTCCTTATCTATCTAAAACTTGGCTCCTTGGAATTTGCATAATTGTTTCTCTTTCCAGAAGAAGTTTCTGAATCTTCCATGTCAATGCCCTGGGCTTGCCTTAGATTTTAGAGTTTGCAGATAAACTGGTGTTTACCAAGCAAATAAAGGAGTCTGCTCAAAGGAAGGAGATATGCAGGTAATCGTAGTTTTGTTAAATATCTAGAACTTTTGCAGACATAATAATTAACTTTGTAATCAGGTACCCTTGGAACATATCTTCAGTGTCACCAAAAATCAATGCTACTCCCAGACATGACATTCAAAAACATTCACCTGCCTAGCAATAATTTATGAGAATTATTACTGAAATGTTATTCAAAACAAGGTGTCAGAATGCTTCTAAATAGCTACATAGTTCTAAGGTGATTGAAACACATTCTTAGTTAAAACTTTGGATAATTTACTAGAAATTTTGGCTCTTATGCAATCAAGAAACATGAATTATTCAATGCAAGACCTTATGAAGGATACAACAGAGACTAAAATACAGTCACAGTCCCCCAGGAGCTTAAAATCGAGGTGAAAAGTTGAGTTCTATCAAACAACCTAAATATGAAGCAGTTTGTAATAAGTGTCGTAGAATACTACAGAAAAGAAGTGCCTATCTTTCCTGCTCTAGAAAACAAGAAGCTCAAATTATACTCAGCAACCATTTTGATACTTATTATTCTATATCTAAATAATGTGAAAATCCTACACACAAATACATATATATTTTCTTTTTCTCCATTGATTGGATCCTAATCATTACATATTTCAAATGAATGGTTCATTCTGTGGCCTTATGTTATTACCCTCTCAAGTAGCCACAGCTATAAATTCCCCTAGATGACTAAGCCAGTTAAATAGATTACAAATGAGATGTTCTTGTGGAATCATAAATGCAGAAGGCAAACCAAATCCTCAAGATGGAATGTGTTTAACATTATTAGAATTTAATCTTGCTATCTCATATTTAATTGATGATACTCATGGGAGAAATGGCAGACACTGTAAATGGAAAATGCATTGATTCAATCTAACCTCAAAGTTTAAAAATACAAAACATCAAGATAAAAAAAAAAAATTCAGTTTGGGCTTAAACCAAAGACCATGTATAACTCTATTCAGTACTAAGCAAATATTTCTTGGTAATTAACTGAGATGTGATGCAGTGAATTACCTAATATGGCCCTTCTAGCCATAATGTTTGTCAATCCTACATAATGATTGGGTGGAACTATGCAAATAAGTTGTTTGTGGCCCACCAAGGGGATTGGACATCTTGCTGTTAATGCAAATAAGGTGTATGGAACCCATAATGGTTAAGGGTGTGTGTCAACTTGTCTAGGCCATCATTTTCAGTGGTTTGTCAGTTATGTAATAATGTAATTGTTATTTAATGATGTAGTCATCCTCCATTTTGTGGTCCGATATAATTTTTCTCTATTTTGTGATCTAAAGTAATTAGCCTCCATTTTGATGTGTCTCTATGCCAGGAGCTATGGTTCCATTTGGGAGCAAGTTGTCTGTTATGTTAATGATGCAGGATTAGGGTCGGATGTATCTTGATTCACCACCTTACTAGAGGGTGCTACTGAAGTCACCAAATTCACCCTAGTCACCACCCTTCATACCCTTCCACTGCCTTGCACAAGTAAAGGGAGTTTCCCTGAAGTTATGGTCTGCATCCAATATTATTTCAACTTCTAGGTTTCCTGTTTTCCTTGACAAAGAGAGTCATTGATCACTAGGAATTTGAGTATTTTTCATGGATGATTATAGACCTTGAACAGGTCCTTTTTAGTAAGTTGTTGTTGTTGTTGCTATGTGCCATTGAGTCAGTCAGACCCAACTTACAGCGACCCCTCCTTGGATTTCCAAGGCAGTATCACTATGGAAGTAGATTGCCCCATCTTCCTTCTGAGGAGTGGCTTGTGAGTTTGAACCGCCAGACTTCTGGTTAGAAGTCAAGTGCTTTAGGCACTATGTTACCAGAGCTCATATTGCTTTAAATATTCTAATTAAATGACTATAAGCTTCCTGGAATGTTGCCCTCTCCATAAGTAGAGAAGCACATAAACCTTTGCTTTACTCAGTTTCTGGTGAGTCTACTCTAAGACTGCCCTTTTTCTGATTAAAGTGAAGATTCTCATGTGTCCAGTAAATTGAGGAAATCTCTCTTCCCATATGCTACATGCAACTCAGTTTACTCCACATGATTTTACCCTGGGCTCCCAATGATACTGCAATGATTTACAAAGTATTTTCAGCATGTAAACACACTCTCATTATCCCCAAGAAAATGTCCTGTCTCTCTTTCAGTGTCAGAGCAATTAGGACAGGAGATTTGATCCTCAAACTTACAGTATTCAGAAACCCTCTCCCTTCAGCCTTATCACACTGGTGTCACCTATGAGAGCAGTGAGGAAAGGATTTACCTCTACTGGGCTCAAGAATGACCACTTATCTGTCAGTTTGTCATACAGTTGTGGCTTGCATCTTGCTGTGATGCTGGTATCTATACCATTGGTATTACAAATACCAGCAGAACCACCCATGGTGGATAGGTTTCAGTGAAGCTTCCAGACTAAGACAGAGAATAAGGACAGGAATTTTTCTGAAAAAAAATTAGCCACAGAAAACCTTACAACTAGCAGTAAAATATTGTCTGAAATAATACTGAAAAACTTTATGAATAATGGTGAAACATTGTCTGATATGGTGCCTGAAGATGAGCTCCTCAGGTTGGAAGGCACTCCTCAAAGTAGAGTCAACCTTGTTCTGGATGGAGTAAAGTTTTCTGCAATGTCATTTGCAGATGTGGCATGTCTCAAAATGAGAAGAAACAGCTGCAAACATCTATTAATAATTAGAATGTGGGAAGTGCAAAGTATGAATCTAGGAAAATTGGAAGTTGTCAAAAATGAAATAGAATGCATAATAAATATCCTAGGCATTAGTGACCTGAAATGGACTGTATTGAGCATTTTGAATCAGACAATCATATGGTCTACTCTGTTGGGAATGACAAATTGAAGAAGAATGGTGTCACATTCATCATCAAAAAGAACATTTCAAGATTAATCCTGAAAGACAATGCTGTCAGTGAAAGGCTAACATCCATATGTCCACACCAAAGACCATGTAATACTACTATTATTCAAATTTATACACCAACCACTGAAGCCAAAGATGAAACAATTGAAGATTTGTACCAACTGGGAGCTCTGGTGGTGTAGTGCCTAAGGCATTTGACTGCTAATCAGAAGGCTGGTGGTTCAAACCCTCCAGCCACTCATTGGAAGGAAGATTGGGAAATCTACTTCTGTAGAGATACCACCTCGGAAACCCAAGGAGGGGTGGTATGAGTTGAATCAACTCAACAGCAGTGAATTTGGATTGTTTTTTTTCTGTGCTCTGAAATTGACCAAACATGTAACCAAAATGTATTGAAAATTACTGCTGATTGGAATGGAAAATTCAGAAGAAAAAAAGAAGAAGAAGCTTGGGTAATTAAAAAATATGGCCTTCATAAAAGAAATGACACCAGAGACCATGGGATAGAATTTTGAAAGACCAATGACTTATTCATCAAAAATATCATTTTCCAACAACATAAATTATGACTATACACATGGACCTCACCAGATGGAGTACACAAGAATCAAATCAACTACATCTGTGGAAATAAGCAGTGGAGAAGCTCAATATCTTCAGTCAGAACAAGGCCAAGAGCTGACTGTGGAACAGTCCCTCAATTGCTCATATACAAAATCAAGTTGAGACTGAAGAAAATTAAAACAAGGCTATGAAAGCCAAAATATGACCTTTATTACATCCGACCCAAGGATACAGACTGGAGTGCAAAAATTGGAAACAAAGAAGAGTTACTGGTAGTTGGAAAATATGGCCTTGGTGATAGAAATAATGCTGGAGATCACATGATAGAATTTTGCAAAACCAACAACTTATTCATTGCAACTACCTTTTTTCAACAACATAAGTGACAACTATAGACATGGGCTTCACCAGATGGAATATATAGGAATCAGATCAACTACATCTGTGGCAAGAGGCAATAGAGAAGTTCAATGTCTTTGGCCAAAACAAGACCAAGAGTTGATTGCATCAACTGCTCACATGCACATTCAAGGTGAAGTTGAAGACAATTAAAACAAGTCCATGAAAGCCAAAATATGGCCTTGATAATATCCCTCCTGAATTTAGAGACCTCAAGAACATCATCCATGGAGAAAGCAAAAGGTCATTTAAAAGACAAGAAAGGAAGACAAGACCAAAATGGGTGTCAGAAGAGACTCTGAAAATTGTTCTTGAATGGACAGTAGCCAAAGCAAATGGAAGAATGATTAACTAAAAGAGCTCAAAAGAAGATTTCAAAGGACAGTTTGAGAAGAAAAAGCAAACTTTAATATGAAAAGTGTGAAGAGCTGGAGTTAGAAAACCAAAAGGGAAGAACATATTCAGCATTTCTCAAGCTGAAAGAAATGAAAAAGTTCAAGTCTCAAGTAGCAATATTGAAGAATTCTGTGAGCATAATATTGAGTGATGCAGGAAGAAGCATCAAAAGCAGATGGAAGGAATACACAGAGTCACTGTACCAAAAAGAATTGGTTGACATTCAGCCATTTCAGGAGGTAGCATATGATCAAGAACCAATGATAGTGAAGGAAAAATTCCAAGCTGCATGGAAGAAATTGGTGAAAAACAAGACTCTAGGAATTGATGGAATACCCATTGAGATATTTCAATAAATGGACGCAGTGCTGAAAATGCTTACTCATTTATGCCAAGGAATTTGGAAGATAGCTACCTGGCCAACCAACTGGAAGAGATCAGTATTTGTGCCCATGCAAAAGAAGGGTGAACCAAAAGAGTGCAGAAATTATCAAATACCTTTAAGATCACATGCAAGTAAAATTTTAGTGAAAATAATTCAGAAATGGTTGCAACATTATATCTACAGGGAGCTGCCAAAAATTTAAGCTGGATTCAGAAGAAGAATCAAGGATATCATGGTTGATGCCACATGGATTATGGCTGAAAGCAAAGAATACCACAAAGATATTTACCTGTGTTTTATTGACTATGCAAATGCAACTGTACCATGTAGATCATAACAAATTGTGGATAAGATTGTGAAGAATGGGAATTCCAGAACATTTAATTGTGCTCATGAGGAACCCATACTTACACCTAGAGACAGTCATTCAAACAGAACAAGGAGACAATGAATGGTTTCAAACCAGGAAAGGTGCACATGAGGGTTGTATTTTCACCATACTTATTCAATCTGTATGGTGAGCAAATAACGTGAGACACTGGACTATATGAAGAATGTGCCATAAGGATTGGACAAAGACTCATTAACAACTTGCAATATGCACATGATGCACCTTACCTGCTGAAAGTAAAGATGAGCTGAAGCACTTACTGATGAAGATCTAAGGCTACAGTCTTCAGTATAGGTTATACAACATAAAGAAAACAAAAATCCTTACAATTAAACCAAATATGTTTAATCACCATAAATGGAGAAAAGATTGAATTTGTCAATGATTTCATTTTACTTGAAACCACTGTCAATGCCCATGGGAGCAGCAGTCAAGAAATCAGATGACATATTGCACTGGTTAATCTGCTGCAAAAGACCTCTTTGAAGTGTTAAAGAGCAAAGACGTTACTTTGAAGACTAAAGTGCACTAGCCTCAAGCTATGATATTTTCAACCATCTCCTACACAACAACAACAACCTATGCATGAGAAAGCCGGACAATGAATAAAGAAGACTGGAGAAGAATTGACACCTTTGAACAGTGGTATTGGCAAAGAATACTGAAAATATCATGGCCTGCAAGAAAATCAAACAAATCTGTCTTGGAGGAAGTACAGACAGAATGTTCCTTAGAATGAGAATGGCCAGACTGT
The DNA here is from genome assembly GCF_000298275.1 of Orycteropus afer afer. NCBI lineage: Eukaryota > Metazoa > Chordata > Mammalia > Tubulidentata > Orycteropodidae > Orycteropus > Orycteropus afer. Next base: position 1,659,215 of record NW_006921829.1, on the reverse strand, counting down.
CTCACATACTTTGGGTTGTGTTGTCAGAAGGGACCGGTCCCTGGAGAAGACTACCACACTTGGTAAAGAAGAGCATCAGTGAACAATGGGAAGACTCTCGATGAGGTGGGTTAGTATAGTAGCTCAAGCTTAGCTAGGATGGTGAGGATGATGCAGGACCAGGCAGTGTTTTGTTGTGTTGTATATAGGATTTCTATGAGTCAGAACTGACTCAATGGATCCTTAAACAGCCCCTATTCTCCTGTGGCTTAAAATAAGGCATCACAAAGGGGATCATGACAAGGAGACAACATTCTCCCCTCAATATTGTTCTGCCAGGACAAGGCCAATTGAACTAAACTCACTACCATTGAGTCAATTCCAACTCATGGCGACCCCCATTGGTTTCCAAGGCTGTAAATATTTATGGAAGCAGACTGTCTATTCTTTCTTCCTGGGACTGGCTGATGGGTTCAAACCACTTACCTTAGCATTCAAATGTCTTAACCGTTACCTTACCAGAGCTCCTTATAACTCTCTTCCAAAAAAAAAAAAAACCTACTGCCATTGACTTGATTCTAACACATAATCACCACCATTGAGTTTCCAAGACTATAAATCTTTATGGAAGTAGACTGCCTCATATTCCTCCCATGGAATAATTGGTGGGTTTGAACTGCTGGGCTTCTGGTTAGCAGCCAAATGCCTTACCCACTGTGCCAGAGTTCCTTATGTTGTTGTTGTTATTAGGTGCCATTGAGTCAACCCCTCAGGTCAGAAGACACTCAAATTGTGATTAGAGAAGAGCTGCCTCCTCAGAGTAGAGTCGACCTTAATGACATGGCATGACTCAAAATGGGAGGAAACTGCTGCAAATATCCATTAATAATCAGAACATGGAGTGTATGAAGTATGAATCTAGGAAAACTGGAAGAAAAAAAGAACAAACTCACTGCTGTTGAGTCAAATCTGACTCATAGCAACCCCTCCTTGGGTTTCTGAGGCAGTATCTCTACAGAAGTAGATTGCCCAGTCTTCCTTCTGACGAGTGGCTGCTGGGTTTGAACTGCCAGTCTTCTGAATAGCAGTCAAATTCCTTAGGCACTGCGCCACAAGAGAAGTTGTTGAAAATGAAATGGAACATATAAAGACCAATATCCTAGGCATTAGTGAGCTGAAATGGACTAGTTTTGGCCATTTTGAATCAGACAACCATATGATCTGTTATGCCAGGAATAGCAAATTGAAGAGGCATGGTGTGTCATTCATCGTCACAAAGAATGTTTCAAGATGTATCCTGAAGTGCAATGTTGTCAGTGATAGAATAAAATTAATATACTTACAAGGAAGACCAATTAATACTACTATTATTCAAATTTATGCAACAACCACCAAAGACAAAGATGAGCTCCTTATAGGAGGTAGATACCTCTATTCAGCTATTTAGGAGCTCTGGTAGCATAGTGCCTAAAGCACTTGACTGCTAACCAGGAGGCTGGTGGTTCAAACCCACCAGTCACTCCTCGGAAGGAAGGTTGGGCAATCCTACTTCTGTAGTGATAACTGCCTCAGAAACCCAAGGAGGGGTCACTAGGAGTCGGGGCCGACTCGATGGCAAATAACAACAACATTCAGCTATTTACTCAGTATAATTTGAATGGCAAATAAAGTACTTTCTCATCAAAACCATCTAGACCCTTCCTCTCTTATTAGCATGTTGCTTTAAATTCCTACCATTAAAGTTATTTTGTAAGAATCCTCTGAGACATACGAATCCAACTTGGACAAAAGCATTAAGAAGAGAAGGCAGAGAGAAGATTATATATTGCCTAGTCACATACTAACATAGATTCATTGGCACAAAGCCCAAAGCCTGGTCCTAATGTAATTGGATGTCACTCAACAACTTTCAGCCAATATACACTGAACACTTGCGATATGCTTGGCCTAGGCCTAGGTCCTGGACACGAAGAAAAGCAAAAATCTCCATCTCTATCCTAGAGAGGTTCACACTAGATAATGGTTGGGCTTTGCTTTCAATTTTATATAAAAACTAAATTTTATAACAAGCACATATTAAAATAAATTCATGTTATTCTACATCACCCTGAGTGCATTTTGAGTCGTAGGTCTTATAAATGAATTTTCACACATACATAACCGTTGTGTACAAAATATTTTTTAATAAATATCATATGACATATATCATGTCCTTGCATGATCCCAAATGTTAACACTATCAGTAATTGTATTTTTATCCTGTTTCTCTTCCAAGTCACCTTATGAAAACAACAACCTCCCACCAGTGACAATGCTCATTACTGGAGTACCGGCTTGAGTACCCTTATCACTTCTGGACTCGTTTCTGGAAATCACTGATACGTAACATCTGATAATAGTGAAGAACCAGGGTTTACTCAAATATTACATTGTTGTTGTTGTTATGTGCCGTCGAGTCGGCCCCGACTCATAGCGACCCCTCCTTGGGTTTCCAAGGCAGTATCACTATGGAAGTAGGATTGCCCAAACATTACATTACTGATTGCCATTTGGTAATTGTTCTCTTTTTTATGCATTCATTGTTATATATACCTCACTGCTACAAACATTTTTTTTTTATACGTCATACTTTTTTTCCTTTTGGAGAATATTCCTCAAAGAAAGTTTGTAACTTTCGTTAGATGAAGAAGGACTAAAACAATAGAGAGCCACCAACAAAGCAATTAATATTCATGGGTCCCCTTGGCCCATTAGGTTTGATTAACTAAAGCTATTTCTGCTTACTCAAATTGTTTTCATTTTCATCTCAATTCTTTTCAAGGCTATATATTTCCTCTATGTAATATTTTACTTGCTATACTTCCTTTTATGTAAACCATCTGTTCAAATCCTTTGACAGTTAGAAGAACTGAGTTTTTCTAAGAAATAGAAGGTCATAAGAAGATGCCCAGATGGTCCAATAGAGCCTAGTGGAACCACTGAGGCTATGGCCCCTAGCTGCCCATCAGATCTGGAATTGAACCCACACCTGTGGCTTCCAGCCAAGCAAAAGACAGGCACATGAGTTAAACATTTATCTGAGGTAGATACACTCCTTGGAGAGATCAATCGTGGGAGAAAAAAGGCTGCTTATGCATAGGGAGACAGCTCTGGGGCCAGGAGTGCATGGAGGGATAGACACAAGGAAGAGGTCATTATCGGGAGGAAGTGGGAGGGGAGCTGCTGCATTGTGTTAAATTGTGGTCAATTTCATGAGACAAAGTGTATGTAAACTGCTGTATGGAAAGTGAATTTGCTCTGTAAATTTTCACCCAAATCACAATAAAAAAAATTTTAAAAAAAAAAGATGCCCAGAGTGTAGTATGGCTGTCAGGGGTTCTGACATCCAGGGGTAGGGCCCTAAGCTGGGGGCCTAAGTCCTAGGAGGAAATGGAGGAGATCAGGGGAATACTACCCAGGGCCAGTCCTACCTTCTACAGAGAAAGCCAAAGACTTCCACCCAAGAAAAGGAAATTCCCCAACACGTGTGCCAGTTTGCAAACCATAGAGTATACCTAGTCATTCTACATGAGCTGGCATTTCCAATGGCCTTTTCAAACAGGCCTCAGTGCTCCCAAATAAATCTGATCATTCGCAATTTCAATGGAAGGCGCTGAGTCACAGGGGTTTTGGCTGACTTACTCAGAGGCCAGAGTCCGTTAGTGGGAAAGCTGGAGGCAGATGCAAAGCTTCTGAATTTTTGTCCTGAGCTCAGAGAAAAGAGGCCACCCTGCCTTTTTATTGTGTCCATCAAGAACAGACAGCCAATTGTGACTTCTCCAACTCCCACAAAAGGGCAATTTGCTGCTTTGCCAACAGTGGGACCTGAATAAACTGGCCCTTGTGCTGAGAGTATGCCGAGTCTAATCCTCGACACAGGCCAAGCAAGAGCAGCTTCGACGTGCTGGCCAGCTATATTATACACAAACCAAGTTTTCCTAGTTGGTGGAAAATCCTCAGATTCAGGTAGAGATGGGTTGAATACGAAAGACGGAAGGAACAGCTTGCCCATGCCTTTCATGTTCTGGAAGAAGAAAATGAAAAATGCATAAAAGCTACATTTTTAAAAAAGTAAGTTAGTCTTACTTTCTGAATCAGACATTTGGATTCATTGATTCTCCTCTAGCATATAGATGATATCAAAACACCCAGTCAACTTAGTTGACCCAAAAGTTTTTTCTTGTTGTTGTTGTTGTTATTTGCCATCGAGTCAGACCCGACTCATAGCGA
>NW_006921829.1:1638107-1654457 GCF_000298275.1 Orycteropus afer afer | reverse complement strand
ATTTTGCATCAGCTGGAGGTGGGAGATAAAGGAAGAATTGCTTGTTTCCAAATTGACCCATTCCAACTCAATGAGGGGCAATTTGGGTGCAACTTAAGGAGCCAGTCTGGTCTCCCATATAAAACCAAATGAGATTCTGTTGTTTGGGTTATATTTCATTTCCGGCTTGCAGTTTCATAGCCAAATAGGTATATGGGGTGGATAATGAAAAGATCAAGATCTTATAAAACCAGTATCTTTCCTCTTGGAAATCCACTGCAAAATGTGTGCAGAAGCAGAGTTAGGAATAAAGATATTTCTTTAAAAGTTGTTTCTTCAAAGTGTTAAAATCGTTCTTTGCAAATGAATAAAGTATCATTCACTCTCAGCTTCATCTACATCCAGTGACAAAGACTCGGAAAGGGTACCACCAACGCTTCTATGGTCCTAGGCCATTTCTTCCTATCTCCCATTCACTGCCCTGCTCCTCACAAGCAGACTGTGCACTCATGGTGGCAAAGTCCCCAAGTCTACCTTGGTGGTAAATGCATTCCATGGGTGTCATTCTCAGCTGTAGGAAATATCAGGAAAAATGCTTCATTTTTTGTTAGCCTCCCAACATTCCCTGCCCAGATGGACAGGCACATAGGAGGCAGCTTGCTTTCTGCAATACCAGGACTGCTAACTCATGGCTTGGTCTATTGTTCCCATTAGCATCCCCAAGCCCTGGCACAGCAGGCATTGATTCAACAGTACTAAGTGAGTTCCTCTGTGTGCCAAGCTCTGTTGTAGCTGCTGGGGATGCAGCAACGAACAAAAAAGGCAGGATCATCGCTCCAGCAGTTTATTTTCTAGTCGTGGGAGACAGACAGTGAACAATGAAGTCATAAATGAATGTGACCCTTGCAAGCACTGTGAAGGATCTTAGTGAGAATGAAATTGGGTGATATGAGTTTCAAACTCCTCTCTGAGGAGATGACAATTGATCTCCCTGAGGCGAAGTGATAAAAGCTGAGTAATGCAACATTCCAAGGCCTTTGGAGTTAGAATGGTCAGAGGGCAGGGGTACTTCTAGTCATAGAGAAAGACCTGCAAACTTTATAAAGCACACCACAGACTATCAGCCATACTAGAGTAAGTGCCTAGGATCCCAATTTACCATTGAGACACAAGGTTTGAGGGTCAGCTGTAGCCCTGGAGGTCACCTTGTCCAACCTCCCATGTTAAAGATAAAGAACAAAGGCTCAGAAAGACAAAGAGTAGTTTAAGCTCAGGGGCAATGTAGTGAAAGCGTGAAGTAAAAGAGCCTTTCTGGAATCCCTAAAATCATAGCAGGCTATTCCACGAGAGGGAAAGACCTTGCATTCTCATTTTAAAAAGCACATGTCTGTACTGGTCAGGTCATACCATGGTATCAAATCAAAATCAAGTCTGCTCACCATAAGTCAGCAGAAAGGCTCTATTTATCACCATCAAGTCATCATCTTTAGTGTTACCAGTCACCATGCCAAAGGGAAGGGAGAGCTCCAGAGGTCATCACACTGGCAATGAACTACTCCAACTCAGAGGTAACACATGTCACTTTGCTAACAACTCATTGGTCAAACCTACTTAAATGATCCATCCAACAACAAGGGGTCAGGGAATGCAGCCCATGCATGTACCCAGGAGAGAGAAAACTAGAAATATTTGGCAAATAGCACTGATGAATCTACACTGTAGACTGCACCCAACAAATAGGAAAACCCTCCACAGGACTGAGCAGCAGCCTTTCATTTTCCTGGCTAGAGAAGTTTATTACTGCCCATAAAAAAGCAACAAGAGAATATGATGAGAAGTACCCAATTAAAAAAAAAAACAAACCTAGTGCTGTCTAATTAGTTCTGACTCACAGTGACTCTGTAAGACAGAGTAGAATTGACCATAGAGTTTCCAGTTTTATAAATATTTACGGAAGCAGATTGCCACATCATTCCCCCATGTAGTGGCTGCTGGGTTCAAATTGCCCATCTTTCATTTAGCAGCTGAACATTTAACCACTATACCACCAGGGCTCCTTTGAAATACTCAGTAGATGACCAATAAAGGTTACTGTCAAAAGTAGGAGGGAGGGAGGAAGTATGGTTGACTGAGGAGGATGAACATCAGTTTCCACGGTTGTCAGAGGTTTGAACTCAGTTTCTAATAATTCCTATGCTATTGTGTTAGTAACATCAAAAGTTATCTTAACACACAGTAAGTGGGAAGTCTTAACGTTATTTTAGAAGATAGCTTCTCCCATGGTAAACCAGCTCCAGCAAGGAACTTGGCTTTGACAAAGAATCTGATCATTTGAAACCTTTGAATTCTTTGACATAGAATCTGTAGCATAGTGGCTAAGACACTCGCCTGCTAACCAGATGGCTGGCGGTTCAAACCCACCAGCCACTCCTCGGAAGGAAGGTTGGGCAATCCTACTTCCGTAGTGATACTGCCTCGGAAACCCAAGGAGGGGTCGCTATGAGTCGGGTTTGACTCGACGGCACATAACAGCAACAGCTGATCACTTGAAGAGTTTTATCTCTTCCAGGTAAGGCCTTCTATCAGTACTACACATTCCCTATGACAATAAATACTGAAATAAGACCTACCCACTCACCCATAATACATACACCTTGCCTTAGAAATAGGCACAATTCAATTTCCTCTTGCTTAATCCTCCAGGAGGAGTCCCTGGGTGATACAAATGGTTAAGGTACTCACGTGCAAATTAAAATGTTGGTGATTCAAGTCCACCTAAATGTGTCTTGGAACATAGGCCTTGAAATCTATTTCAAAAATATCATTGAAAGTTCTATGGAGTACAGTGCTGACACATATGGGGTCACCATGAGTAGGAACCAAGTGACAGCACCTGCTGTCAGTTGTGAGGCACCTGTAACGCTCCTAAAATTACTTCCCCTCCTGGCCTTAGGGATCTTATCCAACCTGGTAATTATAGCACTGCTGCTGCATCCTATATAAGAAACAGAAAAGAGACACACACACCCTCTCAATAAAGACTCACCCACTCTAATCCAAAAATAGTGTGAATATTAAAGAATAAATTTATCTTCTGTTCTCTTTTGCTCCAACATAAACATGGCATGCCAGAGCTTTAGTGCTCTGGGTTCAAAGGCCACAGTGAGATCAGTTTAAAACTTCAGTCCAAGGACATTGCACTTCAAAGAAACCACACAATATCTATCCTTCTAGTCACATGCCCCCACCCCAACCCAAGAATGTGTTGGTTATTTTACAGTCTTCAGAATCTGCCATCACTTCCTTAAACCCTGTATACTAACACTCCCCACCGACTCCCACCCCTGCTAGAAGGACAAACATTCCAAAATCACCTAGACTGAAAGGCTACAGAATTCCTCACCATTTTTCCATGGAAATTACACGCCAAAAAAAAAAGCTGACTTTGCAGTAGTATGTCAAAATGGCCTCCTCCGCCTGCAGGCCTCTCTGTGTGATACACTGAAATCCTTCTTAAGGAAATTCCACCCAATGACCTTTTTCAGCACATAATTGGAGTGTTAGGTTTTCTTAAGCCATGTGCTAAGATGTTTCTGGTATAAACCCATTGGTGATCTGAAATCTCCCGTGATTACTGGAGATTGCTGTGCCACTTCTCAGAGTTCAAAAGCTAAGCAGGCAAATAGCTCTGGGCTTTGGGGATACACACCATTGATGTGTTTGCCAAATGAAAATGCTTCCTCATTAGAACTACACAAAGTCGGCAATTACAGGTCTTCTGAGGCTTTTTAGAGAGTTCATAGCTACAATGTCTTCACCTTACGAAGAAGCTGCAGGAGATCTTAGGCCATCACCACCCCTACCCACCCCCCACAGTCTGACTCAACTTTGCCAAGGCTTGTTTTAATCTTATTAAGATGTCACATCTGGGGAATAAACTGCTGCATGGGCCTCACATATAGCCTGTACAAGAGACTTTAATGCTGATTCCTGAGAAGTCTCCTTTTGGAGTTAATGCTCTGATTCTATTTCTAGCCGATGGTTATCTATCCGACAACCTCTTCTCCTTCTTTCTCCCTCCCCTCCCTGCTTGATCACCTTTATAACTGTGACTTTGTCTACAGTTTCACCAGTCCATAGTTAGAGAGGATATCCTTGCTCATTATTTAGTAGGCACTTAGTTTTCTCCACTGGATAATCTGAGAGCATTCATATCAGCAGCTAAGTAATTTTTTAGGGATGGCATCCCTCCTCCAGGCAGTCCACCAAAATTCTCTCTCACTTATAAGCTTAACCCCCTAAAAATATCCCTATTTGTTATTGTGTTCTCAGGTTAATTTAATAAATGACTTTGCAGATATGAAATTGGTTAATAATGGGTTATTGGCATTGACTCTGACATCATTATCACCATCATAGTTGCAGCTAACATTTTTGAGGGTTTAGTCTATCTCAGGCACTAATCTTTATCTCTTCCTATATTGATTCATTCAATCCTAAAAACAAAACCATTAGGTAGCAAGTATTATTACCCTCATTTTAGAGATAAGCAAACTGAGGCTCATGGAAGTGAAATGCTTTGCCCAACATTATGCACCCTGTTGGTATTGTAGCCAGAAAAACAGCTGAGACATGCTGACTCCAGAGTTCAATCTCTTAACAGCAATCTTTCTTAGCGATCCATACAAAAACATGGAAGGTATTACCTCAGCTAAGGATGCTCTCTTGGCCTTTGACTTATCCATTTTCTACATTCTCCTTTTTCCTTGAAATGGGTTTTCTTCTCCCTCACCAAAGTACCAGCTTCCAGAATGGTACCGACTTCAGTGAGGGAAAAGATAAGTCACCCTCCAGCCCAGCACAGGCCTACCACTTCCACATAGAGTCTGGCTATCAGATTTCCATCTTACATGAGATGTGAAAAGAAGGAAGACACAACGCCCTCCACCTCACCCCTACTTTCACAGTGGACAATATTTAGCACTGTGTAGGCTTGCATTCTGTAGGGAAGGCCAAGTACTATTTCCTATTATTATATGAGGGTGAAAACCAAAGTTCCCTCTCTGAAACCAGCCTGACCTCAGTTCCGAGATGTCAACCAAACAGATCCAGGACTGAATCCTAGCTGCAATATTTGTAGAGTCAACATGTGTGATTCCGTGTAAGTAAGGGAGTCTCTCTGAAATGCAGTTACATGGAATCCAGTGGAGATAGGGCTACTATAAGCATCAATAGAGTCAATGGGACTGCAGTGCCTGATGTAGATTTTAGGGCTTATAGAAGTAAGTATACATTCTTGCTGAGACACTCACCCCACGCTTTCCCTTGGCTTTACTCTTACTAGACCCCTTTGCAGACATCCTGTTCCGGCCAAGCTGAGGTATTGTTATCCCCAGTGCAGCCACTAACCCACTAACGTTGGGAAAGTCCCTTCATAGCCCTATACTCCAGGTTCATCTGCAAATCAGAGAAAAAAAAATCCAAATGCCAAACTCAGTGCCATCCAGTCGCATCCAACCCATAGCAACCCCTCCTTGGGTTTCTGAGGCGGTATCACCACAGAAATAGATTGCCCAACCTTCTTTCCGAGGAGTGGCTGGTGGGTTTGAATCACCAGCCTTCTGGTTAGCAGTCACGTGCCTTAGGCACTAGAGGATCTCTAAAATCCTTTCCCAAAAGTTTTCAATTCTCGGACATGAGAAAATCAGTATTTGTTTGATAGCAACAGGACTAGGAAGCTGGTGCTTTAAAAAAAAAAACCTTGGTGGGAGTTATTTTTGAGTTACATCACCCTAAAAAAGCTTCCACTTCATTTTGTCTTGCATCACTGTACCTCTGTTTCAGAATGACTGCCTACCTCTGATCCCTGGAGTGGTCAATACACTATGAACAGTCCACTGTGGAATAACAAGTGCCCTCACATCCCTCCAGACCATGCCAAAACTCATCAGGGTCTGGAATGATCTAGTAATGAAACTTACTAAAGCTAAAGTTGCTAAAAGTGAAAGAACATTTATGAATGAGATTTTTCTCACTGCACTAATGTCAGGAAGTGAATCATTCAACCTCCCACCGGCCAGAAATTCCTCCCTTTAGATCTGCAGGATTCACCATCCAACAGTTTTTATATCCAGTGGGGAAACAGGAAGACGGGTCCCCCTTTGGTGGGCGTTAAAATAAACAGGCTGTGGCAGAGTGAAGAACCCTTTGTTTCTCTGAGAAGAAGCTGAGACAGAGAAGGAAGTGCATGGCTATAATACTCAGCATTTTTATACACTTCCCTGGTGTATAAGTCAAACTCAATTTGCAAATTACGGCATGAATGCTAATATCCATTTCTCCACAAAGCCACGGACTCCTTTTCTACTTTTTAAAAGTTTATTCTGTTATTTGCTACAGGCAAGGAGACAGGAACTGACAAAAATTAAACATCATAGAAGTTACAGACTCTGCAGAAACCTCCCAAGTTCTATTTTTATGAGTTACACATATTCTTTGCTCAAAGGCAAATAGGCCCTGGCTCACACTTAGCCACTTCCAGGATTTGTCTTTTTCCCTGTTTTACTCTTCATTCCTAGATGCAGAGCTCAGAGGACACATGAACCCCCTAAAACTGTATCACATTGTTGTATTTATGTGTATAGGTGCATTTGTTTAGGAAGAAGACTTAAGTTTCATTAAACAACTTTTGTCAGAAATTCAAGAAAAGTCAAAGATTCACCATTCTAGTGAGCAGTTCCCATCCATCTTTTAAGGCAAGGAAGTGGGTTAAATGGGGCCCATCTGGATGTCTCTCCTAGCAGATGTCTGTAATTTATATCTTCAAAGCTCAATTATCTGGTTTCAGTTCAAATAATATTTATTACACACCTATTTGTACCAGGACTGTGCTAAGCATTAGTGATATAATTGGGACTAATCGTCAACTGGCATGCACCAGTTCAGCTGTGTGGATTGTTAAAATATTCAAGTTCTTCCACACTGCCCCAGCCAAACACCTTCTTCCTCTGGAACCCCTGGAGTGCCTACAAAATCCCCCAACCAAAAGGTTAACACCTGGCAATGCAAAGAGCCTCCAGGACCCTACTCAGACCTATAATCAGTGTCTCTGTGTACTAATGAGTCCTAATGTCACAGTATTGGTTAATATTTTGAATATCACCTCTAACTATAATCCTGAGCAAAAACTGACATGGCCCTTGCTCTATTTTGCCTACAATCTGTATTAATTAGAGAAATTAACAGAAGCTGTTGTGAGAAGTAACGCTAAAACCTCAGTTTCTTAATACAGTAGAATTTTAATTCTCATAGTCCCATACAGGCTAGCAGCATACCTGTCAGAGTCCAGGCTTTGATGTGGATTACCTCACTTCTATGACAGTCCATTGGCCAGACTCACTCACATGACCCAATTCTAACTGCAAAGGAGGGTGGGAAATGTAGTCTTCCTAATGTGCCAAGAAAAGTAAGTAAAATTGGTAAGCATCTTGCACGTCTCTGACACACAGTCTGAATTAATGGTGATTAATCAAGTATTCACATTAACAAATGTAAAATTGTAACTGTCACAAATTTCTCTCTCTGTTGACTGGAGGTCACCTGAATAGCTCTATCTGTCCTAGAACAGTAGTTCTCAGCTATTGTTGTTGTTGCTGTGAGTTGTTGCTGTGAGTCATCACTAAGTCAACCCTAACTCATGACCACTCACATGCAGAGTGAAACTGCTCCATAGGATTTTCAAGGATGTGGCCTTTCAGAAGCAGATCACCAGGTCCGCCTTCTGAGGTACCTCTGGTTGGTTTTAAACTGCCAACCTTTCGGCTTAGGTGCATCCAAAACCTGAAGAGCTTTCTAAAACCCAGGTTCAGGGACACAACCCAGCATTTCTGATTCAGTAAGTCTGGAGTGAGGCCTGAGAATTTGGTTTCTTAGAAGCTCCATAAGTGATGCTATAATAAGAACCATGCTTTGAGAACCAGAGCACTGGAGGGAAGAGCTGAAAGGGGCTAATACCTCATCACAGTTTGCCGAGTGATCCAGTTTTCCTGGATCACCAAAGTAGTCCTGAGCCAAGAATAACTCTCCTTTCCCTGCTTAGCCTCTCCAAAGCCCTTCTTTCACCTCTGGTCTCTTGGATTTTAACTTTTCTCCCTCTAGGATTTTGGCATTCAATGACATTGTTATCTTTCTCCCTGAGGTGATGAGGGCACTGTGACTTTTAAAAGGTAATTGCATCTTGTTAGCAACTGCCCTAAGTGGTCCTTCTCTCTATCCGCCCAGTATTCCTGCTCAAAGTTAGCTCTCTTCAAGGACAAGGACGGACAGGACTGACCAAAACCACACTGTGGTGAGGAGGTTGTCCTCAATGACCCCTCTTTCCCTTTTGTGCTCCTTTCCTTTACATACTTGTAGTAAAGCCCTGCCTGCAACAACCCTCACTTTCTTTTCATATTAATTCTGGCCCAAAAGAAACACAAACAGTTTTATTATAACCAGGAATCAGCAAATAAAATCTTATCTAAAATGTTTATTCCGGTTTTTCTTAGAATACTGATTCCCTAGATGTCCATGAACTCCCCAGATGTCAAAGGCTATATCTGTTTAATGTCCAGATATTTTTGCTTTTTTATGTTCCAGAGGCAGCTGATATAAGTGGAGTCAGATTTGAGTTCACACCCTAACACTACTGCCAGCCAGCTATGTGACCTCGAGTCTCAGTTTTCTCATTTGTGAAATAGGGGTAGGAATTCCCATCTCATAAGACTCTTCTGGTGATGAGGGGACACAAATTATGTGGAAGCACCAGGCATAGACAAGGTGTAACCTCATTCTGGGGCCTGGAGTGTATTTTTCAGGTACCTCACATACAGAGATTATTACTCACCCAAGATGTGGTATCAATGTCAAGTGCTGGCAGAATTCAAAGGGGGAGGTGAGTAGATGTATGACCCTGGACAAACCACCTAAACTCTCTGTGACTCGGGGCCCTTTGCCATTTATAAGAGGGGAAATTCAATTACCATTTTCTCTCTCCCAGGAGCATTTTGCAAATAAGTAGAGATAAAGATAAATTCCCCTGAGCACCTTGAAAAGAAGTATGTGATAAATTCAAACCTACAATTGTATAATCCTACAATATTAAAAATTGAACTAAATAGATTATGTGATGCAAACTCACTTTTCTAAGGGAAAGATGTGTCTCTCAAGATGGAATTATCTACAAATAATACTCACTGCAATTTTAAGAGGGAGATGTTTTGTTTTGTTAGGATTGTTTATATTCAAGTGAGCCTGAACATGAAAGTTATAACCTGAGATCCAATTAAAATCCCTAAATATTTAGAAAAATTCCATAGCAACTTGAGTACTAAACATCAATACATCATTCAGGAAAAAAAAACAGAGGTCACTTATTTAGCCCAAGATTGAGTTATCATACTGTCCTCTGTCTCTCTTCTCTTCTTGCTCAGCGTGCACCTGGACCACTTACTATGCACTCCAATAGCTAGCCTCCAGAATCTGGAAACATCCATAGGCAGAGCTGTTGCTGAAAGGTAATTAAGAGGGCGGATGCCATCAGTCATGAAATTGAGTATTTAGCATAATGTGCTTTTCAAGCTTAAAGAACTTCGTGAAGGACATCTTTTTCACTCTGTTAATGACAGGAAATGAATCATTCCCTGCTTCAGTTGGCCAGCAAAGTTGCATTTCTCCAATCTTAGGGAGTTACCCTGCAGGAGGATTTCTCTCTCCTGAGGGAGGCACTAGAAGAGCTTTCCAATGCTCAGAATTTCACAACAGGCCTTGACTATACAGTGGGGGTTGATGCAACTCAGCACGTGAGTAACCAAGGCCCACCTGGCTGGAGATCAAATAAACGTGCCATCCTTTCCTCTCCAGGCTTCTGGAACAGTAAATCATCAATGATTCCGTGTGTGTCATGTTTACCCCTGTCCCTCCATGCCTCCCACAAACAGAGGTAAATATCCCAGTATCACTCATGGCTCACAGACAAAAGAGAACCTCAGCAGAGACTCTAACAACCATTGATTACAAGATTACCTAATACATAAAGTAAGCATGGGTTAACTTGTGCTTCCTTACTAATCTGTAGTGAACAATTTCATATGTTTTTCACTGTTCACTACAGATACCGCATGGTTTAAAATCAGGAAAGGTGTGTACCAGGGTTGTATCCTTTGACCTATCTCAAACAGTATGTTAAGAAAATAATCCAAAAAGCTGGACTATATGAAGAATATGGTATCAGGATTGAAGGATGACTCATTAACAACCTGTGATATGCAGATGACACAACCTTGATTGATGAAAGTGAAGAGGACTTGAAATACTTACAATGAAGATCAAAGCCTTCAATACTGATTACATCTCAACATAAAGAAAACAAAATTCCTCACAACTAGACCAATAAGGAACATTATGATAAACAAAGAAAAGATTGAAGTTGTCAAGAATGTTCCTTTTAGTTGGATCCACAATCAACACCCATGAAAGCATCAGTCAAAAAATCAAATGACATATTGCATTGGGCAAATAGCTGCAAAAAAAATCCTCTTTAAATTGTTAAAAAGCAAAAATAGCTCTTTGAGGACTAAGATGCGCTTGACTCAAGCCAGGTCTTTTCAACTGCCTCATATGCATATGAAAGCTAGACAATGAATAAGGTAGACTGAAAAAGAATTTGGCTTATGGTGTTGATAAAGAATATTGAATATACCACGGACTCCCAGAAGAATGAAAAAATCTGCTTTGGAAGAAGTATAGTCAGAATACTACTTAGAAACAAAGATAGCAAGACTTCATCTCACAGACTTTGGTCATGTTGTCAGGACAGACTAATCCCTGGAGAAGAACATCATGTTTGGTAAAATAGAGGATCAATGAAAAAGGGGAAGACAGACCCTCAATAAGATTAATTGATAGTGCATATAACAATGAGTTCCAGCACAACAGCAATTGTGAGGACAGTGCTGGTTTGGTGCTGTTGTATGTGGGGTCCCTATGTGTCAAAATAACTTTAATATTCCCTAACCACATCAACAACAGCAGGGAACAATTTAACATTTTTCATTATTCACTACAGATTAGTAAGTAAGCACAAGCAAGCCTGTGCTTATCTTGCTTACAAGGTACTGCCTCCCTGTCAGGGATTGTAAATTGGAAGAGGTTTTGATTCTATAGGAAGGTGCTGTGGAGTTGAGAGAGAGAAATGCCAGCCATACCCAGGAGCAGAATCTTCGGTATGGTGAAGCTCTGTGAAATTATTCACTACAGATTAGTAAATAAGCACAAGTAAGCCTATGCTTACCTTCCTTACTGCGTAATTTCCCCCCTAAAATCAATATTACATCACAAGCAAGTGGATTCTAATGAGTCAACACATTTTGTAATCAATTTTCCTCCCAATGCTACCCCAGTAAAAAGATGGGAAAGAACACTAGTCGGTGCCTGAATATTCCAAATTCTCTCCTAAGAACTCTGTGAGCCTATCTCATTAACTCTACACAAACTAGGCCTAGGGCTAGTCCAGCCCTACAAATTAATGACTCCTTCCTTTCCAGTGTCTTCTAATTCTCAGGAGTTGCCCTCACAGTGTCACCGATTTTAAGCAGGGATGCCTGGTTAGAGGTAAAATTGCAGGCTAGCAGTAGAAATTACAAGGAAGAGCATGCTCTCCCATGCATACCCTGTACCAGCCAGAGGGAGTTCCCAACCACCTTGCCCCAGGAGACCAGGCAGCCCATTCCAAGCCACTGTTAGGCACACATTTCATAGAGAACATCGTATCTAAGTTGGTTGTGAGGAGAGAAAACAAGTAGACACAGAGATAAGGAGTGAGCCTCCTAAATAAGGAGAAAATGCAAAATAATTCCAGAGCAAATGCAAACAATGGCAAACTGATAAACTGTTCAGTAGTGCTGACAAGGAAAAACAGTGTGCTACTTACATGTAAAACCAAACAAACCAAACTCATTGATTGCCATCACATTGATTCTGACTCACAGCCATCCCATTGGGTTTCTAAGATTGTAAATCTTTCCAGAAGCAGGCTGCCCCATCTTTCTTCTGCGGAGCAGCTGGTGGGTTCAAACCACCAACCTTTTGGTTAGTAGCCAAATGTTTTAACCACTTACATATAAAGACAATATGAAAATATGGAGGAGTAAGAAAGATTTATAAGGTTAACTACACTATGTCTGGGAGCTCTGGTAGTGTAGCACCTAAGGCATAGGACTGCTAACCAGAAGGCTGGTGGTTCAAACCCACCAGCCACTCCTCGAAAGGAAGGTTGGGCAATCTACTTCCATAAGGATATCACCTCAGAAACCCAAGGAGGGGTCACTATGTGTCGGATCCAACTCAAGGGCACATAACAACAACAACAACATGTAGCGTAGTGCCTAAGGCACTTGACTGCTAACCAGAAGGCTGGCGATTCAAACTCACCAGCCACTCCTCGGAAGGAAGATGGAGCAATCTACTTCTGTAGTGATACTGCCTTGGAAACCCAAGGAGGGGTCACTATGAGTCAGGTCCTACTCGACGGCACATAACAACAACAACAACAACAACTTTTGAAGTTACATGATCCTTATGTTCTCTCCACAGTGTAAACAAAATTATAGCTAACCTTGATTTTGAAAATGAAGTTATTTTTGTTCTTTTTCTGTGCTCAGCTCCCCGTTACACACACATATACCAGTAAGTCTGGTGATTTTAAACTTAAGGGTTTGAAATGTTCAGACTCCCTGGAACCATGGGTTCAAATTCCAGAGGAATAATTAAAGCCCTCTTCCCTTAATGACAGCTGATTGGGGGTGTATTCAGCTAATTTTCTCCCTAAGCTTCAAGTCTGTGAATTTCCAGTTTGTGGTAAAGTTCTCTATTATTTATAAGGTAGGTAGGATAAAGATGTGTGTGTTATTATCAAGGTAAAAAAGATCTAATGTGCACAGTGAGAAAAACATTTTGGCAAATTAGTGAGTTAGGAGGCCTAGGAGCACAGTGGTTAAGTGCTCGGCTGCTAACTAGCTGCTAATTGAAAGGCCAGTAGTTCGAACCCACCAGCTTCTTCATGGAATGAAGATGTGGGAGTTTGCTTCCTTAAAGATTACAGCTTTGGAAACCCTATGGGATATTTCTACTCTGTCTTACAGGGTCACTATGGGTCAGAACCAACTGGACAGCAAGGATTAGTGACTCAGATATCTAGTTACTCTTGAGGAGCAGTCATTTGTTCAAATAAGTGAGTATGAGATGGCATGTCTTGATCACAAATATCAGAAGAATGTGTTGATTAAGACTGAATCATACTAGGAGAGTTAGAGCAGGAAATTGAAACATTCATATTTGCTCCTGACCACTAATGATTTTAATTCAAGTGTATCTTTTATGAAAACCATCTATTTACTATGATTTTAAAATGAAAATGAGGCCATCATTACTTTCGTGGCATAGTGCCTAAGGCATTTGACTGCTAACCAGAAGGCTACGGGTTCAAACCCACCAACCACCCCTCGGAAGGAAGATTGGGTAATCTACTTCAATAGAGATACCACCTTGGAAACCTAAGGAGGGGGTCACCTTGAGTCGGAACTGATTCAATGGCAGTGAGTTTGGTTTTGGGTTTTTATTACTGGTCAGAGCCTTTTAGCGGTCAAGGTGACTGGCTCTGGAAAAAGACAACTTGAATTCAAATCCTGTTTTTTCACTTACTAGGTGGTACGATCCTCAACAAGTTACTTAACCTCTGTGCACTTCAGTTCCCGCATTTGTAAATTGGGTAAAAGAATAGTAGTATCCAAATCACCATATTGTTGAAACGTTTAAATTATGTGAGTTAATACATCATGTACAATAATGAAGAAGAAGAAGAACAACAACAACATTTGCTGTAGATTTGATTCTGACTCATGGTGACCCACATGTGCTCCACAGGGTTTTCAGTTTCTTTCTGAGTTATCTCTGGGTGAACTCAAACCCACAGCTTTTCAGTTAGCAGCCAAGCTTGTTAATTGTTAGCACCAACCAGAGACTAGAAATGAGGAATTGGGCCCAGTTAATAGAAAGAACTTGAAAATGATGTTGTTGTTGTCAGGTGCCATCAAGTCAGCTCTGACTCATAGGGACCCTATGTACAACAGAAGAAAACACTGCCTGGTCCTGCACCATCCTCACAATATTTTCTATGTCATTGCAGCCACTGTGTCATCCATCTTGTTGAAAGTCTTCCCCTTTCTAGCTGACCCTCTAGTTTAGCAAGCTTGATATCATTCTTTAAGGAATGGTCCCTTCTGACAATATGACCAAAGTAAGTGAGACGATTCTGGCCATTCTCACTTCTAAGGAGCATGTTGGTTGTACTTCCTTCAAGAGAGATTTGTTCATTCTTCTGGCAGTCCATGGTATTTTCAGTATTCTTTGCCAACACCACAATTCAAATGCATCAATTCTTCTTCAGTATTCCTTATTCATTGCTCAACCTTCACATGCATTTAAGAGAATTGAAAAGACCAAGGCTTGGGTAGACACACCTTTCTCTTCAAGGTGACATCTTGGCTCTTCAACACTTCTGCAACAGATTTGCCCAGCACAACACATCATCTGATTTCTTGACTGCTACTTCAATGGGTGTTGATTGTGGATCCAGGCAAATGAAATTCCTGACAATTTCAATCTTCTCTGTTTATTATGAAGTTGTTTATTGGTCCAGTTGTGAGGACTTTTGTTTTCTTCATGTTGAGGTATAATCCATACTGAAGACTGTAGTCTTGATCTCCATCAGTATGTGCTTCAAGTCATCTTCACTTTCAGCAAGCAAGGTTGTGTCATCTACATATGGGACATTATTAATGAGTCTTCCTCCAATCCTGATGCCACATTCTTCTTCATATAGTCCAGCTTCTTAGATTATTTGCTCAGCATACAGATTGAATAAGCATAGTGAAAGGATATAAACTTGCCACAAGCCTTTCCTGATTTTAAACCTTGCAGTATGCCCTTGTTCTTTTCGAACAACTGATCTCTAGCATGTCTATCCTGGTAGAGAGCAGTGATTTTTCAAGGAACAAGAGGGGAAGAGGGAGGGCAAAGGTGAACCCCTTCCACCCTATTGTCTAAGGGTGAGAATCACTAAACAAAATGAGTTAATACTAAAGGGAATGTTTTGCCTATGTGAATGTTGTGAAGATTAAAAAGCAAAAAGTTTAACACAATGGAAACATAGTATTGAGCCATAAGCATTCACCATACATTCTTTACAAAAGTACTTTCATTTCCAAGAACACTAGTGAAAGTCCTCTATCTTCAAGACACTACTAACTGAATGGAAGGTAAACATATTAAGAAGAACATGATGCTCACATTTTAGAAGAGGCACAGCCTAGCTAGAAAAAGATATATTCCAAGGCAGTACTATAAGCACTGTGACAGGGTATGTACAAAATGCTGGAGGAGCCCAGAAGAGGAAATTATTCATTCCATCTGGAGACTTGGGACCTCTGGTAGCATAGTGCCTAAGGCACTTGAGTGCTAACCAGAAGGCTGGCAGTTCAAACCCACCAGCTACTCCTCAGAAGGAAGGTTGGGCAATCTACTTCCGTAGTGATATCACCTCAGAAACTCAAGGAGGGGTCGCTATGACACAGGTGTGACTCAATGACACATAACAACAACAACACATCTGGAGAATTGGGCATGGGTCCTAGATCTCAAAAGATATGTACTAGTTCTCTGGGGGTTAGAAAAAGGAGGATAAATTAGGACAAGATTATGAAGGGCCTTATATAATAAACTGAAGAAGGTGAACTTTATCCTGTAGACATTGAGGAATCTTTTAAGAGTTTACTTGATAATGTAACAAGATCATATCTGTGTTTGAAAAATATATCTTTAGTTTAAGATACAACTGTTGATATCTACTCATCCTGAGCAAAAGAGAAAGAAACCAAAACTCAAAGAAGAAACTAATAGTCTACAGGATTATTAGCCTACCCAAACCATAGCTTCATACACCCTGAGACTAGTAGAACTGGATGGTGTCAAGCTAACACTACCAACAATTTTGATCAGAACCACAGTAGATGGACCCTGATGGAATGGGAGAAAAATGTAGAACAGAACCTCAAATTTCTTAAAAAAAAAAAAAAAAATCAAAGCAGAAAAAAAAGACTTCTGCATTTGGAAAATAAAAGGGGGCAGGACCAGGTTTGCTGATCTAATAGAGCCTGGTGGACCCACTGAAACTATGGCCCCTAGCTGCCCATCAGGTCTGGAATTGAACCCACACCTGTGGCTTCCAGCCAAACAAAAGATAGGCATAGGAGTTGAACATTTACCTGAGGTAGATAC
>NW_006921829.1:1622152-1637572 GCF_000298275.1 Orycteropus afer afer | reverse complement strand
AAAAAAAAAAAAAAACCTAGGGTTACTGTTCTAATAGAGTCTGGTGAGACCCCTGAGACTATGGCCCCTAGTTACCCTTCAGGTCTGGAAATGAACTCACTTCTGTGGCTTCCAGCCAAACAATAGACAGGCATATAGGGTGAAGAGTTACATCAGCTAGATACACTCCTTAGAACGATCAATCATGAAAGAACAGAAGAGCAGTATTTGCTCAGAGAGATAGCTCAGGGGACAGGAATGCATAGGAAAGCAGGACACAGGGAAGAGGTAACTACAAGGAGGAAGTGGGAAGAGAGCTCTTACATTGTGGGAATTGCAGTCAATGTCATGAAACAAAATGTGTTTGGACTGCTGTATGAAAAATGAATTTGCTCTGTAAACTTTCACTCAAATCATAATAAAAATATATTAAAAAAAAACAAAAAAAACCTTATGGACTTACTGGACTGGTTGAGACTAGAGGACTCCATAAGACTAATGCCCTGAGATATTCATTAAGCCTTGAATCAAAACTAGCCCCTGAGGTCACCAACTAAATAATATATTGCCTCAGAAAATAAGGAATATCACCTACACATACTAGGCTTCTTTCAAAAATCATTTATATGAGACAAAACAGTCAACAATTACTTTAAAACAAAGATGAGAATGTAAAAGGAGAGGGAGACTAAATTAATGGAAATGAAACAACCAAAGTGGAAATACTGAGAATGTTCATACATTGTGGAAAATGTAACCGATGTCACTGAAAAATTTGTGTAGATATTGTTGAATGGGAACCTAAGCTGCTGAAAAGTTTCACCCAATACACAATAAAACATTCTCTCCTTGGGTTTCCGAAGAGGTATCACTACGGAAGCAGGTTGCCCCATCTTCCTTCCATGGAGTCACTGGTGGTTTGAACGACAAGCTTCTGGTTAGCAGTCAAATGTCTATGCAACCAGAGCTCCTCTCTCTCTCTCTCTCTCTCTCTCTCTCTCTCTCTCTCTCTCTCTCTATATATATATATATATATATATATGTGTGTGTGTGTGTGTGTACATATATATATAGACACACATATATATGTTTATGTTTATGTATATATGTGTGTATATACATATGTATGTATATGTGTGTGTGTGTGTGTATATATATATATATACACATATATACACATATATATTATGTATGTATCTTCTGTGGTAATGTGGAGAGTGGGTTTGATAGGAGAGAGGCAGAGGGAGGGAGGGCAAGGCAAAGATGATAAAACAGCCCAAACATGAAAGGATGAATGCCTAAAGCCTAAACTAGGAAAGGGTCAGTAGGGTTGGAAAGATGGAATTAGCTGGATAGAAGGATTAGAACTAAAAGGCCTAATTAGGTGTCATTTGTGAGTTAGGAATCAAAATGATCCCAAGCACCCATTTTGGACTACAGGCTAGACAGGGCTCCAACTCAAGAGAATATGGAACAGAAACAAATGTTCCTGTTTTGCTTCTGTCATAGAGGGTCGTATCAGATACAAATATATTTGGATATGCTGGGTTTGAGAAGCCTATGAGATGATCAGATAAAGATGTCCATTGTTGGGAAGAAGGCCTAGGCAAAAGTTCAAGCAAAACACATTTAGGCTATATTTGATGACATAGGGAGAGTGCAGGAAGTGAGAAGAAGGGTAAGGGTAGAGTCCTAGGGTCCACAAAGGTAGGGCAGCCAACAGAACAGTTAAGCAGATAGGAATGTGGTTCGAGCACTCTGTAGTCAGATCACTTTGGTTTTAACTCTGGAAAATTATTTAGACTCCTCAAAATGTTCTTTGTACAACATATATTGCTGAGAAGAGTGCCTACCTCTATTATATCTCATTATAAACAGCTAAGTAAACATCTGTGAAGTATATACAGCCTTGAGAATGGTAGTGAAAACATCATTGTGGTATGAAAGACACAATATTTCTTGCCTTGCTATTCTTGCCACAGCTTGGGCTTTAGCTCAAAGCTAAACATGTTCTCTGTGTGACATGTCACCATTGAAGGATCAGCCTTTTTGCCTCCACCAATTGCCCAGGGGCACCATCCCATTTCCAGTTGGTGCCAGATCACTCTGCTGCACATGATGTTTCCAGCATTGGGCACTGCTAAATGATAGACTTCATTTTGTCTGTAAGATTTTACAATCTCCTTAAAGAATCTTATTTCATATGCACACTCCTGGTCTGAGTATTTATAAAGGCCATAGAAAAGCTATATATTTGCCTATTTTAGAAATGTGTACTCATTAGAGTCAAATGACCCATGGATCAGAATTTGTCTCTGCCCTATGTAGCCATAGGACATCAGACTATTTACTCAAACATTTTGATCCCCAATTTCCTTCTCTGAGAATAAGGATTGTCCCTTTATTGGATGGTATTGGGCCACATCACTCATCAATCAGTCTGTCATACTGTGATAGCTTGTGTGTTGCTATGGCACTTGAAGCTATGTCACCAGTATTTCAAATACCAGCAAGTTATGGTGGACGGGTTTCAGTTGAGCCTTCAGACTAAAATAGACTAGGAAGAAGGATTTGGCCAAGTCCGCTTCTGGAAAAAAAAAAAAAAATGGCCACTGAAAATCTTATGAACAACATGGAAACATTATCAGGTATACTACCAGAAGATGAGGCCCTCAGACTGGAAATACTCAGAATATGACTAGAGAAGAGCTGCCTCCTCAAAGTAGAGTCATCCTTAATGACATGGATGGAGAAAAGATTTCTTGATGTGGCATGACTCAAAATGAGAAGAAACAGCTGCAAACATGCATTAATAATCAGGACATGAAATATATGGGGTATGAATTTAGGAAAAGTGGAAATTGCAAAAAAAAAAAAAAAATGAAAAGAAATGTATACAGATCAATATCCTGGGCATTACTGAACTAAAAATGGACTGGTATTGGCCATTTTGAATTGGACAATCATATGGTCTATTATCCCAGGAATGATAAATTAAAGAGGAATGGCATCACATTTATCATCAAAAAGAATATTTCAAGATCTATCCTGAAGTAAAATGCTGTCATTGATAGGATAACATCCATACACCTACAAAGAAGACCAGTCAATATGACTATTATTCAAATATATGCACCAACCACTAAGCCAAAATAGAATTGAAGATTTTTAACAATTTCTGAAGTCTGCAATTGACCAAACATGCCATCAAGATGTTTTGATACTTCCTGGTGATTAGAATGTGAACGTTGGAAACAAGAAGGATTGATAGTTGGAAAATATGACCTTAGTGATAGAAATGATGCCAGAGATCCATGATAGAACTTCGCAAGACCAACAATTTATTCATTGCAAATATCTTTTTTTCCAAAAACGTAAATGGTGACTACACATGTGAACTTTACCAAACGGAACACAGAGCAATCAAATCAACTACATCTCTGGAAAGGGACTATGGAGAAACTCAATATCATCAGTCAGAACAATGCCAGGAGCTACTGGAACAGACCTTCAATTGCTCATATGCAAATTTAACTTGAAGCTGAAGAAAATCAAAACAAGTCCACGAGAGCCAAAGTACAACTTTGGGTATATCCTACCTGAGTTTAGAGACCATCTGAAGAATAGACTTGATGCACTGAACACCAGTGTATTAAGGCCAGAGGAACTGTGATATGATATCAATAAAGCAAATGGTAATTCAAAGGAAAGGGAGAAAAGATCAAAATGGATGTCAGAAGAGAGTATGAAACTTGCTCTTAAAAGAAGAGTGAATAGAAGAAATGATGAAATAAAATAGATGAACAGAAGAGTTTAAAGGGCAGCTTGAAAGGACAAAGTAAAGTGTTATAATGAAATATGCAAACACCTTGAGTTGGGAAATCAAAAGGGAACAACATGACTGACATTTCTCAAGCTGAAAGAACTGAAGAAAATATTCAAGCCTCCAATTGTGATATTTAAGGATTTTATGGGCAAAATATTGAATTATGAAGGAACCATCAAAGAAGATGGAAGAAATACACAGAGTGAGTCACTATATCAAAAAAATTGGTCAAAATTCAACTATTGAGGAGCTAGCGTATGATCAAGAACTGATGGTATCAAAGGGTGAAGTCCAACCTGAACTGAAGAAACTGATGAAAATTCCTTCAGGAACTTATGGAGTACCCACTGAGATGTTTGAACAAAGATGCAGGACTTGAGCCATTCATTCTTTTATGCCAAGAAATTTGAGAGACAGCTACATGGTCAACTGAAGTGATCAATATTTGTGTCCATTCCGAAGAAAGTTGATCCAATAGAATGCTGAATTTATCAAAAATATATCATTAGAATCACAGGCAAGTAAAATTTTGGTGAAGATAATTCAAAACAATTGCAGGAGTTCATAAAGTTCATAAACAGGGTACTGCCAGAAATTCAAGCCCAATTCAGAAGGGGGCATGGAATAAGAACATAATTGCTGATGTCAGAAAAATCTTGGCTGTAAGCAAAGAATACTAGAAAGATGTTTACCTGTGTTTTATTGCCTATGGAAAGGCTTTTGACAGTATGGATCATAACAAAATATGAAAAAAAAAAATGCAAAGCATGAGAATTCCAGAACATTTTATTGTGCTCATAAGTAACCTGTACAAAGATCATGAGATAGTCATTGGAAATGAGCAAAGGGACTCTGCATGTTTTATAATCAGGAAAGGTATGCATCAGGGTTATCTCCTTTCACCATACTTATTCAAGTATGGTGAGCAAACAATATGAGAAGATGGAATATATCAAGACAATCAAAGCATCAGGACTGGAAGAAGACTCATTAACTACCTGCAATATGCAGATAACACCACCTTCCTTGCTGAAAGTGCAAAGGACTTGAAGCACTTACTGATGAAGATCAAAGGCTAAAGCCTTTAGTGTAGATTATACCTCAACATAACAAAATCCTCACAAGTAAACCAACAAGCAACCTCATGACAAATGGAGGAAAGAATGAAGTTTTCAAGAATTTCATTTTACTTGAATCCTCAACCAACACCCATGGAAACAGCAATCAAGAAATCAAACAATGTATTATTGCATTGGACAAATCTGCCTCAAAAGACTTCTTTAAAGCGTTATAGAGAAATGATGTCACTATGAAGGGTAAGCACCTGACCCAAGCCTTGGCATTTTAATTAACCTCATATGCATTTGATAGCTCCACAATGAACAAGGAAGCCTGCAGAAGAATTGATGTATTTGAATTGTGGTGCTGGAGAAGAATATTGAATGTGCTATGGACTACTAAAAGAGTACTAAAAGTCTGTGTTGGAGGAAGTGTAGTCAGAATGCTCCTTAGAAGCAAGAATGAACAGACTTTGTCTCTCATAGTTTGGTCATGTTGCCAAAAGGGACCCATCCTGAAGAAGGGTATCATGCTTGGTAAAGTTTAGGATAAGTGAAAAAGTGGAAGACTCTCATTAAAATGGGTGACTCAGTGGTTGCAACAGTGGGCTCAAGCATAGCAAGGATTGTGAGAATGGTGCAGGACCAGTGTTTTGTTCCATTGTGCACAGGGTTGCTATGAGTCAGAATCAAATGGACAGCATTTAACAACAACATTGGAAGCTAAACTAACCTTGTATCCAATCTTCCTGCTTAACAAAACCCCAGTGGCCATACAACCTTATACCCATAAGCCTCAGGGCAGCCAATCCCTCTCTCAACTCTACAGTGGGACTGATTGGCCTAAGAGTGCAGTTGTCCCTTAGTATCCATGGCAGGGTTGGTTCCAGGTCTCCTGCATATACCACACTTGGGATGCTCAAGTCCCCTGTACAAAATGGTTTTGTAATTGCAAATAACCTATATACCTTACACTGTCTCTAAATTACTTGTAATACCTAATACAACGTAAAAGCTATAAATAACACTTTAGCTTCCTCTCAATCTGAGAAATTGCTCTGACCACCTAAGAGCTTTTTGTTTTCTAAATACGTTTGATGTGCAGTTGGTTGGATGCATGGATGCAGAACCTGCACACATAGAGGGCTGACTGCAATTCTATTTGCTTTACCCATGATTGGTTCAGAAATGAGCAAAATCTTGATCAATGTGATGTAAAGAAAAAACATTTTCTGAAGTTGTTTGGGGAAATGTCTATACAAAGAGCTACACAAAGAAATAGTCTTACTCTGGGTTTTGCTGTGTGTGTTTATATTTGGAGCTTCTGTGGCCACTTTGCTTCTAATCTGAGCGTGAAGCCGTCATTGAGGACGGCAGAACAGAGAGAAAGAATCAAGAGCACTGAATCAAGCAATTCTGAAGACTGTTCTAATTATGAATTTCATGTCGTAACAGGGAATAATTTTTTATATTATTATTTAAGCCAGCAACTTCTTGAATTTCAAATATCCTGACAAAGATATGGTATCCACTTCAGAGAATTGCACTGAAAAGTAAATGACACATTGAAGTTCTGGAACATAGAAATATTCAATTTGTTATTGAAACAATTTGGCTTCAACTCATAGCAACCCTATGGAAACAGAACAAAATACTACCTGGTCCTATGCTATCCACACAATAGCTGCTATGCTTAAGCACATAGTTGCAAACACTGTGTCACTCCATCTTGTTCAGGGTCTGACCCTTTTTTGCTGACCCTCTACATTATCATTATCATTATCAGGATTGGAGGAAGAATCATTAACAACCTGAGATATGCAGACAATACAACTTTGCTTGCTGAAAGTGAAGATGACTTAAGGCACCTACTGATGAAGGTTGAAGAATACAGTCTGCAGTATGGATTACGTCTCAATATAAAGAAAACAAAAATCCTCACAACTGGACCAATGAGCAGCATCACAATAAATGGAGAGAAGATTGAGGTTGTCAAAGAGTTCACGTAGCTTGGTTCTACAATCGATGCCAACGGAAGCAGCAGTCAGGACATTAGATGACATGTAGCACTGGGCAGGTCGGCTGCGAAGAAACTCTTTCAAGTGGTAAGGAGCAAGGATGTCTCCTTGAGGACTAAGGTGAGCCTGACACAAGCCATGATATTTCCAATCGCCTCGTATGCATGTGAGAGCCAGACCATGAATAAGGAAGATCGAAGAAGAGTTGATGCTTTTGAGTTGTGGTGCTGGCAGAGAATGCTGAAAGTACCATGGACTGCTAAAAGAACTAACAGATCTGTCCTGGAGGAAGTGCAGCCAGGATGCTCCTTGGAAGCAAGAATGGCCAGACTTCGTCTCACCTATTTTGGTCATGTTGTAAGAAGGGACCATTCCCTGGAGAAGGATGTCATGCTTGGTAGGGTGGAGGGTCGACGAAAGAGGGGGACACCTTCAACGAGATGGATTGACACGGTGGCTGCGATGATGGTCTCAAGTATAGCAGGGATTGTGGGGCTGGCGTGGGATCAGGCAGTGTTTTGTTCTGCTGTGCATGGGGTCACTATGAGTCGGAAATGACTCCACGGCACTTAACAACAACAATAACTACATTACCAAGCCTGATTTCTCTCAACTGGAATTCTCATTCATCACAATGGTGTCCATAATTTGCTATGATCCACACAGTTGAATGCCTTTACATAGTCAATAAAACACAGATAAACATCTTTCTGGTATTCTCTGCCTTCGGCCAAAATCCATCTCACATCCATAATGATGTCCCTTATACCACATCCTCTTCTGAATCCAACTTAAATTTCTGGCAGTTCCGTGTTGATGTACTGCTGCAACAGTTTTTTAATTATTTTCAGCAAAATTTTACTGCATGTGATATTAATAATATTTTTTGATAAATTCTGCATGGATCACCTTTCTTTGGAATGAACACAGATATGGATGTCTTCCAGTCAATTGGCTAGGTAGCTGTCCCCAAATTTCTTGGCATAAACAAGTAAGCACTTTCAGATTGCATGCATTCATTGAAATATCTTAATGGGTATTCCATCAATTCCTGGAGCTTTGTTTTCCACAATTCCTTCAGCATAGCTTGGACATCTTCCTTCAACACCATTGGTTCTTGATCATATGCTATCTCCTAAAATGTTTCAATATCAACCAATTTTTTTGGTACAGTGACTGTGTATTCCTTCTATCTTCTTTTGATGACCCTTGCACCATTCAATATTTTGCCCATAGACTCCTTCAATATTGCAATTTGAGGCTTGAATTTTTCTTCTTTTCTCTCAGCTTGAGAAATCCTGAGCACATTCTTTCCTTTTGGTTTTCTAACTTTGCACAGTTCATTATAATACATTTATAATAAATGTACTTGCACATTGCATTATAATACTTCACTTTGTCCTCTGAAGCTGAACTTTCAAATCTATTCAGCAATTTTACTTCAATATTTCTTCCATTTGCTTTAGCTATTCTATTAAGAGCAAGTTTCAGAGTCTCTTCTGACATCCATTTTGGTCTTTTCTTCCCTTCTTGCCTTTTTAATGGCCTTGTGCTTTCTTCAAGTACAGTTTTCTTAATGTCATTTCACAACTCATCTGGTCTTTCTGTCATTGGTGTTCAGTGCATCAAATCAGCTTAAACTTCTATATGAATAATTGATGGTCTATTCCACAGTTGCCTGTTGGTCTTGTGCTGACTGATGATATTGACTTTCTACATAGTCTCTTTCCACAGATGTAGTCAATTTGATGCCTGTATATTCAGTCTGACACGGACCACATGTACAATTGTATTTATGTTGCTGAAGAAAGGTATTTCCAATGAATAACTCATTGGTGTTGCAAAATTCTATCATTAAATCTCCAGCATCATTTTTATCACCATGGTCTTATTTTCCAACTATAATGCTTCTTTTTTGTTTTCAACTTTCACATTTCCATCACCTGTAATTATCAATGCATCATGGGTTTAGTCAATTTCAGACAGCAGGAGTTGGTAAAAAATCTTCAATTTCTTCATCTCTGGTTTTAGAGGTTGGTGTGTAGATTTAAATAATAGTAGTATCAAATGGTCTTCCTTGTAGTCATAGGGATATTATCCTATCACTGACAGCATTGTACTTCGGGACGTTGTTGTTGTTGTCATGTGCTGTCAAGTCAGATCTGACTCATAGCAACCCCTCCTTGGGTTTCCGAGGCCATATCTCTATGGAAGTAGATTGCCCAACCTTCCCTCCAAGGAGTGGCTGGTGGGTTTGAACCACCAGCTGTCTGGTTAGCAGTCAAGTGCCTTAGGCTATAGGCTACCAGAGCTCCCTTTGAATGTGATACCATTCATCTTCAATTTTTCTTTCTCAGAATAGTAGACCATATGGTTGTCTGATTATAAATGGCCAAGACCAGTCTGTTTCAGCTCACTAATACCTAGGATATTGGCCTTTGTGCATTACATTTCATTTTTAACAACTTCCAATTTTCCTAGATTCATAGTTTATGCATCCCACATTCTGATGGATGTTTCCTATTGTCTCTTCTCATTATGAGTCATGCCCCATTAGCAAATGAAGTACAGAAAACTTTACTTCATCCAGGTCATTAAAGTCAACTCTACTTTGAGGAGGCTGCTCTTTCCCACTCATATTCTGAGTGCCTTGGTTGTTAAAGCATTTGGCTGCTAACCAAAAGTCAGTGGTTCAAACCCACTAGTTGTTCCATGAAAGAAGTATGAAACAGTCTGCGTCTGTAAAGATTCACAGCTTTGAAAACCCAGTGGGGATTGCTATGAGTTGGAATCGACTTGATGGCAGTGAATTTGGTTTGGTTTTGATTTTCCAATCTGAGGGATTCATCTTCTGGCAGTATGTCAGACAATGTCTCCTTACTATTCATAAGGTTTTCAGTGGCCTAATGAAACCTTTGGTCATGTCCTTCTTCCTCATCTGTCTTAGTCTGGAAGACCTGCTGAATATTGTTCACCATGGGTGACCCTTGCTGGTATTTGAAATACTGGTGGCATAGCCTCCAATATCACAGGAACATACAAACCACCACAGCACAGCAGACTGACAAATGAGTGGTGGAGTACTTAAGTAGTTATTGATTGATGTATTGTAGGATTACTACTGCTATGTGTTAGTTACTAATTCACCCTATGTGTTAGTTATCCTTTGTAAGAAAATTCCATCTTGTAAAATTCAGCCTGGGAAAATAGTGCATATTATTTTATTCTACCATCTTTTAGCTTGTGAATTATTATATTCATAAATTAAGCCATGTTCACATTTTGTGCATTATTTTATGTCCATTTCCTGGGTCATTTCATTGTTGTTAGGTGCTGCCTAGTTGATACAAACAATTAGTGACCCTACAGGAACCAGTACATAGATTTTGCAAGACTATAAATCTTCACAGAAGCAGACTACCATATCTTTCTCCCACAGAGTGCTTAACCACTGGGCCACCAGGCCTCCTTATTGAATCCTTATAATGATACCAAGTAAAGTATTCACTTTATTTTATTATCCCATTCTGCAGAAGAAAAACCTAAGGATAAACCTTGTGCAATGGAAGAAATACACCTGAACACAAGTCTGCCTGATTTCTGAGATTGTACCTCCAAGCCCAATATTATACTGCTTTGCTTTCGATTGTTAAAATGGTAAATTTCATGAGCACTTGTGAAGGGATAGTGATGTCTTCTGCTGCTCATCCATGAGTAAAAGCTTTTACAGCAAATAGATATGTGTACACCAATGTTCACTGCAGCACTTTCACAATAGCCAAAAGGTGGAAACAGCCAAAACATCCATCAAGAGATACTAAAAAAACAAAATTTTATATATACACACAATGAAATGCTGTTTAGTCATAAGGAAAAATGATAACCTAATACATGCCCCGACATGGATAATCCTTGAAAATATCATACTGATCAAAATAAGTCAGTCTCAAAAGGACAAATACTGTAAGATTTAACTTATATGGAATAAGTAAATATATAGAAAAAAAGGATGAGGGAGTAGGAAAGAGGAGACTTTTTTTTCTTCAGTGGCATTGAGTTTATGTTAATGGTGGTGGAATGGCTTGGAAAGGATCATGAAATGGTTGCACAACTTGAAGAATGTGATCAATGTCATGGAATGTTTCATGTGGATTCTCCAGATGGGGCCAGCTGAGGTAAAGATAATTGGGGTTATTTAGACTTAACCAAGGGGTCAAGAAAGCATCTTGAAAATGTGAGCAGAAATGTATTGAGACAGACATGACTAGAGCTGAGCAAATGAAACAAAGTGGAGCTCACCGGAGAAGAGTTCTGACACATTGTAAAGAGCCAAGAATGGTAGCAAATCAGATTCCTGTCCCCAGAAAGAAATGTATTTATTCTGTTTTGTCTAATTAGAGTTACCAATAATGAGTAAGTGCATGGTCATTTCTGGTCTAACATACGTGTTAGATATGTGTGTACATAGAAAGACAGCTGGAAAGAAATAAAGCAATATTTTATCAGAGATGGTGAAGTTATATATATTTTTATTTAATCTCAAGTTTTGTGTATTTTCTTGCTGTCCCAAAAGTATTTCATATACATAAATTTTATTATTAAAAAAGAATTATATAAATAATTACACACAAGCACACATGCAATTTATATTTACCATACTTCTGCTAAGGACCCCTGGTGGTGCAGTGGTTAAAGTGCTCAGTTGTGAACTGGAAGGTTGTGGGTTCAAACCCAAAAGCCACTCTGTGAGAGAAAGATGAGGCAGTCTGCTTCCATAAATGTTCACAGACTTGAAAACCCTATGGGGCGGTTCTCTCTCCTATAGATTTGTGATAAGGAGCTCTGGTGGCGTAGTGCCTAAGGCATTTGACTGCTAACCAGAAGGTTGGCGGTTCAAGCCCACCAGCCACTCGACAGAAAGAAAATTAGGCAATCTGCTTCCATAAAGATTTAACTCCTCAGAAACCCAATGGGGGCCCTATTGGTTGGAATCAACTCCATGGCAGTGGGCTTGGTTTTTTGTTTTGTTTTAGTATAGGGTTGCTATAAGTCAGAATCGAATTAATAGCAATGGGTTTGGTATGAGTTTATTTCTGCTAGGCTGGTCTAGCTTTAGTCTCCCACTCTCTTCTTTGGGCTCCCCTTTTCTCTCTTCACACTATTTTTCACCTACTCCCTGCTCCTCCTTTAATTTTTGCTTGTTCCCTGCTTCTCTGCTCCAAGGCAATGATCTCCTATCTTGAGAGGAGGGAGGCAGACTACAGCTGGAATCTCACCAAAGTCACTTGTCCTGCTCTAGTGCCCACAGAGCCAGGAAGACAGGAGATGGGGCTGTGAGTGATGGGCCCTCCAAGTGTCTCTTTTCCAGGGGAACAAACAGCTTTCAAATACTAGTTCTACAGTGACTCCACACTCTGCCTTCCAAAAAAAAAAAAAAACCCACTGCCATGGAGTCCATTTCAATTCATAGCAACCCATAGGGTTTCCAAGGCTGTAAACCTTTATGGAAGTAGATTGCTTCATCTCCCCCATCCCCCCACACTCACTACCTCCACAGAGCATCTGGTGGGTTTGAATCACCAACCTTCCAGTTAGCAGCCAAATGCCTTAACCACTGCATGACCAAACTGCATCAGTCGATTCTGACACGTGGTTCATCCTTATGTGTCAGAGTGGAACTATGCTCCATAGGGTTTTCTATGGCTGATTTTTTTTTTTTTAATTGTGATTTGGGTCAAATTTACAGAGCAGATTCACATTCCATACAGCAGTTTACATACACTTTGTCTCATGACATTGACTACAGTTTACCCCAATGCAACAGCTCCCCTTGCACTTCCTCCCGATAGTTACCTCTTCCCTATGTCCTTCTCTCCCATGCGCTCCTGCCCCTGAGCTGTCTCTTTGTGCATAAGCAGCCCTTCTATTCTTCATGACTATTCTCTCCAAGGAGTGTATCTACCTAGTGTAAATGTTCACCTCATATGCCTGTTTTTTGTTTGGCTGGAAGCCACAGGTGTGGGTTCAATTCCAGACCTGAAGGGCAACTAGCGTCCATAGATAGCGTCAGTGGTTCCATCAGGCTCTATCAGACCAGCAAAACTGGTCCTTTAAAAAAAAAAAAAAAAGATTTTGAATTTTCCACATTTTTCTCCCCTTCTATCCAGGATCTCCTACATAGATTCCCCTCCAAGTGGTTGACAGTGGTAGCCAGGCACCATCTAGTTCTTCTGCTCTCGTAGTTGTATAGGCTCAGGATTGCATGGTATACCAGTCCCTTGGACTAATTGTTCCCATGAATCTTTAGTTTTCTTCATTCTTCTTTTCTCTGGACAAAGAGAGACCCATCACTGCATCTAGATGGCTGCTTACAAACTTTTAAGATCCCAGTCACTACTCGCCAAAGTAAGAGTTGGAACAATGTTTTGTGTAGTATGTTAAGCCAATTGAGCTTGATGTCCCCTGTGACTATGGCCCCAAGCCCACAGGTCCAACTCCCTCTGGGTAGTTGGCTGTGCCCAAGAAGTGACTACAACCATGTCCCTTGCCAGCTCTACTATATACCTAGGAATTCTTACAGAACATAGCAATACATTTGTAGAAACATTATCTGCCAACCCTATACATGGTCTTGGGCACACTTCCTCATGCATAGATACACCTAATAGTTCAGCCTGTCCACCCATCCATACACCCATATATCCATGTTTGACTTCACTGACAATGCAGTACTGTATGTGGAAAAGGGTTCATCTTTTTTGTCTGTACCTCTCATGTACCTCTCTATGTCTTCCTCTTCCTCAATGCCCCCATTGATCACTCACATTTGGTACATTGCCCTCCACTTCACTCAAATCAATACTTGTCTCTATGTATCTAACAATGTCCCAACCCCCTACTCTCTCCTCCTACACCTGGTAACCAACAAAGAAAATTTCCTTCCATATATAAACATTTCCTTGACTTTTTATAATAACAGACTAATACAGTATTTGTGCTTCTGTGATTGACTTATTTCACTGAGTGTAATGCCCTATGGCTGATTTTTTAAAAGTAGATCCTTTCTTCCCAGGCACCTCTGGATGGACATGAACCTCAACCATTTAAGTTAGCAGCTGGGAACGTTAACTGTTTGTACTACCTAGGGATTCTTAGAGCTAAGAAGTGTATGTGATAAATGAACTATTCCAAGAGTTAATTGCAATAAAAAAGAAGAATTCTCTGAAAATTCAATAGCAGTTTAAAGGAACAAAAAACATTTCAAGACACATATCCTTGATGGAGTCTCTGAATGTCACAAATGGTTAAGCACTCTATTAGCCAAAAGGTTTGCGGTTTGAACCCACCCAGAGGAGCCTTGGAAGACAGCCTAGTGTTCTGCTTCCAAAAGTTCATGGCCTTGAAATCCCTATGGAGCATTCTACTCTGTACACATGGGGTTGCCATGATCAGAATCGACTTGACAACAACCAATACAAACAACTTTTCTTAGTATTAGAAAATATACTACCACTTAATTTTCATCTGTTCATACATTAAGGAAGAAAGCAAAAAGAAGGGAAGAGGAGAAGGAAGGAAGATAGGGAGGGAAAGATGGATGAAGAGAGGGAGGAAGGGTAAAGAGAAGGACCGGAAACCGTTTTTCCTTTCTTGAAGTCAGTGTCAGAGTTAACAGCTAACTCCAGGATTCTCTTTAGAAAACTATTCCTTTAGGAAAACATCTTGATAAGATAGAGTATGAGTCTGTGAGGACAGAATTACCAGGGTTGTGTGAGATATGACATGAACAATGGGGATTTCTAGAAAAAAAAAATACATCTAATTTTCAACAGAAGTCATGTGTTTTGCTGAGATAATGAAAATGTCAATTCCCCTCTGATCTCCTCAAACTCTTGGCAAAATCAATGCTCACACACATGCCTGCAGAAACAGGGGTAGACTTGGGGAACTCAAGAGCTGAATGCTATGTTGGGGTTAACATGGGTTAGGATATAGTACCTAAGGATGTGACAAATTAAATTTATTACCATAAACTAAATTTATTTAGCAGAAGTAGGAGCTTCAGTCCAGAAGTAACATCCATAATGATCATCCAAGCTGACACCCTTATGTTGCTATGTGCCAAGGGCTATCTGAAGGCATTGCATTAATGGCATGGATAAACTGGTGTAATCCTCACAGCAACTCTACAAGGTAGAAACTATTCTGATCTTTATGTAGTACATGAGGAAGCTTAAGCCCAGAGGGGGTAAATAATATGCTATAGAGCCTATGCTCTTCATCACTCTGCTTTACGACCTCTATTGAAAAGATTGTATGGCCCGGGAACACACAAAATACTGTTGAACTTTTTCTCTAGTTTTTGTAATTGGGGTATGTTTAGAAGCCATCATGTTTTTCCATATCTGACATTGCAGGGGAAGCTGAACTACTGACATATGGGTCAGGAAGTATTATAACCTAGCAATAGTTAATTAAAATATATAACCACTTAGTTGTATACTAAATGATATTTAAAAAAAAAAAGACAAAAAAAAAA
>NW_006921829.1:1614339-1615164 GCF_000298275.1 Orycteropus afer afer | reverse complement strand
CAAAACAACAATGAGATACCATCTTGCTCTAGCACTAGTAGCAAAGTTCAACAAGACAGAAAATAACAAATGCTGGTGAGGTTGTGGAGAGATTGTGACTCTCGTAAAATGGTACAACCATTGTGGAAAGCAGTATGGCGATTCCTTCAAAAGCTGGAATTAGAAATACCATTTGACCAAGCCATTCCATTACTAGGTATATACCCTAAAGAAGTGAGAGCCATGAAAAGAACAGATATTTGCACACTCATGTTCATTGCAGCACTATTTACAATAGCCAAAAGATGGAAGCAACCTAGGTGTCCATCAACTGAGGAATGGATATGCAAAATATGGTACATACACACAATGGAATACTATGCAATGGTAAAGAATAGTATAGAATCTGCAAAATACCACATAATGTGGATGAACTTGGAGGACATTATGCTGGGTGAAATAAGTCAATCACAAAAGGACAAATATTATATTAGTTCATTATTGTAAAGTTAAGGAAAGGTTTATCTATAGAAGGAAAATTTTTGGTTGGTTACCAGGGTGGGAGGGCAGGGGAGGGAATGCTGTTAGGTAGACAAAGATAAGTATTGATTTGGGTGAAGAGAAGGTCAGTGTACGAAATGTGAGTGACCAATATGGCGGCATTGAGGAAGAGGAAGACATAGAGAGGTACATGGGAGGTACAGATAACAAATATGAACCCTTTTGCAAGTACAGTACTGCGTTATCAGTGAAGGCAAACATGGGTATAAAGGTGGATAGATGGGTGGACAGGTTGAACGATTAGGTATGTCTATGAAATGGGGATGGTATCCAAGAACACATATA
>NW_006921829.1:1612632-1613284 GCF_000298275.1 Orycteropus afer afer | reverse complement strand
AAAAAAAAAAAACACTGCCACTGAGTTGATTCTGTCTCATAGCAACCCCCTTTTAATGGAAGTACATTACCCCCATCTTCCTTCCAGGGAGTGGCTGGTGGGTTTGAAACACCAACTTTCTGGTTAGCAGTCAAATGCCTTAGGCTCTGTGCCACCAGAGTCCACATTTGCTTTTTAACTTGAATCTGTATGATTGTTACAGGTAAGAGACAAAGTGGATAGCTTTGAAGAACAGAAAATTATTTTCTAGCAGTGCTGGAGGCTAGAAGTCTTAATCAGGGTATCGATCATGTTGATTGTTTCTGAGAGCTTTGAAAGAGGAATTGCTCCATGCTTCTCTCTTAGCTTCTGAAGACTACTGATAATCCTTGGCCTTCCTTTGCTGCTTATAGAGCCATCTGTCTCCATTGTCACACTAGTGTCTGTCTGTGTGGGACTCTGTCTTTCTGTTTTTCTCTTCTCTAAGGACAATGACTCAAAAGGAATTAGAATTAGAATCTACACTACTGTGGAATAACCTCATTGATTGAACTGGTAACAAAAGAAAAACCTTGTTTCCATACAAGGTCACATTCATAGAACAGGGCCTGAGACTTCAGTGTATGCTTTTGCAAGATACAATGCAATCAATATCAGTAACTCTGAACACTTT
>NW_006921829.1:1600527-1612532 GCF_000298275.1 Orycteropus afer afer | reverse complement strand
ATCTTCTCACTTTTCCCTAAATAAATGGATTGTCTAGTAAGAAGAAATATCTTAAAAGATCGTGTAAGTAATAAAGCAATGTTATGAATTGAATTGTGTCCCCCACCCCCAAAAAAATATGTGCTATAAATTCTAAGCTCTGGGGGCATAGTGCCTAAGGCATTTAACTGCTAACCAGAAGGCTGCCAGTTCAAATCCACCAGCCACTTCTCAGAAGGAAGACTAGGCAATCTACTTCCGTAGAGATACCACCTCGGAAACCCAAGGAGAGGTCTCTATGAGTCTGAATGGACTCACAGAAGTGAGTTTGGATTGTTTTGGTTTTATACCTGTGGTTGCAATCCCATTTGAGAATGGGTTTTCTATGCTATGTTAATGAGACAATATTAGTGTAGAGTGTGTCTTAAATCAACTTCTTTTTAAATTTAAAAGAGTAGACTGCATAGGGAATAAAAGCAGAAAAAAGACAAGGAACTTTCCCTGACTGCCCAGGGCCCCAGAGAGAGAGAGAGAGCCTTTTTCTAGATCCGGTGCCCTGAATTTGGACTTCTAGCCTCTTAATCTGTGAGAAAATAAATTTCTGTTTATTGAAGCCACTGTTTGTGTTATTTGCTTTAAAGCAGCACTGGATATCCAAGACAATCCGCAAGTGAATCGAAAGCACAAAGCACGGGGCCTGGCACATACGTGCTCAGTAAATGGAGCTTTTATTTTTCCTCTGCACTGAAACTGAGAGTGGGAGCAAACAGCTGCCCACCAGCAAACCTTCTCCAGCTCTGACTGTCAGGTGCACCGTCTGTAAATGAAAAACATCTGGTTTAACTTCATATGGGCCACTGGGGTTTCAGTCAACTAAAATAAATGTAGGCCTAAAGAAACTTCAGGGAACTCTACATGCAAAAGGTCACCATTTATTCTTGTGAACTAAATATTAAAACAGAAAATGAAATGTTCCTGCTACTGTCTGAATATATTGTGATTAGTTGTAATACACATTTACACATTTGCATTTTTCCAAGGATTAAAGTTTCTCATTCCAAGTTCAATACATATGTTGAAACTTTGCTTTCTTTTTCCCACCAGGATTTTTATAAGGAAGGCTGAAGTAAGATTAACCAAACATATGACAAACCCATATCACATTTTCTGCTGACGGAAAAAAAAAAAAAAAGAAAGAAAGAAACAGAAAAACAAAAGTCTGGCACAGTCAATCCACCTCTCTCCGTCCAGCTGGGCCATAAATGTCAGTTGTTCTACTTAAACAGAAACAGAGAGCCTGTCTCATGTCTCCATCGGGAGTCAAGTGAGATGAGAAACGGGCCTGGAGAAAAGAGCCGATTGTTTAAAAAACTGCAAGGCTGGGTGTACTTGGAGTTCTCAAAAAGTAATAATTGCTGAACATCAAATTTTTTGCTATCAAAGGGCCACTGTTAAAGAGTTAAACCTCATCCCACAAGAGGTCCCTTATGACATGTGATGGGAATAGAAATGCTTCTGTACATTTTCTTTCTCAAAATATTCCAGAGAAAAATCACTCAGGCTAATAAAAGAGAACCACTAAGTAGAAGGGAAAAGGTTAACTGTGCCAGCTTTCCCAAGTCATTGACACACACCCTGCAGAAACAGTTAAACAAATAGTGGAATCACATAAATTCATATCCATAAGCAACTGAAATATTAGGGTAACTATGAAATTGTATCCATAAAATTCTAAAAAAAAAAAAATGTGTGCTTAATATGTCTTAGAGGGAGAAAGACTGTTTAAAAAGAAAATAGAAACAGAAATCCCATAGCTTCTAGAATTCCAAGTGGCTTAATTTGAATTTTTACCCCCTGAAAACAAAATCAGAGTGCTGCTAAGAGAACATAAGAAGGTCTAACTATGCACAACCCTACTCATGCTTTAGCAACTTTTCCAAAACAGATACCAGCTAACCTTTAACAATATCCTATCAACTTTATTGTTCCCTGTTGTTCTCTGTGCCTTAGAAGTGGACAATTCCCAGTGCCATTTCAAAGAAACCATTTTCCCACAAACCAAGGAAGACAAAGCTGTCAATGGCATCTAATGAACAAAAAATAGGCAATATGGGCAAAATTATCACACACACACACACACACACACACACACTGGCTTCTTTAAAGAAGGGCATGCCTCTCTCTGTGACCATTCTTGGGGCCTGGCATCACCCTGAGAGGGTCACACTTAGGGCAGAAGAAACAATTCTCAGAATATTCAGTAATTCCACTGCTGGGTGGGACAAAATCTTTGCAAGAAATCTAAAGGAACAAAAATCACGTTAAAAGTATTTCTGAAACAGTGAATTTAGTGTATGTCAAACAGAGGACCATTTGATTGCACTGTGGTTTTAAAAATGTCTGTGGGTAGAATTGTCTGATGAGCCACATCTTGGGGTGCCCAGCAAGTTCATCCAGTGTGAAAATCAAAGAACCTGCCCCTCCATCTCCATCTCTGCATGAGCAGAGGCTGGCAATTAAAGGGTAGATGTTTCTTTATCAGAGACAGAGGTATACAGGAAGGGCCTACCCAGAGATCATTCCCCATTTTCAATTAAAGTCAGTTTTGTGAAGGAGATGTAAGATGGGTACATTTGGGTGGAGGGCTACGGCCAGGGTGGGGGATAGGAGAGGCTTGAGCAGACGCGTGCTTGAACTTCACAATGGGGGCTGTTGGAATCCCCACAGGTACAACGGGAGCTGGGGAAACAGTCCAACCTAACTGATCATGGAGAAGGCACAGGGATCTGACAGCATTTCCTTTCTTGTGCTTGGGGTGGCCTTGAGTTGGGGCCAGCTCAACAGCAGCTAGTATCTACAATAAAGACCCCCGTTTCCTACTCTTAATTATTTTCCCTCAGATTACCCAGCTGAGACCAGGACACTTGATGCAGAGAAGTTGACACAACTATAACTGTTCTCACAAGACAATGAAAACATATTAAGAGAAAACACCAGTGCAGCCACTCTAGAAATAAACAAGAATAACCTTAGATGTGCAACAGCATATGCAAAGATGAATATGAACAGTTGAAGATGAATGAAGTGTTTAGGGATCTAGTCCAGGAATTCTTGATATCTGAGGGACCAAATATGATAAAAGTAGTGGATCTTCTCTTCAGAAAAATGCCCATATGCACAAAGATACAATACATTGCAGCCTATTGCTGAGGGTCCACAAGATCTCTGAAGCCCTCTGGATCATGGATTAAGAATCTCTACCCCATCATAAAAAGAGGAAGTGTGGGGTAATAATAACATGTAATGAAATACACCATAGTAAAATACTGGATCAGGAAGGTTGCACAATCTACTTCTGTAGATACTGCCTCAGAAACCCAAGGAGAGGTTGCTACGAGTCAGGTCAGACTTGATGGCACATAACAGCCAGCATTGCAGCACAGATAAGGCTGTTTCCATTTCCCTTGTGTCCTAAAGCAGAATTCATTTTACTGTTTTGTGAATCATTAAAAGAAATTTCTATGTTTTTTGTTAATATCCCTTTTCAGTATTGAGGTGAGTAGGTCATACAACTTTGTACTGTATCAACAAATTGAAAAGAGAAGGGCCAGAGATTTTGATCCAGTATCCTGAACCTAGTGAGACTGACAGAGGGGGCCACCTAAGCTGAGTAGGAGAGAGAAAGACATGTGCTTGATTTAAAAGGAGCTTAAGTTACTGGAAAGTTGAGAATTAAACCAGTTGCCCTAGAGTCAACTCTGACTCAAAGCGATGCCATGTGTGCTCCATAGGATTTTCAATGACTGATTTTTTTCAGAAGTAAATTGCCAGGCCTTTCTTCTGAGGTGCCTCTGGGTGACATTGAACCTATTTTGATTAGCAGCTGAGCCCCTTAACTGGTCGTGTCCCCCAGAGACTCCCTCAACTTGGTAGCTAAAATTATTTACTACCTAAGCTCAAAAGGACCTTGGGCATTGAGGATTAGACCTGAAAATACTCCTTAGTGAGGTAGTATTCAGCTTACAGGGTGCCCCCAAAAGCCACACCGTGGTCATTCCCTCCAGGAGTCAGACCACCAGGCATCCATGTGGAAGAACGCCACCAGCTCTACATTTGTTGCTGGGGTGAGGTCCTACCCTGAATAGCTCTGGCCCCTACCCAGCAAATCATCCAACAGCAGGAAGCCTGCAGCTTCCCAAGACTTTTCTGAACCCCATTTGAGAAAGATGATTTCAGAATGATCTGGAGTTAAGCTGCTTCTGGGTGGTAAGGAATAGGTCCATTTCTTGCAGTTGATCAGAGTCAGTTGGCCCTTGAGCTCCAAATCTAGATTTTGGAGTTTAACATATGACTCCTAAGGGGATTCTCAAAGGGTGACTCTTCTGCGAAAAACCTTTGGGTACAAGGGAAAATGAAATGGGCACAAGTTTGGAAGTCATGGCATAGGCTGAGCATGGTCACCCTAGGTGGCCTGGAATGATCTGACCTAGTAGCAGGACCTCCCCTCCTTCGAACAGGCCCAGCCAGCACCCTACAGACCTTCATTTTTATTTCATGCTGCCTCTCCCATTAGGCAATGACCACTGCACCCCAGATGATGACCAGTCTTGGAAAGATTACCATTCTACATACTTGGTTAAAAAAAAAAAAAATTATGTAACGTATGTTCTACATTTTCCTAGAATCTTTGCCTCTCTAAGGACTAGTCTTTGCTCTTGCAGTTAAGGGAGAAGAAGCATCCAAGATTATTAATACACAGTAACTTTCGATTAGCAGCACTAGCCAAGTGATAAAACTATTATATGGTCAGAAGTCCTGTGAGTGCCCACCCCATTCCCTACTCCATTGCCTAATGATGCAGTCTGGGACCCTTCACAATAAAAGAGCTCACATCGCAGTCTTGCATTGCAAGAAGATTCATTAGTCAGTGGTATGAGGTGGAGAGCTGAGGGGTTTGGCCCCGTTACAACTTGAAAGTTTTGTCGTGATTTGGAAAGAACAGCAGCCCATGTTCTGAATAGAGAGGGGGAAAGGGAGGCAAAGTTCTCACTTGAACAATAATGAGAGACAAATAAGATGAAACTGCTCCAACAAGATGTACAGCCAGCATTGCAGGAGCACACTCATGCATGTGCTAATGGTTAGTGCAAGGTCATGTCCAGGAGAAAACTGACATGGATAAATGGTACACACACTCTAAGAGTATCCAGGCATCTCTCATCAGAATGTTCTATTCTCAAAGTCAGAAAAACAAAAAATGTGTATATTAAAACAAATATGCCATTGTTTAAGGCCAGGTCTCTTACATTTTGATCCATGGCTCCTGTGCAGTTGAGAGTGGCTGCAGAAGACACCAATTTTTACGTACATTATCTTGTGCAGGACCAGGCAATGTTTCTTTCTATTTTTTATTGTGATTTGGGTGAAAATTTACAAAGCAGATTCATTTTACACTCAATAGTTCACACATATTTTGTTTCACGGCACCAATTACAATTCCAACGATAACAGCTCTCCTCCCATCTCCTCCCTGTGACTGCTCCTTCCCTGTGCCCTTCTTACCTATGCATTCCTCACTGTCTAGTCTTTCCCCTATGCACATGCTGCCCTTCTGAGTCATCAGGGTTGACTTTTCTAAGGAGTGCATCTCCCTGGGGTAGGTGTTCCACTCATAGGCCTTTCTATTGTTTGGCTGAGAGCTAATACACAGAGGTGAGTCCAATTCCAGGCCTGTAGGCCAGGGACATAGTCTCAGGGGTTTCACCTGTCTCTATCTGACCAATAATTCTGATCATTTTTGTGCTTTTGAATTTTATTCTACATTGTTCCTCCCACTCAAACCAGGATCTCAAATTTTGATCCCTTTCAAAATGGTAGGTATTGCTAGCCAGGAACCATCTATCTAGTTCTTCTGGTCTCAGGGTCATGAAGGCTGAGGTTCCCATGGTCCATTAGTCACTTGGACTAATTGTTTCCATGTCTTTGATTTTCTTCACTCTTCTTTGCTTGAGATGAGGACAGACCAATAATTACATCTTAAACGGCCACTCAAAAGCTTTTTAAGACCATGGTCACTACCCACCAAAGTAGGACATAGAACAATATTTTTATGTACTATGTTGTGCCAATTGAGATTGATGCCCACCCCTCCCCCCAAGACCATGGTCCTGAGCCTGCAGGCCTGGTGAATCACTCCCTTGAGGTACTTGGTTGTTGCTAAAACGTTATCCTAACCTTGTCCCCTGTTAGTTCTGTAATATATATGGATATTTTTGTAATACATATACACCTGCAAATACATCAACCTACCCATACCTGATCTTATCACCTGTCTGCATATGTACCCATCCACCTGTAGAATGATCATTCATCATTTCTGACAATGCAATATTGTGCATATAATAGCATTTGATTCTGCTGTCAATACCTTTGTGTGCACCTCTCTGTGTCCTCATTTCCCCTACTGGCATTGTGCTAGTCAAACACTTTTGTTATATTGCCTTTCCCTTCACCCAAATCCACACATAGCCCTTAACTAGTCATGAATTTTCCTTCCCTTCCCCTCCCATCCCTGGTAACCAAGAAAGTAAATTTATTTCCTTGTGTAAACCTTTCCTTGACTTTTTATAATAATGGACTCACACAATATTTGTCCTGTGATCGACTTACTTCACTCAGCATAACATCCTCCAAGTTAATAAACATTATGAGATGATTCACAGATTCTTCATTATTCTTTAACATTGCACAGTATTCCATTGTGTGAATGTGCCATAGTTTGGTCATCCATTCATCTGTTAATGGGCACTTAGGTTGTTTCTCTTTGCTATAGTGAATTGTGCTGCAATGAACATGGGTGTGCATACATGTATTTGTGTCCTGGATCTCACCTCTTCAGGATATATTCCTAGTAATGGAATTGCTGGATCAAATGGTATTTCTATTTTCAAATGTTTTCTGCAGTGGTTGTACCATTTTACAGGTCCACCAGCAGTGTATGAGAGTTTCAATGTCTCTACACCCTCACCAGCATTTGTTATTTTCCGTCC
Source organism: Orycteropus afer afer (assembly GCF_000298275.1). Lineage (NCBI taxonomy): Eukaryota > Metazoa > Chordata > Mammalia > Tubulidentata > Orycteropodidae > Orycteropus > Orycteropus afer. Next base: position 1,605,504 of record NW_006921829.1, on the reverse strand, counting down.
TATTGGACCTTGCTATTATTCCTGGGGTAAGATGATATCTCATTGCTGTTTTGATTTGCATCTCTCTAATGACTAATATCCTAAGGATAGGAGCTCTGGTAACCTAGTGCCTAAGGCGCTTGACTGCTAACCAGAAGGCTGGCAGTTCAAACCCACCAGCCACTCCTCAGAAGGAAGGTTCGGCAATCTGCTTCTGTAGCAATACTGCCTCAGCAACCCAAGGAGGGGTCACTATGAGTCGGGTCCTACTCAATGGTATATAACAACAACAATAATCACTAATGATCGTGAGCATTTCCTCTTGTGTTTGTTGTCCCCTGAGTATTTTCTTTAGTAAAGTATTTATTCATATCCTTAGGGAGTGTTTCTTTCTGTTGTATGTAGGGTCACTATGAGTTGGGACTGACTCTATGGCACCTAATAACAATTTTGGCGAAAAAGAACAAAACTAACAAAAAAATAAACTTGGGCATCAACTGATTGGGATATACGTGCTGAAAGCACTACTACTGCAATTGAACCCTGGAGTCACTTCTCAGATGTTCCCTTCACTTGTCCACTCTCCTATTATGCCTCAACAGCTGTCTTCAAGTGGCTGGTGACTCTAGGAGGCCTATGAGGCAGCAGCATGGCTCTGGGAGTCAGAGCATCCCTGCAGGCCTAGGAAGATGCGATCTTTCCCACATGTTTCTGCTGAGATGATAAGTATTCACAGCATGACATTCTGAGAAAAAATTACATAAAAGCAATTTTTCTCAGTGCTATTTCTGGTCTTTGTATGAGTCACTCACTGCTTTCTGAAGTGCTTGCATTGCTAATGAGGGTTTTCAATGTACAATACAGAAAGAATCCTTCATAATTCTATTGGGATGAGGAATAAAGAAATTGTTGTTTCATTCTTAAGTACATTCGCAAGGGGTAGAGACAACAAGGTGGAAGAAGCAAACACTAATGCTATGCAAGGACTTTATCTACAATGCAGTATTTTCACCCAGAAAATACTAACTCGGGGCATCCTGAATTCCTCACACCTGCCTCAGTAAATGGTTAATGCTTCAAAGATTTGTGTAAATTAGCACCTGCCTTCTTTTCACGGATCTCCCTCACAGAGTGCTATGGGTTGCATATGTCTCCCCAGAGGATATGCTGCATCTTCATCTAGCCAGCTTTTCTCTGTCTCCCTGTGCCTTATCTCCTGTTTTATAAGTAGTCACTCAGATTAGGTTGAGACCCATTCCACCTGGGTATCAGATCACGTTAACTTAACAGATAACGTCTTCAAGGACCCTATTTCTAAACCATGCCATAGTCATAGGTACCACAAGCCAGAGCTTCATCATATCCTAGGAAGGTAGGGGTTAATATGCACAAATTCCTTGGTAGTGGGATATTGGTGAGATGTAGATGAGAGTACTTTGCAAATTGTAAGTCATTACTCAAACATGAAGAATTCCTATCATGCCTTTTGTAAAAATGAGGAGACAGAGACATACCAAGATTGCAGTTTGTCAAGGGTGGCCCACAAAGCCTTTACAGGGTCCAACATCCAGGCCTTCATTTTGTTGCCTGTGCTCCACTTCCATTCTATATATTTAAAAACTCAAGAAGCACACTTGATCAAAGTTATTTAGGTTCCTTGGTCTACTCAAGGAAGGGCCAAAGACTTAGGCAAAGACTAGCCAGAGCAAGAGGAGAAATCCCTGAGATCTGCTTGTCCTATGGGCTACCTAGCCAGGTGGAACACCAGTTGCTACCAAATTGACTCCAACCCATGACAAGAACTGTGCTCCATAGAATCGTCAATAGCTGATCTTTCAGAAGTAGATCACTAGGACTTTTTTCCAAGGCAGCTCAGGGTTGACTTGAACCTCCATCCTTTCTGTTAACAGTCAAATATGTTAAATATTTGCATTATCCAGGATGTCCCACATAGGCAGAAGGCCTCCTTATTTGAAAGAAGTCAATGAGCCCTTTCTGGATGGAATCTCCACTAGTAGCTAACTCCCTTGAGAATGGGCTGCTTTCTGTTCATGTCCAGGTGGATGTTATTTTATTTACTGTTTTCTTATTCTTCCCCCACATAGTATTGTACAGAGCAACCATTCTACCAGTGGCACCAAAGCCATACTTCCCTCATCTTCCCCCATTTCTTTTGAATTCTTAGATTATCTGAGCAAGAGGCAGGACTGGAGATTATTTCCCATCCCTTCATTTACAGGTGAAGCAGTCCAGACCCAGAGAAGTTGAGTGACTTTTCCAAGGCCACACAGCTAATGAGTGGCACAGCTAGTTAGTGGTATGTCTTTTTTCCTTCTTCCCTCTGTCCCTCATTCCTAGCTAAATACCTGAAATGCAGTGAATCAATATTTGATATAATAAACAAATGCTTTTCATATCTTATATGAAACCGATCATTCTTTTTCTTGATTGGAGGTGGAAGAAACCAAACCCAAACCCACTGCCATCAAATCTATTCCAACTCACAGCAAACTTATAGGACAGAGTAGAACTGCCAATAGGGTTTACAAGGCTGTAAATCTTTATGGAAGCAGACTGCTTTATCTGTCTCCTGTGGAGTAGCTGGGGGCTTCAATCTCCTAACCAACCACTATACTACCAGAGCTATTTGGAGGTGGTATAGGGGATAGAAATGCAAATCACTTTTATTAGTATTAGTTTCCCCAGCAAATGAGAGGAACAGGAGCCCTTGGCTAAAGACTTTGAGAATGCAGTATCTCTGTTTAGTATATAAGGTCACCTTTCCTTTTACCTTTAGGTATCACCATGCTTTGTAGAATTTGTTAATGAATATCATGAGTACCTCTTGTTCTTGCATGGAAAACTGTGTGGGTGTGTGGGGGTGGGTGAGAGAGAGAGAATTTCTGTGTGTATGTATGACATGGGGGCAAAAGCAAAAACATAATCACTAACCCTTGCCAGGTAGAGATACAGGTCAGAAAGAGTATGGTGTCTATGTCTATACCAGCAGTTCCTGTACTACAGAGTCACACTCCCTCCCTCTAGCCAGAAACAATTGCACTGCACTCAAGGCTGCTTCTGCCCATCTGTGAGAAGATAAGAGAACAGAAAAGCTGGATCCCTGTGTTGATAATGACCCTGAAGCAGGTAACAATCATTCACAGCTCTAATAGCTCAGGCCTAAACTTTGTTTGGAGCCCCTGATTGCTCCCTGACCCTGAGAATGGCTCAGCCCACCATTACTGTGTATCTATCTGACCAGGGCAGGCTGAGGGACAGGGCCCTGCTTGTGAAGTTTTGGACATGGCTTATAAGCTATTGAGCATTTTCAGAGGCCATGTGTCACTTGAGTGAAAAAGGACACTATAATTTTCAATCTAATTGTACTATAAACTGCACTTCAAAATCCTTTCCAAACCTCAGTGCATTAAAGAGGATGAAAATCTATTGCCTTCTGGCTTCCTTTGACAAAGAAAATCAGGGAGGGGTCAACGTTGGTGTAGTACTATTCTCTGCCTAGGGCAGACAATGTGCTGCAAGCTTATCTTTCAACTCCTTTGTAAGGACAGAATCAGTGCACACAATGGCAAAGGGGCCCCTTGTGACCCACTCTCACTTTTTCGTACCCTTGATATGTTGGTTTTATTTGAGGTCATAAGGCCTCAAGTCCTCTGACTAGAGGTAGCAAAATGAAAAGCAAGCATGTTAAAAGTTGTTCACTCCTAAAGAAAAAAATTGCAACTTGTGATTAAATTCTAACAAAAAATCTTATCTAAAGCATCCATTATATTCTTGAGTATAGATACACCTGACAGATAGATGTTCAAAAGTATTTCTTTCATTTTAAACTTTAAAAAGCAGTATGTCATGGTGAAAAACAAATGTATCTGAGAAAAGTTTTATTTTCTCAAATACAAGAGCAGAGAAATGGACAAGGTGGAGCTTTTAAATGGGCTCTACCTGGTGGGAATAGCATGGGTAGAACATTTAAGGCCCCATCATCATGTTCACATTCAATAATGACATGATTTCAAAATCTAAGTAATTGCCTCCATGAGCAACAGCTTCCTTTACAATGAGATGAGAAGAGCTTGATAGTGGCTACCATTGCTGAACATTTTGTTAAAAGATTCCATAAAATAATCCTGATCAAAAGGATTGATAATGCTGATCAAATGTAGAATGGAACTTCAATTCTCATGACTCTAGACTTTCTGGAGTCATGGAGGGTAGATAAATCCCTGAAACTTTTTCCCTGAGATAATCTTTAAGCCATAAACCAAAAATATCCCCTGAAGTTTTCTTGAAACCCAACAATACCAAAAAAACCAAACTCACTTCCCTTGAATTGGTTCATAGTCATAGCAACCCCTCCTTGGGTTTCTGAGGCTGTATTGCCACAGAAGTAGATTGTCCCGCCTTCCTTCTGAGAAGTGGCTGGTGGTTTGAATGGCTAGACTTCTGGTTAGCAGTCAAAAGCCTTAGGCACTATACCACCAGACCTCCCAAAACCCAACAATGTTGTTGTTGTTGTTATGTGCCTTCGAGTCAGACCCAACTCATAACGACTCCTACTTGGGTTTCAGAGGCAGTATCACTGCGGAAGTAGATTGTCCAGCCTTCCTTCCAAGACCCAAGAATAGTTCAGCATAATTGGTAAAAAGTCTGCCTTAAGTATTATGCTCTTTTTAAGAGCTACTTATATGGGATCAAACTGACAACAGCATAAGTTTATGTTCATGATAGAGGAGCAACTCAGAAAAGGAGTATGAGAATGATTGCACAACTTGAGGACTATAATAAATGCCACTAAATTGTACATGTAGAAACTGTAGGATTGGTGTATGTTTTACTATGCATATTCTCAACAATAACAAAATAAATAAAATTTAGAAAGAAAAAAAAATCTAAGTGACAACCCAACACATTGAAACTACTGTAGTCCTCAAAATTAACAAGACTTAGAAGAATTGGTGGGAGCCCTGGTAGCATAGTGCC
>NW_006921829.1:1590236-1600417 GCF_000298275.1 Orycteropus afer afer | reverse complement strand
GGGCCGACTCGACGGCACATAACAACAACAACAACAACAGAAGAATTGGTGGCTAAAACGAATAAGACATTTCAAAACCACAATAAATGTTAGGGGAAAGAAAGTGGATATCGAGATAAAAAAGATTTTTGAACACAAATTCATGGTTCTACTCTAAAGACTTTGAAAGAAGGCCTAGTAGAGCAATGATTAAGTATTCAGTTGCTAATTTTAAGATCATAGGTTTAAACCCACCCAGCTACTCAGCAGGAGAAAAGACCTGGTGAATTATTCCCGTAAAGATTACCAACTAATCAAGCAATTTGTTGCTGTCAAGTCAATTTCAACACATATCAACCCTAGGAAACAATGTGAAGCAGTTCTACTCTGTCCTATAGGGTTCACTATGAGTTAGAATTGATTTGACACCACACAACAGCAACATAAGGACTTTACAATCATTAATCCATTCCTCCATTGGGATGTTAAGGAAATAAGGGTGGGCCCAGAGTGTAGGTAAGAAAATTCAGAATGATATGCCATAGGCCAGGTGTCAGACTTTTGACAAAGTATTAGACTTCTTTGGCTAGAAGGAGCCCAGGAGGTGGTGACTTCCATTCCAAATTCCAAATGGCCCCTGAGATGCTCTAAGACAAAGGGTTGGCAAACTACAGCCCTTGGGCCAAAACTAGCCCATCATCTATTTTAGTATGGTCTGCAAGCTAAGAATGATTTTTACATTTTTAAATGACTGAAAAATACCAACAGAAGAATAGTTTGTCACACAAATAATATTATATGAAATTCAAGTATTTCAGCAGCCATTTTGTTGTTAGCTGCCATAGAATCAGCCCCAAAACCTAGTGAGTGATGTCATGCACAATGGAACTAAACACTGCCCAATTCTGAGCCATCCCTATGATCAGTTGCAGATCAAACCATTGCCATCCATAAGAATTTCATTGGCTGATTTTTCACAAGGAGATCACCAGACCTTTATTCCTAGTCTGCCTTCACTGAAACCTGCTCAGCATTATAGTAACAGGCAATCCATCACTGACAGACAGGTAGTGGCTATGCGTGAGGTTCATTGTCTGGGAATCGAATGGGGTCTCCTACATGTATTATGAGAACTCTCTCACTGAAACATCAATGCCTCATTCAACATTCATAAAATGAATTTTTATTAGAAGACAGCCCCATTCTTCATTTACATATTGTCTGTGGCTGCTTTTGCGCTACAATAGCAGAGTTGAGTATTTGCAACAGAGACCCTATGGACCACAAAGACTAAGCTATTTATTATCTTCTTCTTTACAGAAATGATACCATCCTCCTATCACAGGAAGGAAAGAGTGAATATCAGGGAGCATTCTGGGTAAAAGAGGTTTGATTTTCACCCCACCAAAAATTCCTTCACCAAGGCAGAGAAGTGGCCATGTTGCTCTTGGATGCCAAGGCCAGAAATAAACCCCTCTGTCATGAAATTCTGACCCCTGTGATAAGTTCCAAGGTTGTTCAGTCATTAAAGTAAGTGATCTATGCATTTATAGCCCCCCACTCGAAATGGTCAGGTCACCCAATTGTCTCATGATAAATAACAGACTATAATCACACAGACATATCACTGAGGAGGCAAAAAGAGGCAAATGGTCCCTCAGTTTGTGGCTCTGGGCTGAGAGTTCTGTCAGACATTCCAGGAATCCCCAGGGGAAGCCCTCTGGACTAGCTTGTTGATAAAAGGACTTCCCCAAGATGAAAATTACTTGAATTAATGGTTTTAATGCTGCCCTGATTTTGTACATTATACTTGGCACATAAGGTTCAGATGGAGCAAGGATCAAAGTAAGTCTGGATCTTGGGGAAGTTGGCATGTATCTACTGGTTTTACCGTGGGGATTTGCACCCAAGCTTTTAATGCAGAGAGTGCAGAAAATGTTGATGGCGGTGAAGGGGAAGACAATGTGGTATTGTTTACCAACAACAAATTTGATTCATCCCTTTGTTAAGATGGATCTGACTGAAGCAGTTGCATCTGTGTATGCTCTGAAGTCAGCACAATTGACATTGTTTATAGCCCCATTTGTTGTGGCTGCTCCATGTGTACAGATTTGGCTACAGGAGAGGTTTCCTTATTACAGTGGTTCCTCTGAGCGCTTGGTGGTTGGATCTCCAGTTACATAAATCTGCCATGCTCCAGATTTGGCAGTCCAGCCTGGAATGATTTGGGAGTGGGCAGGTAGAACAAAGAGAGGTCAGTGAACAGGGGCCTTGAGGTAGAAGGAAAGGCCAGAGGAGCACTCAGACACAGATGACATATGCTGACATATTTATAGTATATTGCATGAATTTTTCCCACAAAAAGAATTCTTGGGTTTAATCTGAGCCTTGGAAATGAGTGAATTCCAAATCTCAAATTAAGTTTATATATGTGTGTGTACATGCGTGTGTGTCTACACACACATACAGACACACACACACACACACACACATATATATACACATACCAGAAGGCTGGCAGTTCAAACCCACCAGCCACTCCTCAGAAAGAAGATTGGGCAATCTACTTCTGTAGAGATACCCCCTCAGAAACCCCAGAAGGGGTCGCTATGAGTCGAATTGACTCCACGGCAGTGAGTTTGGTTATGTGTGTGTGTGTGTGTGTGTGTATTGTGTTGTTGTCATGTGCCATCAAGTCGTCTCCGACTCATAGCAACCCCTATACATATGTACATATATCCATATGTATTTCAGAGGTCTTAAGGAAGAATAGAAGGAAGGAAGGAGTGAGAAAAGAAGAAAGGAGGGAGGGAAAAAGAAGGAAGGAAGAGGGAAGGGGGAAGAAGGAAAAGAAGAAAGAAGAAAGGAATAGGGAAGGCAGGGAGGAAATAAGGAGGGAAGGAAGAAGGGAGAGAGGAAAGAAGGAGAGAAAGGAGGGAGGGGAAAAGAAGGTAGGGAAGAAGGAAGAAGGGAAAGAAGGAGAGGGGAAAGAGGGGAGGGAGGGGACACGGCAGGAAGGGTGATTTTGTTGAGGCGTTAGCTTGGCTAGGCTATGAGGACAGAAGGGAGAGCAGCAGTTGCTGTGTAGTATACACACACCTCTCACAGTTACTCAATCAAACACTGATCTAGGTGTTTCTGGGAAAGGATTTTGCACATAGAATGCAAGTCCCTAACTAGTTGACTTTAAGATTGTCTTGGTGGGTCTGACTTAATCAGGGGAATCCCTTAGAGGAGGCTCCAGCATTCCCTGAGCCATATTTCAAATTGTTGGATCTGCAGTGCTTCCCCTTCCCTGGATCTTCCCTTCCTAACTACCTGTGCACAAAACAGCTTCCCCCCATGTCTGTGGTGTTTCACTTTTCCCCTAATGTTCCTTTCCTCACCAATCACTCTCTAGATTTCAGTCTCACTGAGCCAGCTCTCACTGTTATATAAGCTGATCCCTTGTGATAAATCTCTATCTATCATTTTATCCATCTGTCTGTCTATCTGCTTACCTCCCTACCTATCTATCATCTATCTGTCATCTCCTACTGGTTCTGCTTCTGTGGTTGAACTCTTCTCTGGTTGGTCCCTGTGAACAAGCTAAGTCTGTCGTTGTTGTTGTTATGTGCCATCAAGTCAGACCTGACTCATAGCGACCCCTCCTTGGGTTTCCAGGGCAGTATCACTACAGAAATAGATTGCCCAACCTTCCTTCTGAGGAGTGGCTGGTGGATTTGAACCACCAGCTTTCTGATTAGCAGTCAAGTGCCTTAGGCACTACGCTAAGTCTAACCATGCAAATTAGCACAAAATCAGAGGCCAAAGGCATTATAAAATCCATCAGCAAAATTGTTCTCAACTCCAACTCACCTAAGAGATGTAACACTTTTCTATCATAAATATGGGTCATTAGGGGCACAATTTTCTGTAAAGAGATTAGTAGGGGGCTGCAGCAGAAACTGTGAGAATTTATAACTAACAAAGACACCCGGAGGTTCTGGTGTGCTCCTCCCACATATCAATGGAGATTCCCTGAAGGAGGACCTCTATGGGGCAGGTAGAATTCTTTGGTCTCACTGCATTCAATAGCATTGTGATCTTCTAAAGGTATATCCAGGTAGAATGATGCCAGGACCAGGCAATGACTGAGGGGGTCACAGGACACCTAATCTTGATTGGACGCAAGCTTATTTCTGTCCTGCCCACTTCCAGCACCTGGGCCTAATCAGAGCATTGTTTGACTATTTGTTTTATGCTCCTAGAGTTATCTACTATGTAGAACATCTGTCGAATACCTTTTTTCCATATTTAGATAATCTCTGTCCCCACACTCTCATTGTGCCTTGGGACACAGTCAGATGAGGGTGGGCTCCACACTAGAATAGCAGCATGGCGGGGAGCAGTGTGGCAGGGTAGTGGGGCAAGCAGAGCACCTGGCCTTTGAGACATGCCCATCGTGGGATCTACTGGTTCCCTACGGAAGGACCCAGAGGGTCTGGAAGTGGGAAAAGAGGAGTGTTCACGGAAGAGGGGAGACGGTTGGGCAGGGGTGAGGGAGAGACTTTGATTTCTTTCCACCTCCTCATCCAATTTTCAGATTTCCAATTTTCCATCCAGGGAGCCCTCAAAATCCTGGTAGGTATCCCTGAGGCTAGAAACTCCTGTGTTTGACATTTTATTTGTTTATTCTGTGTTCAGATTGTCAGACCTACAAGTCTATGAAAACACAACTTAGGAGGTTTCTGCTTGTGGTTTACTTCAGAAAAGACTAGGAAGCATTTGACACATAAGAAATATGTTTTTAATGATGCATTCGTTTAAAATCCTGTGTATGAGAACATGGTGCATATACTCCTGATTCAAATCATTCACCACTGGTGTTCTGCATCAGAGAACTCGTACAATCACAGCTAATGTAGAAATCATTGAGAACAATGTCGGTTCCTCTTTCAGTCTCTCTGTGTGTGGGCGAGAGTGTGGTGGTTCAGTGGTAAAACTCTGGCCTTCCATGCAGGCGACCATGATTCAATTCCTGGCCAATGCATCCCAGGCACAGCCAACAGCATCTGTCAATGTTGCTATGATGCTGAACAGGTTTCAGTGGAGAAGGAACTAGGAAGAAAGGCCTGGCAACCTATTTCCAAAAATCAACCTATAAAAACCCTGTGGATTGCAACACTCAGATCCACAACTGATCATGGGGCTGATACAGGACCGGGCAGTGTTTCATTCTATTCTGTACAGGGCTGCCATGAGTTAGGGGCTGACTGAAGAACAGCTAACAACAACAATGTGTGTGGACAGGAAGGACCTATCCTTGCAACCCAACTCAGCAACAGCTCAGAAACAGAAAAACAAGATTGATTTTCTTTATAGAACTCTTTCCTTTACAGGACCTTTATCCTCAGCTAAAAGTTGTGGGTATTTTTTAAGTTTTATTATTTTTCAGGATGAGACTATAGGGTAACATCAGTTTAAAAACAAAATTTTGGCTGAGTTTGAAGATTCTCACTTGGCTGGATCAAGTTTCTGGAAAGTTAAAAAAAAATCATTTGAGACAAGACACATCTTTGTGCTTAGTTGATTCAAGATCAATTTTATATCATTAAGGGGAAAATAAAACTGATCATGTGAACACTGTTCCCGAAAAGAGAGAGAATACTTTTGCCAACTAAAAATATATATGTGTTTATGCATATTTATACACACACACTCACCAAAAGCAAGGAAGGACCACATTCACATAATTTTGCTCTTTCCATCTTTCAAAAACTAAAAGATTAACATTGCTACAGAAATAATCCCTATTAAGGTTAATAGAACCTCAGTAAGGTTTATGAACTTTCTTATGAAACAGGCATTATGTCAGAGATTAATATATTTTGAAGCCAAAAATTGAGACACAATGTCTGACACATGGAATTTGCAGGGGGAGATCCTGGACACATGGTTGCTGTAATGGTGCCACATGTGGACCAGCAACAATTTTTTTTAAGTTCTTCAGTTATAAAAATTATGTTCCATGTATCCTTATATCCGCCTTTCCTGAGGTGCCTAGATCCCTGGTCATGCAGCAAGGCTTAAGATGCTTGGATGGAGCTTTCCTGTTTATAAAATATTTTTACACTTCTTGTTTTATTTAATCATCAAGAGCACTTTGAAAGCAAAGACATTATTATGACTGTACCCATTTTATAGAAAGTACTATCAAATTTCCTATTTTCCTATTATAGAAAAAGAGACTGGATGCCAAGGTCATACAAATAGTAAATGGCAGAGCTGAGACTCACAAACACTCATCGATTGATGAATGAATTAATTAATTCAAGTAATTGCTCTTCATTATTTATGTAATTGGCAAAGACAAAAATAGAATTGAATATTTTGCTAATGTAGGTAGATGAGAATCACTCAGTATTGCCCCCACTATGAGTGCACATAGGGACAATCTCTCTGAGAAGTCATTTGGCAATAAATAATCAGAAGTCTTTGAAATAACTTAAATTTTCTAATAATTCCATTTCTAGGAATCTATCCTCTGAGTAATCCAAATGTCCAATTTGGACAATGGGATACTGATCAAGTAAATTTTGTTGCAGCCAAACAATAGAATACACTGTAGCCATTAATAATTTATCATCAGATGACATTAAAGGACATAAGAAAGTATTCTTGATAAAATATTAAGTGACAAAAACAGAATACAAGCCTTGCTAGTGGAAGGCTTTTTTGAAAAGATAAGAAACCATGAAATGCAACAGAATTTTACTGGTAGCTCTCTCTGGATAGTTTGCTATAAGTGGCTTTTATTTCCATTTAAGCTTTTGGGTATTTTTACATTTTTGTCTGATCTGAAAATAGTTCTTTCTTTGTCCTCTTAAGAAATAAGGAGGGTAGCTGGGTCTGGCCACTCTGAGATCTTGAGTAACAACAATTTCAAAAACTAAAAGTTTGCCAATTAGGATGTAGTGGGATTTTAAAAATAAATAAATAAATGGCAGAGATTAACTGAGAGTGAGAGAATGCTGGGAGGATCTCCAGAGGGCACAGCATGGGCTAATACAGGAGGGACAGCAGGATGGGGCACTGTGGGGCAGAGAAAAGCAGTACAAGGAAAGAACGAGTGGCTAGGCCAGTGGAGTGGGAGGGGCTAAAGATATGTAAATGGAGACAGCCAATGGGATGTTCCTAAGGAAAAGGAGGCAGATTTTCTCCAGGTTTTCCCAATTCTGAGTTGAACAGGCCTTATGGATTTATCAGATTAGATTTGAGAAAGAAGTGCAGGAGCTGGGTAGTAAAGAAATGGATTGGGAACTCCCCTGAACAATTCTACCTCCTCAGTTGAACCACTCCACCCCACAGCCACTGCTTCCTAATCCTGGCCTTTTCTTAAGAGATTCCTTTTGCCCCTTGTGTTGCTAGGTGCCATGGAGTCAGCTCCTACCCTTAAAGACCTTATGTACAACAGAACAAAACACTGTCCGGCCTATGCCATCCTCTCAACCTTTGCTATACTTGAGCCTATCATGGCAGCCACTGTATCAATCCATCTTCTTAAGTGTCTTCCCCTTCTTCACTGACCCTCTACTTTACCAAGCATGATATCCTCCTCCAGGGAACAGTCCCTTCTGACAACATGACCAAATTAGGTGAGAAGAAATCTGGCGATAATCACTTCTAAAGGGCATTCTAGCTGCACTTCTACCATGACAGATCTGTTTGTCCTTCTGGCAGTCCATACTTCCTTCAGTACTCTTCCCCAACACCACAATTTAAAGACATCAACTCACAGCTATCTAGTAGATTCCTACTCATAGTGATCCCCATTGGTTTTCCAAGACTATAAATCTTTACAGAAGTAGAGTGCCTCATCTTTCTCCCATGGAGCAGCTGGTCAGTTTGAACCAACAACCTTGTGGTTAGCAACCAAATGCCTTTCTCACTATGCCACCAAAGGTCCTTAACTTTTCTTTGTTCTTTCATATTCATTGTATAGCTTTCATGTGCATATGAGGCAACTGAAAATACCATGGCTTGGATTAGGTGTACCTTAGTCTTCAAAGTGACATTTTTGCTTCTTAACACTTTAAGATCTTTTGCAGTAGATTTGCCCAATGTAATATGATATCTGATTTCTTGACTTTGATTTTTTGATTTCCACTTCCATGGGTGTTGATTGTGGAGTCAAGTAAAATGAAATATTTGACCACTTCAATTTTTTCCCCAGGTTTCATGGTGTTTTTTATTGGTCCAGTTGTGAGGATTTTTGTTTTATGTTGAGGTGTAATCCATACTGGTGACTGTGGTCTTTGAATGAAACTAAGTCAGCTTGCAGAATCTGGAAGCTTCTGTCAGAATACAGCAAAGACAGGCAGTACTTGCTTCCTGTCTCTTAGAATGCCAGGCCTGGTATGGAAGCAGTTTGGCAGATTGGAAAGCTTGCTTCAAATTCCTGCTGAGAACATTAGTTCTGACAACCTGGTTAATTCCTCTAAACTTTAGTTTCCTCATATATTAATGGTGGGGGCAGGAATCCTTATATAGATGTTGTAAGGAAGGAAACGAGGCAAAAATATTAAAAAAAAAAAATTGCTGATGAGTCAATTCTGACTTCTAGTGACTTTATAACACAGAGTAGAACTACTTCATAGGATTTCTCGTGCTGTAACTTTAAGGAACCAGACATCTTTCTTCCATAGACCAGCTGGTGGGTTCTAAGCACTGATCTTGCAGTTAGCAGCTGAGTACTTAATCATTGCACCACCAGAGCTCAGAGAATATGCCTAATAAGGGTGCAAATGTTTAGCACGCATGGAGGCTAGCCAAAAGATTGGAGTTTTGAATCCACCAGAGGTGACTCACAAGGAGTTTGGTGATCTGCCTCCAAATTATCAGCAATTGAAAACTCTGTGGAGCAGTTTTACTCTGACACCCATGAGGTCACCATAACTCGGAATCAACTTGACAGCAACTGCTTACTAAGAAGGTAGATTAACTGCTTAATAAGAAGGTAGAAGAACAAGTACTGAATCTCTGAATTTTTAGCACACAAACACTCCTCTTCCCACTATGTCATTCTCTTCTTCTGCTACTGAAATTTTAGAGAAAGTTAGACTTACAGATATGGGGATAAATGATAGTGTATATTTTCATCATGTTTATTTGTTTGACATTCATATTAGAGAAGAAGACTTATGCAGAGGAGGTCAACTTGGTAAAGGTGTTCCTGGTGACCTATTGAAAGATTAAAGATGATGGGGAATAAAAGAAAATATGGAAGTAAGTTTAAGATACTTTAGAAATAAGTAGAATTAACAATGTGATGAGGAAAAACTACCTGATTCTGATACTGAAACAAACATAGATATTACAAGAAAACCACAGACCAATATCCTTCATGAACATAAACACAAAAGTCTTGTATAAAACAATACCAAATTGTAATAGATGGATAGAATAGTATCTTATCAGCACTTGAGGTTTTTCCTAAGAATGAAAGGTTAGCTCAACACTTGAAATCAATCAGTATAATTCACCATATCAATAGACTAAATAAGAAAAACCATATCATCACCACAATAGATTCAAAAACAGCACTCATAAAATTCAACATCCATGCATGATAAAAACTCTCCACAAACTAAGAATGGAAAGAGATTTCCTCATCCTGACAAAGGACATTTACAGAAAACCTGTAGCTAACATAATGCTATAAGGAACACTTTTCTCCTGGGTTTGGGAACAAAGCAAGAATGTCTGCTCTTATCACTTCCATCAATACCTTTGTAGAGGTCTTACCAGTGCAACAAGGCAACAAAAGAAATAAAAGTCATACCAATTGTAAAGGAAAGGAAGAAATAAAACAGTTACTACATTCAGAAAATATCACTTACATAGAAAGCCCTGAAGAGTTTGCAAAGAAAAAGAAAAATTACTAGAACTGATATAAATTTAGCAAAGTCTCAGGATACAAGGCCTTTATATTGTTGTTGCTGTTGTTGTTAAGTGCCGTCGAGTTGTTTCCGACTCATAGCGACCCCATGCACAGCAGAACGAAACACTGCCCAATCCCGTGCCAGCCCCAAAATCTCTGCTATACTTGAGCCCATCATCGCAGCCACCATGCCAATCCATCTCGTTGAAGGCCTCCCTCTCTTTCGTCGACCCTCCACCCTACCAAGCATGACATCCTTCTCCAGGGAATGGTCCCTTCT
>NW_006921829.1:1571050-1576997 GCF_000298275.1 Orycteropus afer afer | reverse complement strand
CAGACAGTGTTTCTCTGCTATTCATAAAGTTTTCCCTGGCCAATTCTTTGAGAAGTGGATGGCCTCTTCCTTCTTCATAGTCTGTCTCAGTTTGCAGCCAGGCTGATATCTGTGCACCATGTACACCCCACTGGGTTTGAAATAACAGTGGCACAGCCTCAAGACTCACAACAACACATCACTACAGTAGAACAAACTGACAGACAAGTTTTTCTCCCTTAGCTGTTGGAAACCTCTCCAATCACCCTTACCTGGATCCCTGCAGCTGACTCCTTGCTCTGACCTGGTCCTCTTGGCCTTTTCTGTCCTTTCCCTGCCCTCCCACCTTGCCTCTTCTGGGAAGTGGCCTGGGTTCCCTCTCCTCACCTGGATCCCTGCGGCTGACTCCAAGATCTATTCCCATGTGGCTCTTAGGCACACTTTAAGGTTGCAACTGAATTCACCCCAGAGGATCTACTTTCAGCCAAACAATAGACAGGCCTATAAAGTAAATAATATTACTCTTCAGTGCCATCAATCATGCATGACCAAAAGGGTAGGATTTGCCAAAAAACAAAACTCAGAAGGTAGGAAAGATGGATGAGTGGAAATGGTGAACCCAGGGAGGAAGTTTTATTATATTGATGGAATTGCAACCAATGTAATAAAACAAAATGTGTATAAATTGTTGAATGGAAGATTAATTTGCTCTATAAACTTTCATCCAAACTACAATAAAAAGTAAAAAAAAAAAAAAGACAGTTGAAAAAAATGAAAAGAGAAGCTGCAGACTATGAGAAAATATTTACAAAACACGTATCTGCTGAAAGACTGGTATCCAGAATCGAAAAAGAATACTTACAACTTAATGATAAGAAAACAGATAATGTTAATTAAAAATGGGCAATAGATTTGAAGAAACACTTAAGGAGATACAGATGGCAAATAAACACATAAAAAGATACTTAAAATCATTAGTCATTAGGGAAATGTACATTAAAACCACATTGAGATACCATACACACCAATTAGAAGATGAGAAAGCAAACAAAAAATTTGCATTACCAAAGGCTAGAGCTTAGAACTTCCATACATACCTAGGGGAACACAAAATAATGCAGCCACTTTGAAACTCTTTGGTAGCTTCTTAGAAAGTCAAACATACATTTATTTCCCATACAACCCAGCAATATCTTACTCCAAAAGTTTTTATCCAAAACAAATGGAAACATATGTTCCATATGTTCACACAAGAGCTTATACAAAAATGTTTATAGCAGCTTTATCCATAATTGCCAAAACTGGAAACAATCAACTGGGAACTAGATCAATTATGCTACATCTATACATTGGAATTCTACTCAGCAATAAAAATGAAAAAACTGTTGATGCATTCAACAGCATGGATGAATCTCAAAAGCATTATTGTAAGTGAAAGAAGCCAGAAACAAAAGGCTACATACTCTATGATTTTATTTATATTATATTCTTGAAATGGAAAAACTATGTGAAATGAAATCAGGTCAGTGGTTTCAAGAGGGTGTGGATGGAAGAAAAAGATTACCAAGAGACATGATGGAAATTTGGGGGCAATAGAAATATTCTATATTTGATCCTTGTGGTGTTACATGACTATAAATGTTTGTTAAAATCAATAGAACTGTACACCTAAACTGGTGAATTTTATTGTATGTTAATTATGCCACAATAAAACTTATTTAAAAAAATGCAAGAAAAAAAAAAAAAACTTATAGTCTTCCGCTAACAATGTACAAATAACAACAACAAAAGAAGTAGAAATACAAAGTGATAAGAGGTGACAGGGTGACAGATCAGTTTAACACTAGTTGACGACAGTAAAAGAGAAGATAAGTCTCTGGTTCTTTGTATAATTTTGATCACAGTTGTATAATGTTTTTATATAACTGAAGGAAAACAAATTAAGTTTAGGGTTATCAACAAGTGAAAATTTACAAAGATGCCAGACAAGACAATTTAGGATGCAAATTATTCCCCATATGCATTGTGTTCAATACCAAAAAACCAAATTCACTGCCATCGAGTCATTTCCGACTCATAGCAACCCCTCCTTGGGTTTCCAAAGTGGTATCTCTATGGAAGTAGATTGCCCAATATTGTGTTCAGTAGTGGTCGTCAAAAAGATAATCCTTACATCTTAATTCCCAAAACGTATGACTATTATCTAGTAGGGCAAAATGTGATTAAGTTTATGATGGAACATTAAGTTAATGATTGAGCAAGGTTTTCCTGGATTATCCTGAGTGCAACCCAATGTTTCCTTAGGAGAATGAAGCAGAGTGTGTTTTGAGACACAGAGGAGAAGGTGATGTAAAGATAGTGACAGATCCAAGATACCAGAACCTGGAAGTGGCAAAGAATGAATTCTTCACTAGAACCCCCAGAGAGAGCACAGCCCTACTGACACTTTGATTTTGGGCCATTGCAATTGATTTTGGACTTCTGGCTTCCAAAATTATAAGAGGATAAATTTCTATATTTTTAAGCCACTATGTTTGTGATAATTTGTTACAGTAGCCACAAAAAAACTAATATATTTTTAATGATATGATAATATGTTGTTGCTGTTATTAGGTGAAATGCAGTCAGTTTCGATTCATAGTGACAGTATTGTACAAAACAAAGACACACTTGGGTCTTGTGCCATCCTCACAATAATGGCTATGTTTGAGTTGATTGTTGCAGCCACTGTGTCAATCCACCTCATTGAGGGTCTTCCTCTATGTTGATGATGTCTTCTCCAGAGACTGATCACATGTCCAAAGTACGTGAGACAAAGTCTCACCATCCTTTCCTCCAAAGAGCATTCTGACTGTTTTTCTCCCAAGACACATTTATTCATTCTTCTGGCTGTCAATGGTATATTCAAAATTCATCCCCAACATCACAATTCAAAAGCATCAATTCTTCGTCAGTCTAGTCTTCCTCATTCACTGTCTAGCTTTCTCATGCATATGAAGTGATTGAAAATACCACAGCTCAGCTCAGGTGCAATTTAGTCTTGAGACATCTTTGCTCTCTAACACTTCGAAGAGATCTTTTGCAGATTTGTCCAATGCAATTTGTTGTTGTTTTTGGTAGGTGGATCAAGTCAGCTCCAACTCATGGGGACACTGTGTACAACCCAATGAAACAATGCTCAGTCCTATGCCAGCCTCAAAATCCCTGCTGCATCTGAGGCCTTTGTTGCAGCCACTGTGTCAATCCATCTCATTGAGGGCCTTCTCCTTTATCGCTGATCCCTCATTTTACCATGTATAATATCCCTTTCCAAGGAATGGTCCCTTCTGACAGCATGACCAAAGTAGGTAAGATGAAGACTGATCATTCTCACTTCCAAGGAACATTCAAGCTGCACTTCTTCCAGGACAGATTTGTTAGTTCTTCTGGCAGTCCATGGTACTTTGAGTATTCTTTGGCAACACCACAATTCAAAAGCATCAACTCTTCTTTAGTCTTGTTTATTTATTGTCTAGCTTTCACATCCATATGAGGCAATTGACAATACCATGGCATGGGTTAGGTGCACCTTAATCTTCAAAGAGACAACTTTGCTTTCAACACTTGAAAAAGGTCTTTTGCAACAGTTTTACCCAAAGCATCATCTGATTTCTTGACTGCTGCTTCCATGGGTGCTGATTGTGGAACCAAGTAATATGAAATCTTTGACAACTTCAGTCTTTTCCCATTTATTATAATGCTGCTTATTGGTCCTATTGTAAGGATTTTCATTTTCCTTATGTTGAGATGTAATCCATAATGCAGACTGTAGTCTTTAATCTTCACCAGTAAGTGCTTCAAGTCATCTTCACTTTGAGCAAGCAAAGTTGTGTCATCTGCATATCACAGGTTGTAAATAGTCTTTCTCCAATCCTGATGGCACACTCTACTTCATATAGTCCAGCTTCTCAGATTATTTGCTCAACATTGAATAAATATGGTGAAATACTTGAATAAGTATGATGAAAGGATACAACCCTGACACATTTCCTTCCTGATTTTAAACCAAGTTATATACCCCTGTTCTTTTAGAAAGATAGCCTCCTGGTCTGTGTACTGGTTCCTTATGAGCAAAATTAAGTGTTCTGGAATTCCCATTCTTCTCAATGTCAGCCATAATTTGTTATGATCACACAATCGAATGTTTTTGCATAGCCAATCAAACACAAGTAAACATCTTCCTGTTATTCCTTTCTTTCAGCCAAGATCCATCTGACATAAAAAATTATATCCCTTGCTCCACATCCTCTTCTGAATTTAGCTTGCACTTCTGGAAGTTCTGTCAATATACTGCTGCAACTGTTTTTGAATTATCTTCAGTAAGATTTTACTTGTATGTGATATTAATGATATTGTTCAATAATTTCCACATTCTGTGGGATCACCTCTCTTTGGAATGGGTACAAATATGGCTCTCTTCCAGTCAGTTGTTCAGGTAGCTGTCTTCCAAATTTCTTAGCATAGATGAGTGAGCACCTCCAGTGCAGCATTGGTTTGTTGAAATATCTCAATGGGAATTCCATCAATACTTGGAGTCTTGTTTTTTGCCAATTCCTTCAGTGCAGCTTTGACTTCTTCCTTCAATACCATTGGTTCTTGATCATACATCACTTCCTAAAAAAGATGAATGTAACCAATTCTTTTCAGTACAGTGACTGTGTATGTATTCCTTCTATCTGCTTTTGACGTTTCCTGCATCTATCAATATTTTGCCCATAGAATCTTTCAATATTGCAGCTCAAGGCGTGAATATTTTCATCATTTCTTTAAACTTGATAAATGCTGAGTGTGTACTTCCCTTTTAGTTTTCTAACTCCAAGTCGTTGCACATTTCATTGTAATAATTGATTTTGTCTTCCTGAGCTGCTCTTTGAAATCTCTTTAGCTCTTTTATCTTGTCATTTCTTCAATTTGCTTTAACTACTCTCCATTCAAGAGCAAGTTTCAGAGTCTCTTCTGACATCTATTTTGGTATTTTCTTCCTTTCCTGTTTTTTTAATGACCTTTTTTCCTCATGGATGATGTTCTTGATGTCATCTCACAATTCCTCTGGTTCTGGTCATTTGTGTTCAATACATCAAATCTACTCTTTAGATGGTCTCTAAATTCAGGAGGGATATAATCAAGATCATATTTTGGCTCTCATGATTTGTTTTAATTTCTTCATCTTCAATCTGAACTCACATATGAGCAGTTGCTGATCTGTTCCACAGGCAGCTTCTGACTTTGTTTTGGCTGAAAATATTGAGCTCCTCCATTGTCTCCTTCCACAAATGTAGTAGATCTGATTCAGGTGTATTCCATCTGGTGATGTCTACATGTATAACCATTGCTTATGTTGTTGAAAAAAGGATATTTGCAATGAAAAAGTCATTGGTCTTGTAAAGTTCTATCATGCAATCTGCAATGTCATTTCTATCACCAAGGCCATATTTTCAAACTACTGATGATTCTTCTTTGTTTCCAACTTTTGCATTACAATCATCAGTAATAATCAACACATCTTGATTGTGTGTTTGGTTAATTTCACAATGCACAAGTTGGTAAAATCTTGAATTTCCAAAAGAAGAAGACAGAGAGAGATACATGGGAATTACAGAAAACAAAGATGAACTCTTTTGCATGTACAGTACTGTGTTGTCAGTGATGGCTAGCATTGATTTACAGGTGGATAGATGGGTGGAGAGGCTGAATGATCAGTCAGCTGATCTTTGACAAAGGCCCAAAATCCATTAAATGGGGAAGAGAATGCTTGTTTAATACATGGTGTTGACAAAACTGGAGATCCATTTGCAGAAAAATGAAACAAGATCTGTACCTCACACCACACACAAAACAAACTCCAGATAGATCAAAGACTTAAATGTGAAACCTAAAGCTATACAGTTCCTCAAGGAAAATTTAGGGTCAAATTAAAGGGCCCTAATAT
>NW_006921829.1:1560155-1567170 GCF_000298275.1 Orycteropus afer afer | reverse complement strand
CTAGATGCAACGATGGGTCTCTCCTCATCCAGAGCAAAGAAGAATGAAGAAAACCAAAATTCATGGAAACAATTAGTCCTAGTGACTGGTACACCATCCGGTCTACAGCCTATACGACTATGAGACCAGAACTAGATGGTGCCCAGCTACCACTGTCATCCACTTGGAAGGGGATCTATGGAGGAGATCCTTAATAGAGAGGGAGAACAATCTGGAACAAAACTCAAAATCATTTGGAGGAAAAAAAAAAAAGTGGGGGGAGACTAGGCTTGCTGGTCCAATAGAGCCTGGTGGAACCACAGAGACTATGGCCCCTAGCTGCCCTTCAGATCTGGAATTGAACCCACATCTGTGGTTTCCAGCCAAACAAAAGGCAGGCATATGAGTTAAACATTTACCTCAAGTAGATACACTCCTTGGAGTGAACAATCATGGGAGAAAGAAGGCTGCTTATGCACAGGGAGACAGCTCAGGGGGCAGGAGTCCCTGGAGGGATGGACACAGGGAAGAGGTAACTATGGGGAGGAAGTGGTAGGGGAGCTGTTGCATTGTGGTAAACTGTGGTCAATGACATGAGACAAAGTATACGTGAACTGCTGTATGAAATATAAATTTGCTCTGTAAACCTTCACCCAAATCACAATTTTAAAAAAAAAGGTGGGGGGAGGGTATTGTGGTGAACCAGGTAGGCTTTTATTTGGATTGTTCTTACTGTCCTTATCATCATGCCCCAGAGTGTCAAAGGGGTGAGAAGGTTGTGACCAGGATGGGGAGTCAGCCCAGAGACACAGAGGCTGCTGTTTACCCATCCACTAGCCTCCTTAGTAACAGACCACACAGTTTACTATGTGCAGTGACCAGCAATGTGGCCAGCTGAAAAAACACAGTTCCAAACTTCCATTACAGATACAAGTGACAAATAAGATTTAAGCAAACTTCCTAAGCAATGTTTCAGAAAAATTCTTCGAAAGAAATTGATTCAACTGAAATAGTGTTCTTTTTTTCATCTCCCTTCTTTCTTCCTAATCTCTGCAAGGTAGAAGTGGTGGACAGAGCACCAGTAGCTAACTCTTGACCATAAGGTCAAAAGAACATAGAAAGATTACACCAAGCATAGAGGAGCAAAAAGATAGAAGGAGTCTGGGCTCCTGATGACCACAGATCTGCATACTACTCCTGGACTGTTTACCTCTGTTTTATATGGGGGGAAAAAATTACTGCTATTGTTATTTTGCATCTATATTTTCAGCAGTTAAAAGCAATTCCTAATGGAAATTACACATTTGGGAAGCTGACAAAGGGAAAGGAGTTAAGTGGTGAGTATATAAGTGCTGCCAATTAGTGAATAGAGGAGCACTATATTTTGCTTACTTAGATAACATCCAAACAAAACAAAGGAAATGAAAATCATGGGCAAGTCATATACAATCACCAATTAAATATAAACACAAAAATGTCACAATGTCTCATAGACAACAGATCATCACAGTCCACACTAAGAAACGAGATAAAGCAGGAGAAACAAGGCACCAAGATACAGACCCAGAACACATCCCTGAGGAAGAAGAAGCACTGGAATTTCCTGATAGGAATTCAAAAGAATTATATTTAGGTATCTTCAACAGATTGAGAGACAGATCAAAGAAAACACTGACAAAGTTCAGGAAAACCCAGAGCAAACCCTAGAACCATTTCAAAATACAATACAAGAACAAACTGATGAAATAAATGAAAAATTAGAAATGATACAAAATCTACAGATAGAAATCCAAAAGATTAATACTGAATTTTCAGAAATAGATAACACATTGAATGGGCAAATGAGTAGAATTGATTTGATGGGAAACTGAAATAGTGAGATTGAAGATGAAAACCTCAGTACTTCTTTGGAAAGAGTTCAATCAGAAAAAAGATCAAATAAAAATGAAGAAAGCCTAAGATTCATGTGGGGTACAAGCAAATGGAATAACCTATGCGTAATCAGAATCCTGGAACAGGAAGAGACAAATAAAACCACAGAGAATATTTTCAAAGATTTGTTGGAAAAGAATTTCCCTGGTATGATGAAAGATGAGAATATATCTATTCAAGAAGTCCAACAAACCCCAAACAGGATAGACTCCAAAAGAAAATCACCAAGACATATCATCATTAAACACACTGAAATCAAAGACAAAGAAAGAATCCTGAAAGCAGCATGAAAAAAACAAAAAGTTACCTACAAGGGGCAACCAATAAGATTAAGCTCAGATTTCTCAGCATAGAAGCCATGCTAGTGAGAAGGCAATGAAATGCTACGTATAAAACTCTGAAAGCAAAATATTTCCAACCAAGAATTTTATACCCAGCAAAACTGTCCCACAAATATGATGGTGAAATTAGGATATTTCCATAAAGCAGAAATTAAGGGAATTTGTTTAAAACAGACCAACCTTACAAGAGATGCTAAAGGGAGTCCTTTGGATAGAGAACCAACCATAGCATAGAACAACTGACCATTAACACACATGATGACATAACCCAGAAACCAACCTACTTATGGAAGTTTCCATAATAAAAAAAAGCCTACAAGATTGTAAACAGGGTAGCAGAGACATCAATTGACAAATGAGGACAAGTACAAACCAAAAAGAGGGAAAAAATTGTGTAGTTAACAGAACTGCTAAATGGTAGGGAAGTCAAGACAACTGCAAGATAGAATGGACTGTTCCAAACTGGGGAAGAAAATGGCTTAGTGCCTAAGCATTTGACTGCTAACCAGAAGTCTGGCAGTTCAAACCCACCAGCCACTCCTCAGAAGGAAGATTGGGCAATCTACTTCCATAGTGATATCACCTTGGAAACCCAAGGAGAGGTCCCTATGAGTTGGATCAGACTCAGCAGTGAGTGAGAACCTCAAAGAAAAATAATAAACTTTCACATCAAAATAAAAAAGAGGACCAGCACAAATATTTAGCAAATACTAAAACAATAGCAACAAAAGACATGATAACACAGTTCATAAAAAAAAAAAAAAAAAAAAAATAACACAGTAAAAAAAAAAAAAAAAAAAAAAGAGCCCAGTACAGAAAATTATATGGGACATAGAAATCAGCAACACCATGAAAAAACATAACAAAATGACAGCAACAAATTCATACTTGTCAATAATTACACTGAATGTCAATAGATTCAATGCACCACTCAAGAGCGGAGAGTTGCAGCCTAGATAAGAAAACATAACCCATCAATATGCTGTCTACAAGACACATACCTTAGAGACAAAGACAAAAATAGACTAAAAATGAAAGGTTGGAAAAAGATATATCAATCAAATGGCAATCATAAAAGAGTAGGAGTGTCAATATAAATTTCTGATCAAATTGACTTTAAGACAAAAACCATAATAAGAGACAAGAAAGTGTATTATATAATTATTAAAGTATCAGTTGAACAAAAGTACATAACAATAATAAATATCTATGCATCCAATAAAAGACCCCCAAAATACATAAACCAGACACTGTTGTTGTTGTCATGTGCTGTCAAGTCAGACCTGACTCATAGCGACCCCTCCTTGGGTTTCTGAGATGGTATCCCTATGGAAGTAGATTGCCCAACCTTCCTTCCAAGGAGTGGCTGGTAGGTTTGAACCTCCAGCCTTCTGGTTGGCAGTCAAGTGCCTTAGGCACTATGTTAACCAGAGCTTCCACATCTTGTATAGGTGGACTTATTTAGATTGTAAAGAATTCAGACAATTTTCTCCTGATCAGTGAAGACATAATTAAATCTACAAAACAGGTATGAAGTTTCAAGTTCTAAAACCTTTTTAAAAAAAAAATGGTAAAGTTCCAAATTTGTGGAAAGATTATGAAGAAATTAAGCAGATTAGGAAAGAATAGCCAGAAGAAATTACCAAAAAACAAAAGAAAAAGAAGATGCTTCTTCTAGTTATAAAATAAAAAAGGACCAGCAGCCGTCTGTTCTGAATCTTAGCCTCATTTCTGTTTGTAAGCGCCCCATTCACATCACTTCACAAATCAGCCATTAACACTACCTCACAGACTGTCCTAGGGGAGCAATTTTGGGAGTGCGAAAACTATAAACAGGAGGCATAATAAACAAGATCACATATGTTGCCAGCTACAGGACATAAGGCAGTTCATCTACTCAGGGTTTGTAATCTAATTGCCCTCCTTTAACTTACCTTCATCCCCATAATGGTTCTTAAAAGGAGTTTTTCAAACCTCTACAGGAGAAATAAAAACTGAATTTTTTTGTTCTATGCACTTCTGATTGAAAGGAAAATACTGTACACACACACTATGAATGAGGGTCCATGCAGTATTGCACAGGGAACCACTCTAAGGACAATTCCCAAACAATTGTAAACATAAATGTGTCTGTTTGGTTTATTCTGTTGGGTAGCAAAATTGAGAGGAACAAGGATACTGCACTTTAATTTCATTACTGGAATATTCTTTCTAAGGAAAATTGAAGTATTATCCACAACATAGAGAATAGTAATTTGGGCTTGGTAGAGCTAAAAGAATAGACACTTTTTTGTTTGTTTGTTTGTTTTCTGTATTACTTAGGCCAGTTACATAACCTCCTTGGGTATCATGTTCCACTTCATAAAATTTAGGTTTGCAACACCTAAATTTAAGTATCCCAGTTGTTGTTGTTGTTGTTGTTTGCCAAGGAGGGGTCGCTATGAGTCGGGTCTGACTCGAGGGCACATAACAACAAGTATCCCAGTATTTGGTGAAAAGCATTGGGCTATGGGCACACTACGAAAGCTGATTCACTTTCCACACCCTAAATATGAGATCCCCAAAACTGGCACCCGACAGGACAAAATCAATCTATGGACATATTTTTGTTCAGCTGGCATATTGTTTTTGAAAAAGAAGCAAAAATTGAAGATTCCCTTAAATCCAAATTTCAGCTTATCTTGGAAAACCGTATTGACAACACTGGGCCTACATTCCTCCATAGCCATGTGGCTGCTGGCGCGATTGTTCAGTCAGGGCATATGCTACGCAGCTCATCCTTCTCCTAACCCAGCCATGTTCATTCAAGTGAATTTGTCAAATAGTCTAGAAATCACAAAGGAGTCCAGTTAAACCACCATTTTGTTTTCCCTCCACCACTCTACATGATCCTTTGACACCCTGATCCAGGACTGAAGTTCTGCATGCCTTTTGAGCTAATTTGACTAACGACAGAGCAGTAGATTGAATGGGAGAAGTTCAGTCAATAAGTTCCATGATACTGAGTTATTGGGAGGGTGTGGATGAAACACACATGCACACACATAAATACGCAACTCATGACAGTTTGACAAGGCTCAATTAAGTTTTTTTTTTTTCCCCTCAGTGAACAGTGAAATAAGTTCCTAGGAATAAACAAAGTATAAATCATACAGTTAATTTCTACAATATTAATATATGCCTTAATTCCAGAATCAGTGAAGTTAACTTCCACTTACACACACAATAAAATACTAAGTTGATTTATCAAATAATTAGTTTATTAAAAACTTTACAAGGTCATGAAAGAGTTGCTTACCGATTTTGCAAATGGGAATAGAAAATCATATAACTCCTATAAAAGAGGAATCTCCAGTATACAATAACATTTCAAATGAATTTATGATATGTTGTTGTTGTTGTTGTTAGGTGCCATTGATGCAGCTGACTCATAGTGACCCTATGGACAACAGAATGAAACACTGCACAGTCATATAACATTCTCATAGTCATTGCTATATTTGAGTCCATTGTTAAAGTCACTGTGTTAATATATCTTATTGAGTGTCTTCCTCTTTTTCACTGACCTTCTACTTTACCAAGCAAGGTGTCCTTCTCTAGGGACAAGTTCCTCCTGAGAACATGTCCAAAGCACATGAGACGAAGTCTCACCATCCTAACTTCTAAGAGCATTCTGGCTATACTTCTTCCAAGACACACAGTCTTTTTTCTGGCAGTCCGTGGTATATTCAATATTCTTTGCCAATCCCATAATTCAAATTTATCAATTGTTGTAGTCTTCATTAGTAACTGCTTCAAGTCCCCTTCACTTTCAGCAAGTAAATTTGTGTCATCTGCATATCACAGATTGTTAATAACTCTTCCTCCAATCCTGATGCCCCATGCTTCTTCGTATAGTACAGTTCGCCAGTTAATTTTCTCAGCATGCAGATTGAATAAGTATAGTGTAAAGTTACAACCCTGATGCACCCCTTTCCTTATTTTAAACCTTGCAGTACCTCCTTGTTCTTTTCAAAACAGCCCCTACGTGTATGTATAGGTTCCTTATGAGCAAAATTAAGAGTTCTGGAATTCCCACTTTTTGCAATGTTAGCCATAATTTGTTATGATCCACACAGTTGAATGCCTTTGCATAGTCAGCAAAACACAGGTAAACATATTTCTGGTATTCCCTGCTTTCAGCCAAGATCCACCTAACTTCAACAATAATATCTCTCATTCTACATCCTTTTCTGAAGCAAGCTTGAATTTCTGGCACTTTTTCATGGATGTACTGCTGACACAATTCCTGAGTTATTGTAAAAAATTCTTACTTACATGAGATATTAATGAAATTTTTCAATCATTTCCACATTCTGTTGAATCATCTTTCTTTAGAATGGGCACAAAAACGGATTTTTACAGTCAGTTGCCCAAGTACCTGTCTTTCAATTTTATTTTGCACAGATGGGTGTTCTGGAATTCCCAGTCTTTGCCATGTTATCCATAATTTGTTATGATCCACATCAGCATGAAAGCCTTTGTATAGTCAATAAAACACAGGTAAACATCTTTCTGTTATTCTTTCCTTTCAGCCAAGATCCATCTGATATCAGCAATGATATGCCTTGTTCCACATTCTCTTCTGAATCCTGCTTGAATTTCTAGCAGTTCCCAGTTGAGGTACTGCTGCAATGTTGTTGTTGTTGTTATGTGCCGTCGAGTCGGCCCCGACTCATAGCGACCCCTCCTTGGGTTTCCGAGGCAGTATCACTACGGAAGTA
>NW_006921829.1:1519283-1559951 GCF_000298275.1 Orycteropus afer afer | reverse complement strand
CAGTATCACTACGGAAGTAGGATTGCCCAACCTTCCTTCCGAGGAGTGGCTGGTGGGTTTGAACTGCCAGCCCTCTGGTTAGCAGGCAAGTATCTTAGCCACTATGCTACCAGAGCTCCAATAGTACTTGAATTATCTTCAGCAAATGTTTACTTAAGTGTGATTGTGTTAGGCTGGGTTCTCTAGATAAGCAAAACCAGTAAAGTTTAGAGAGAGAAAGAGAAGGAAATTTATCTTAGGAGATATGGCTCACACAGGTATAGAAGTTGATAAGTCCCATGTTCCTGGGTCAAACATCAAAATGGAGCCTGTTTCTGACTCACACAGCTGCAGGGGCTCAAGGTTCGCAAGCAGTATACTGGCTGTTGACTTCAGTGAATGTTGAATCCAAGATCAGCAGACAGAATGATGGATTGTTTGCTCCCGGACATTATAGGCAGCACAGCAGGATCCAGATCCACAGAAGGTTCTCTCTTTTTCCCAGGATGTCCATTTATATATTGGAAACAGACCACACCCCTAAGGAAACTCCCTTTTAATGGATTGGCTGCTCAGAGCATATGCATCTGATCTCATCATGGGAATAACCACATCATACCTGCTTAAACCACTCAGAATCGTGGTCCAGCCAAGTTGACACACACCCCTAACTATCCAAATGATATTAATGATGTTGTTTGATAATTTCCACATCTTGTTGGATCACCTTTGTTTGGAATGGGTGCAAATATAGATCTCTTCCAGATGATTGTCAAGGTAGCTGTCTTCTAAATTTCTTGGCATAGAAGAGAGTGTGCCTCCAGTGCTGCATCCATTTATTGAAACATCTCAATGGATATTCATTCTGTCAATTTCTGGATCCTTGTTTTTTTGTTGTTTTTGTTTTTGTTTTTTTGCCAGTTCCTTCAGTGTAGCTTGGATTTCTTCCTTCAGTACCATCAGTTCTTGACCATATGCTACCTCCTGAAATTGTTGTGTGTCAACCAATTATTTTTGGTACAGTGATTCTGTCTATTCCTTCCTTCTTCTTTTGATGCTTCCCATGTTGTTCATTATTTTCCCCATAGAATCTTTCAATATTGCAATGTAAAGTTTGAATTTTTTTTTTTCTTTAGTACTTTCAGCTTGAGAAATGCCAAGCATGTTCTCACCCTTTGATTTCCTAACTCCAGGTTTTCACACATTTCATTATAGTACTTTACTTTGTTTTCTCAAGCCATGCTTTGAAATGCTCTGTTTAGCTCTTTTACTTCAACATTTCTTCCTTTCACTTTAGCTACTCTACAGTCAAGAACAAGTTTCAAAGTCTCTTCTGACATCCATTTTCCTCTTTGCTTTCCTATTTTTTTAATGATTTTTTTCCATCTTCATGCATGATGTTCTTAAAATAATCTCATAACTCATCTGGTCTTCCATCACTGGTGTTCAGTGCATCAAATCTATTCCTCAAATAGTCTCTAAATTCAGGTAGGACTTACTCAGGGTCATACATTGGTTCTCTTGGGCTTGTTTTAGTTTTCTTCAGCTTCACCTTAAGCTTTCATAGGATAAATTAATGGTCTATTCCACGGTTGGCCCGTGAATATGATACAAACCTTCTTCATCATCTCTTTCCACAGATTTAGTCAATTTGCTTGCTATGTATTCCATCTGGCAAGGTCCACATGTATAACCACCATTTATGTTGTTGAAAAAAAGTAATTTCAATGAATAAGTGGTTGATCTTGCAAAATTCTATCATGCAATCTCCCACGTTGTTTCTATCACCAAGGTCATATTTTCCAACTAGTATGTAATAGTTATGGTTGTGTGTCAACTTGGCTAGGCCTGGTTGAGTGGCTGGGCAGCTGGATGTAGTATTCCCCATGATGAGACTGGTAATCAACTCCATGCTGGAATCTACTGTGAGCAGCTGAGTAGCTTGCCTTTGGGTATGTGGTCAGCTTCCTGTTTATAAGCAGCAGCTTTGGGAATGGTCTCTAGCTTATGGCATGCTTGGAGCAGGAGGCAGAGCTGGACCCCAAGGTTGAGGGGCGTTCACCCAGTCCATAGAGCCTGGCACTTTGAACTTGGACTTAATGCCTCCAAACTGTAAAAGAATAAACTCCTGTTTCTTAAGGCCATCCCATTTGTGGTATATTCCTGTCAGGGTGACACTAGGTAACCAGAATATACTGATCCTTCTTTTTGATATCCAACTTTCATATTCCAATCACCAGTAATCATCAATACATCTTGATTGCATGTTTGATCAATTTCAGACTGCAGAAGTTGGTAAAAATCTTTAATATCTTCGTCTTTGACTTTATTCATTGGTCTGTAAATTTGAATAATATCAGTAACTTGTCTTCCTTGTTGCTGTTGCTGCTGTTAGGTGACATCGAGTCACCTCCAACTCATAGTGACCCTATGCACAATAGAACAAAACACTGTCAGTCCTGTGCCAGTCTCATGATCCTTGCTATACCTGAGCCCATCATTGCATCCACTGTGTCTATCCATCTCACTGAAGGCCTTCTCCTTCTTCATTGGCCCTCCACTTTAGCAAGCATGAAATCTGTCATAGTTGGAGCTTTGTGTCAACTTGGCTGGACCACAATTCTGTGTGGTTTAAGCAATTGTGATGTGGGTTGTTCCAATGATGGGGTCAGATGTATATGTTTTGAGCAGAGAATCCATTGAAAGGGAGTTTCCCTAAGGGGTGGCCTGCTTCCAGTATATTTAAGGACATCCTGAGAAAAGAGACACTCTTCTGTGGATCGGGATGCTGCCTACAATAGTCCATGAGCAAACAATCCACCATTCGGCCTGGAGATCTTGGATTCGTCATTCATTGGAGTCAACAGCCAGTATACTTCCTGCCAACCTTGAGTTCCTCAGCCCCAGCAGCTGTGTGAGTTGGGAAAAGCCTCCAGCTTGGTGTTCGATCCAAGAACTTCAGACTTGCCAGCTTCTATAAGTGTGTGAGCCATTTTCCTAAGACAAATTTCTCTTTGTATATATATATATATTTGTATACATATATATATACACAAAGAGAAATTTGTCTTAGGAAAATTTATCTATCTATCTATCTATATCTATATCTATATATCTATATATCTATATCTATATCTATATCTATATGGGAGCCCTGGTAGCATAGTGGCTAAGGCACTTGACTGCTAACCAGAAGGCTGGCAGTTCAAAACCACCAGCCACTCCTTGGAAGGAAGTTGGGGCAATCTACTTCCATAGTGATACTGCCTCAGCAACCCAAGGAGGGGTCTCTATGAGTCATGAGTCAGGTCCGACTCGACGGCACATAACAACAACAAATATATATATATAAGCTTTACTGATTTTGTTTCTCTAGAGAACCAAGTCTAACACAATATCCTTCTTCAGGGACAGGTTCCTCCTAACAACATGACCAAAGTAGGCAAGATGAAGTCTGGCCATTCTCTCTTCCAAGGAGCATTCCAGCTGCACTTCCTCCAGGACAGATCTGTTAGTCCTTTTAGCATTCATGGTACTCTTAGCATTCTTCTCCAACACCACAACTCAAAAGTATCAATTCTTCTTTGGTCTTCCTTATTCATTGTCCAGCTCTCACATGCATAAGAGGAGACTGAAAATACCATGGCTTAGGTTAGGTGTACCTTAGTCTTCAAGGAAACATCTTTGCTCTTCAGCACATGAAAGAGATCTCTTGCAGCAGATTTGCCCAATGCAATACATCATCTGATGTCTTGACTGCTGCCTCCATTGGTGTTGATTGTAGACCCAAGTAATATGAAGTCCTTGACAACTTCAATCTTTTCTCTATCCATCATGAAGCTGTTTATTGGACAAATTTTGTTTTCTTTATATTGAGGTGTAATCTGTATTGCAAACTGTAGCCTTTAATCTTCATCAATAAATGGCTCAAGTCATCCTCATTTTCAGCAAGCAAAGTTGTGTCATCTGTGTATCACAGGTTGTTAATGAGTCTTCCTCCAATTCTAATGCCATGTTCTTCTTCATATAACCCAGTTTATCAGATTTGTTCAGCATACAAATTGAATAAACATGGTGAAAGGACACAATCCTGATGCACTCCCTTCCTGATTTTAAACCATGAAGTATCCCTTGTTCTGTTCTAACAACAGCCTTCTGATCTACATACAGGTTCCTCATGAGTACAATCAAGTGCTCTGTAATTCCCACTCTTCTCAATGTTATCCATAATTTGTTATGATCCACACAATTGAATGCATTTGCATAGTCAATAAAACATAAGTAAACATCTTCCTGGTATTCTTTGCTTTCAGCTCAGATCTATCTGACATCAACTATGATATCCCTCTTTCCACACCTTCCTCTGAATCCAGCTTGCATTTCTGGAAGCTCTCTGTCAATATACTGCTGCAACTGTTTTTGAATTATCTTCAGTAAGATTTTATTTGCATGTGATATTAATGACCTTGTTTGATAATTTCTACATTCTGTGAGACCACTTTTCTTTGGAATGGGCACAAATATGGATCTCTTCCAGTCAATTGGTCAGGTAGCTGTCTCCCAAATCTTTTGGCATAGCCAAATGAGTGCCTCCAGCACAGCATCAGTTTGTTGAAACATCTTAGTGGATATTCCATCAATTCCTGGAGCCTTGTTCTTTGCCAATTCTTTCAGTGCAGCCTTGACTTCTTCCTTCAGTGCCATTGGTTCTTGGTCATAGGACACCTCCTGATATGGATGAACATCAACAAATTCTTTTTGGTACAGTAACTCTGTGTATTCTTTTCATCTTCTTTTGATATTTCCTGCATCATTCAATATTTTGCCCATATAACCTTTCAATATTGCAACTCAAGGCTTAAATTTTTTCTTCAGTTCTTTCAGCTTGAGAAATGATGAGTGTGTTCTTTCCTTTTGGTTTTCTAATTCTAGGTCTTTGCACATTTTATTACAATAACTGGCTTTGTCCTCTCTAGCTGCTTTTTGAAATCTTCTGTTCAGTTCTTTTTATCTTGTCATTTCTTCCATTTGCTTTAGCTACTCTCTGCTCAAGGGCAAGTTTCACAGTGACTTCTGACATCCATTTTGGTCTTTTTCTTCCTTTCTTGTCTTTTTAATGACCTCTTGCTTTCTTCATGGATGATGTCCTTGATGTCATCCCACAATTCTTCTGGTTTTTGGTCATTGGCGTTCAATGCATCAAATCTATTCTTTAGATGGTCTCTAAATTCAGAAGGGATATTATCAAGGTCATATTTTGGCTTTCATGGACTTGTTTTAATTGTGTTCAACTTCAACTTTTAATTTGCATATGAAGAGTTGATGGTCTGTTCCACAGTCAGTTCCTGGCCTTGTTTTGGCTGCAGATATTGAACTTCTCCATCTCCTCTTGCCACAAATGCAGTCAATCTGATTCCTGTGTATTCCATCCAGTGAAGTCCACATGTATAGCTATTGTTTATGTTGTTGGGAAATGGTATTTGCAATGAATAAGTCATTGGTCTCGCAAAATCCTATCATGTGATCTCCAGCATTATTTCCATCACCCAGTCCATAGTTTCCAATTACTGTGTGACCCTTCTTTGTTTCCAACTTTTGCATTCCAATCACCAGTGATAACCAATACATCTTGATTGCATGTTTGGTCAATTTCAGACTGCAGAAGTTGGTAGACATCTGCAATTTCTTCATTTTTGGCTTTGCTGCTTGATGCAAAGATTTGAATAATATTAGTAGTAACTGGTCTTCCTTGTAGGCATGTCGATATTATCCTATCACTGACAACATTGTACTGCAGGACAGATCTTCAAACACTCTTTGTGACAATGAATGCCACACCATTCCTCTTCAATTTGTCATTCCCAGCATAATAGATCACATGCTTGTCTGATTCAAAATGGCCAAAACCAGTCCACCTTAGCTCACTAATGTCTAGGATATCAATCTTTATGTGTTCCATTTAATTTTTGACAAATGCCAATTTTCCTAAATTCATACTTTACACATTACCTATTCTGATTATTAGTGGATGTTTGCAGCTGTTTCTACTCATCTTGATTCATGGCACATCAGCCAATGGAGGTCCTGAAAGTTTTACTCCATCCATGTCATTAAGATTGTCTCTACTCTGAGGAGTCATTTCTTCTACAGTAATACTTTGAGTGACTTCTGACCTGACGGGCTCTTCTTCCGGCACTATATTTGACTATATTTCAGGGCTATTCATAAAGTTCTCCAGTAATATATAAACAGTGTTTCACTGCTATTCATAAGGTTTTCACTGGGCAATTGTTTGAGAAGTGGATGGCCCCTCCTTCTTCTGTGTCTGTCTTAGCCCAGATGCTGTGAAGACACCTGTCCACCACAGGTAAACCTGCTGGCATTTTGCAACACCAGTGGCATAGCCTCCAGCCTCACAGCAACACACAAGCCACCACAGCACAACAAACTGAGACAAGCTTGTCTCCCTTAGATATTCCTAACCTCTCTGCTCACTTCCCCACCTATCCGGGCCCCCAGCCCTAAATAAAGCTATCCCAGAAGCCCCGAACCACACGCACATCCATCTACCTGCTCTGGAGGCCTGGCCATTATTCTTTTTGTAGGTTTATAGGATATTATCCTATCACTGACTGCATTGTACTTCAGGATAGATCTTGAAATATTCTTTGTGACAATGAATGACATGCCATTCCTCTTCAATTTGTCATTCACAGCATATGGTTGTCTGATTCAAAATGGCCAAAATCCATCCATTTCAGCTTACCAATTCCTAGGATATTGATTTTTATGCATTCCATTTCATTTTTGACAACTTAACAATTTTCCTAGATTCATACTTCAATATATTCCATGTTCCATTAATGGATGTTTGAAGCTTTTTTTTTTTTTTTTCTCATTTTGAGTCATGCCAAAACCTTTATTCCATCCAAGTCATTAGAGTTGCCTCTGTTTTAAGGAGGCAACTCTTCCCTAGTCATATTTTGAGTACCTTCCAACCTAGAGAACTCACCTCTCATCTTCTGACACTATATCTAACAATGTTTCCCTTTTTTGTTTTATCTTTTAGTGGCTAATTTTTTCAGAAATGGGCAGCTTCTTCCTTCTTCCTATTCTGCCTTAGTCTGGAAGCTCCACTGAAACCCATCCACCAGGTATGACACCACTGATAGTTGAAATACCAGTGGCATAGCTTCCACCATCACTGTCACATGCAAGCCAACACAGTACAACAAACTGACAGATGAGTGGTGGATTTTACCAATAGTTATCAATACTGTGACTCAAGTCTTGAAATTTGTCCTCAGTTCTTTCAGTTCCAAGAATGCCGAGTGCATTCTTCACTTCTGGTTTTCTAGCTCCAGATCTTTGCACATTTCCTTGTAATACTTTGTCTTCTTGAGCCACCCTTTTAAACCTGTTCAGCTCTTTTACTTCATCATTTCTTCCATTTGCTTTAGCTACTTTGTGTTCAAGAGCAAATTTCAAAGTCATTTCTGGCATTCATTTTCATCTTTTCTTTCTTTTTAATGACTTTTTTGCTTTCTTTATGTATGATTTCTTTTCAGTGGAGATTCCAGACTAAGACAGACTAGAGAGGAGAAACTGGTGATCTACTTAAAAAAAAAAAAAAAAAAAAAAAAGTCAGCCAGTGAAAACATCATGAATAATAGTAGAACATTTTCTGATATAGTGCCAGAAGACAAACCATCAGGTTGGAAGACACTCAAACTATGACTAGAGAACAGTTGCCTCCTCAAAGTAGAGTTGACCTTAATGTGTGGATGCAACAAAGCATTTAGGACCTTCATTGCAAATGTAGCACCACTCAAAATGAGAAGAAACAAAAAAAGCTGCAAACATCCATTAATAATCAGAACATGAGATGTACAAAATATGAATCTAAGAAAACTGGAAGTCATCAAAAATGAAATGGAACCCATAAAGATTGATATCCTGGGCATTAGTGAGCTGAAATGGACTATTATTGGCCATTTTTAATTTGACAAGCATATGGTCTATTATCTGAGGATGACAAATTGAGGAGGAATGGTACTACATTCTCCATCAAAAAGAACACATATGATCTATCCTGAAGTATAATGCTGCAAGTGATAGAATAATATTCATGTGCTTACAAGGAAGACAAGTTAATATAAGTATTATTCAAATTTATGTACCAACCACTACTGCCAAAGATGAAAAAATTGAAGACTTTTACCAACTTCTGCAGTCTGAAATTGATCAAACATGCAATCAAGATGGTGACTGGAATGCAAAAGTTTGAAAGAAGAAGAATCAGTGGTTGGCAGAAATGGCCATGGTGATAGAAACAACATTAGAGATAACATGATAAAATT
Organism: Orycteropus afer afer; assembly: GCF_000298275.1. Classification (NCBI taxonomy): domain Eukaryota; kingdom Metazoa; phylum Chordata; class Mammalia; order Tubulidentata; family Orycteropodidae; genus Orycteropus; species Orycteropus afer. The sequence continues at coordinate 1,551,612 of NW_006921829.1, read as the reverse complement.
TTGCAAGACCCATGATTTATTCATTGCAAACACCTTTGGTCTACAACATAAACAGCAACTATTCACGTGGACTTCACCAAATGGAATACATAGGAATCAAATTGACTATAACTGTGGAAAGAGGAGATGGAGAAGCTCAATATCATCAGTCAGAAAAAGACAAGAGGCTGAATGCAGAACAGACCATCAATTGCTCACATGCAAGTTCAAGTTGAATTTAAGATTTAGACCTCTAAAAATTCTATCTTGAAGATCTTGTTGCCATCTAGTCAATTCCAAGTCATGGAAAACCCTGGATGGTACAAATGGTTCTAACCAAAGGGCTGGAAGTTCAAGTCCACTAAGAGGCACTTTGGAAAAAAAGACCTAGAAATCTACTTCTGCCATTAACAACTCTATGGCACACAATTCTACTCTGACACACATGGGTCACCACGAGTAAGATATATAGGATATAATATGCATAAGTATATTAGTTCTGTATGCATACCAATAATCCAGGACTCTTGGTTATCCTAGTAATATACTATCATAAGATTTAGTAGCTTAAAACCATATATACCAAACCCACTGTCATCAAGTCAATTCCAACTCATAGGGACCCCCATTAGGTTTCCAAGGGGGTAAATCTTTATGGAAGTAGATTGCCCAGTCTTTCTCCTATGCAGTGCTGGTGGGTTTGAATCACCAACTTTCTGGTTAGCAGTCAAATGCCTTAGGCACTGCACCACCAGAGCTAGCTAGCTAGCTATATATGTATATGTATATGAATATGTATATGTATATGTGTATACATATACATATTCATATACATATACATAAACATACATATATAACAGTTTCCATGGACAAGGAATTCAGGCACAGCTTAGATAACTCTCTGCTTTACAGTATCTCATGAAGCTGCAATCAAGGTATCAGCCAGGGCTGGGGTCTCATCTGAAAGCTCAGCTAAGGCAAGATTGACTTCCAAATTTGCTTATGTGAGTGTTAGAAGGATCCAGTGCCTCAAAGATTATTCGACAAAGGGCCTTGGTTCCTTGCTGGCTGTTGACATGAAGTCCCTTTCAGTTCCTTGCCATATGGTTCTCTCTATTATGGCAGCTTCCTTCATCAAAGCTAGCAAAAGAGGATATGAAAGCAAGACAGAAGTCACAATTTTTGTAACCTGATCATAGAAGTGGCATTCTTTTAATTTTGCCATATTCTATTGGTTTAGTAAGTTACTCAAGGGTAGAGGATTATATAAGGCTATGAATATCAGGAAGTGGAGCCAAATAGGGGCCATCAGACTCCTGGCATGGGTATATCAGACACACATTGTGTTCATTTCAAATCATCTCAACTCCTACCTTTTATCTAGCTATTGCTGCAACAAAAATCCCAGGCTTTGATCAGCTTTACACAGGTGCAACTGACAATTATTTGCTTGGAGCATGTGGTCATGTCTAATATCTATCATTGTCTTCCAAGGGTAAAAGTAGATGGACAACTGTATAGATTAAATAAATAAACATGCAAATAGATGAAAAAAGCTGAAGAGATGTTAGAGAGCTGAATTTGAATGCTACCGTGAAAAAATCTTGGTCCTTGGGTGAAGAGAAGGGCAAAGTACCAAATGTGAGTGACCAATATGGCAGCATTGAGGATGAGAAAGACATAGAGAGGTATATGGGAGGTACAGACAACAAATTATGAACCCTTTTGTACATACAGTACTGTGTTGTCAGTGAAGGCAAACATGGGTATATGGATGGGTAGATGGGTGGACAGGTTAAACGATTAGGTATGTCTGTGAAATGGGGAGGGTATCCAAGAACATATATAGGGTTGGAAGACATTGGTCCTATAAGTTTATGTGAATGATCAGAATTCCCAGGTGTATAGTAGAGATAACAAGGGGCAAGGCTGTGGTCACTGCTTGGTCACAGCCAGCTACCCAGAGGGACCGAGTAGTTGAACCTGTGGGCTTGGGACCAGAGTTGCAAGGGACATCAAGCTCAATTGGCATAACATACTATACAAAACATTGTTCCACCTCCTACTTTGGCTAGTAGCAACTGGGATCTTAAAAGCTAGCAAGCTGCCATCTAGATGCAATGATGGGTCTCTCCTCGTCCAGACTCAAGAAGAATGAAGAAAACCAAAATTCATGGAAACAATTAGTCCTAGTGACTGGTACACCATCCAATCTGCAGCCTATATGACTATGAGATGAGAAGAACTAGATGGTGCCTTGCTACCACTGTCATCCACTTGGAAGGGGATCTATGTAGGAGATCCTTGATAGAGAGGGAGAACAGTGTGGAACAAAACTCAAAATCATTTGGAGAAAAAAAAAGTGGGGAGGACCAGGTTTGCTGGTCCAATAGAGCCTGGTGGAACCACTGAGACTATGGCCCCTAGCTGCTCTTCAGGTCTGGAATTGAACCCACATTTGTGGTTTTCAGCCAAACAAAATACAGGCATATGAGTTGAACATTTACCTCAAGTAGATACACTCCTTGGAGAAAACAATAATGGAAGAAAGAAGGGCTGCTTATGCACAGTGAGACAGCTCATGGGGCAGGAGTGTATGGAAGGATGGACACAGGGAAGAGGTAACTATGGAGAGGAAGTGGGAGGGGAGCTGCTGCATTGTGGTAAACTGTGGTCAATTACATGAGACAAAGTATATGTGAACTGCTGTGTGGAAAGTGAATGTGCTCTGTAAATCTTCCCCAAATCACAATTAAAAGAGAGAGAGAGAGAGAGAGAGAGAAAAGAAAAGCACATTAAGCAAAAAAGAAAAAAAATCATGGTCCTTCACCTAGGTTTCAAGTCTAAGTCACTTCATAGACCCAGAACCCATTAATTGAAAAGGGGAGGACATTCCCTTTAATCCAGTTAGCTTCCCAGCCTCCCATATGAGTTTGCCTGCTGAGGACACAACTGCTCTTTCCCCAGTCCAGAAGGGACCTCTCACCTATGAATGTTCCATTCTCAGACCACCAAGCCTATTAAGTCCCTTCAATTTTCAGCTTCCTTCCATAGTGCCCCATCTTTTCCTTTCTGAGGTTTTCCTTCTTGGCACCATTCCATGGCCCTGACATGAAGCTGGAGAGCATTTAGGGTTCACATGGATGAAGGGTAGAATGAAGGTCTGGCCTTCAGGTCAAGCATTTACACTGCAATTAAATCATTTGCATAGCTGAGAGTGAGTGCCTCAGTAAAACTTTCCACTTTTTCATGCTAAAAATGTCTGACTCTTTCCTCTCCCCTTGAGTGACATTTAAAACAAGAAAAAGTCCTCTTCTATCCTCTTAACTTGATGGTTGCCATGCCTCAAGGGGAATAAGGGCAGGCAAGGGACCCACTATACCCATAAATATATCCCATTTCATAGAAGCCTCCCTTGTTTCTTCCAAGAAACTGAATGTTCATGGAACAGATGCTTCCTGAAAAGAAGACCTCAGCTTCTCCCTAGGAAGTGCACCAAGCAAACTCTTAATGAAGACCCATACTTTCATCTTTAAGTTCTGCTCTGACCTCCTTACACCAAACTCTTCCTTGACAGCTTGAGGACTGGCACTAGCCCAGTGGAGAAAATTCAGTTCTTTTCTCCTTCAGCAAGTCCAATAAGCCTCCTTAGCAATTCTAGGGCTGTATTGGTCAACTGTCCAGAGAGCTAACCACAGGCTCTGGTGTGAGAAAGGCGAGCTGGCATCTCAGGGCCAAGAAAGCATTGCGCAGTGATTCTTTAATGAATTTGTTTAGGGGAGGAGATGAAATATAGGGCAAAGTCCAAGAAGGCAGAGTAAGAGAGCTGGGAAAAGACAGCAGATGCTGTCAATGATACTTTTTCATGTTTCCTGTGTGCTAGAAATCTGCAGATGTATGTTGGCAGGGCTACAGTCAGAGTACAGAGGGAGGCTAGAGTTTACACATCTGGAAATCATTTGGCAGGGCGCAGAGTTCAAGCGCTCTCTGCTTCAGCTGTGTTCAGACATATCTTTCCAAGCAGGCCTTTGTGGAGTGAGGGGCTGGCTGGTCACAGAGGAGTGGGGGTGGTTCCTCCTTTGGACACCCTACCTAAACCAGTTGGTTTTGCTCTATATCAGTTCAGCCACATGGAAAAGCTGAAATGACTATGAAAAGAAAGAAGGGGAAGGAGAGGAGTGATGAAGAGAATGCGCCACAAGTGAGAGAAGCCTGGCTGGAAATCAAGGAACAAAATGTACTTGGACCCAATCCAGTGCATGAGTTAACTTGAGAGCAAAGAACACCATTCAAGGGAGGGAAAAAAAGGGGGAGGGGAGTTGTCTCTGCTGCATGGTAACACCCAGGGATCATTTACTTTTCTCAGAAATCCCTATACATTTTGCCTTCATTTATTTCAAGAATTACAGGCCTGTCTCGATCTGGAGGGAATTCCTCCCTTTTGAAGGATTTATGGGGCTCTGCAGAGAGAGTGTGCAGGGCTCTGAGGACCTGGTCAGCCTCCTCTGACCTGTAGGCTCCTGCAATCGAATGTGAGACACAGTCTTCCCTCCTAGAGGGAGGCAAGGTCACCTCAGGTATTTCACTTCTCTCAGAGGAGAAACATATCTTTGGGTTGAAATTGTGTCTCAGCCCAAAGTTCCTGCCAGGCTCAATTGTGCAGATGATATTGGTTGCAGCTGCTCACAGGCTTAGCTGGCAGGGTTTATGCACCCAGGTTTAGTGAGGTGAACTTGCAAGGAGTGGTAACAAGTGAAAGGCACTGGGGCAAATCTGGACCTGTTAATATGGTCCAGGGCCTCAGAAAGATTAGAGTCCACCTGGGGAGAGAACACAGTGCATAAAAATGCAGCTAATGAAGTACAGAAAAGTATAATAAATGCCAAATGTGAGATAAAACATATCCAGATGTGTCTCTTCAGAATCCCCATCCCTGAAATCTGCTTATCTTCTTGCATCCTTTACCTTGACAAATGCCTCTACCATCCCTACTGTGGCCCAAGCCCGAAATGTTGATTTCTCCCACTTTATCACCTTGCGTAAAGGAGCCCTGGTGGTGCAATGGTTAAACACTTGTCTGATAACCAGAAGTTGGAGGTTCAAACTCACCAGCTGCTCTACAAGAGAAAGATGTAGCAGTCTGCTTCTGTAAAGGTTTATAGCCTTGGAAACCTTTTGAGAAAGTTCTATTCTGCCCTATGGACTCACTATGAGTCAGAATCAGCTCAAAGACAATGACAACAGGTATCTCCCTGCTTATCCAATTTTGTCATGAGGTCCTGTTGATTTTATGCCCTTAACATCTGTTCAATGTGCCTCTCCAATCCCATCACCCTCAGCATCTCTAGCCTGAATCATGGCAGCTGACTCTAAATTGGTCTCTCCACTGCCAACCTTGTTCCCCTGAAACTATTGTCTGAATTATGTTTCTGAAATATAAATCTGAGTATGTCAATTCTCCTAGTGGTTCAATGGCTCACTACAGCTTTCAGAATAAATCTCAGCCTCCTGGGAATAATATACAAAATCTCCATGATCTGGTTTTTGTCCACTTTCCTAATCTCATCTTCAGTTGCATGCTGGTAAATGTTAATAACCAGATCTCCAACCACACAACTGTGTTGTATTATAAGATTCATTTTCCTCTAGAACAACAATGAACTTCTTTCCATTTTCTGATTATACCGTAATCTCTCCCTCATGTGGATCCCTGCATATCTTCTTCTCTCTATCCAGAGGGACCTTCCACCTACCTTCCTCATGCCTAGTCATCTTTCAAGACATGGCTCCTCCAAAAATTCTTCCTAAAGCAAATATAATGAACACATTGCTGTCAAAATGCTACATTTCAATTGTGTGCTGAGGGGTTCTGTACCACTAGGTGCTCCTTGAGAACAGGAACCACCTTTTTTCCTTTGTATTCACAGTTAATCCCTTATACTCTTCCTAGTACATTGTAGGTTGTCAGTAACAGTTGAATTTTAAAAAAATACAAAATTACACTTTGCAATCCCTGGGTGGTGCAAAGGGTTAAAACACTCAGCTGCTAACCAAAAGGATGGAGGTTTGAATTCACACAGAAGTGTCTCAGAAGTAAGGCTTGGTGGTCTACTTCTGAAAAATCACCAATTAAAACCACTATGGAGCACAGTTCTTCTCTGATACATATCAGGTCGCCATGAGTCAGAATTGACTTGCAGGCAACTTATTAGTTACATTCTACTCTCTTGTAAAAAACTCAAGGCTGTGAATAAATGTTGTTGTTGGGTCCTGTCAGGACAGTTCCAACTCATAGTGATCCTATGTACAACAAAACAAAACACCGCCCAATCCTGCACCATCCTCACAATCTTTGCTATGCTTGAGCTCATCATTGCAGCCGCTGTGTCAATCCATCTTGTTGACAGTCTTCACCTTCTTCATTGGCCTTCTACTTTGCCAAGCATGATATCCTTCTCCAGAGAATGGTCACTTCTGACAACATGACCAAAGTAGGTAAGACGAAGTCTGGCCATTCTCACTTCCAAGGAGCATTCTAGTTGCACTCCTTCCACGACAGATTTGTTTCTTCTTCTGGCAGTCTATGGTATTTTCAGTATTCTTTGCCAGCACCACAATTCTCATCAACTCTTCTTCAGTCTTCCTTATATATTGCCCAGATTTCACATGCATATGAAACATTGAAAATACCATGGCTTAGGCTGGGGACACCTTAGTCTCCAAAGAGATATCTTTGCTCTTCAGCACTTTAAAGAGGTCTTTTGCAGCAGATTTGCTCAGTGCAATATGACATCTGATTTCCTGACTAATGCTTTCATGGGTGTTGACTGTGGATCCAAGTAATATGAAATATTTGACAACTTCAGTCTTTTATCCATTGATCATGATACTGCTGCTTATTCATCCAGTTGTCAGGATTTTCATTTTCTTCATGTTGAGGTGTAATCCATACTTGAGACTGTAGTCTTTGATCTTCATCAGTAAATGCTTCAAGTCATCTTCACTTTCAGCAAGCAAGGTTGTGTCATCTGCATATTGCAGGTTGTTAATGGTTCTTCTTTCTATCCTGATGCCTTGTTCTTCTTCATATAGTTCAGTTTCTCAGATTATTTGCTCAGTGTACAGATTGAACAGTATGGTGAAAGGATACAACCCTGATGTACACTCTTCCTGATTTTAAACCATGCAGTATTCTCTTGTTCTCTTCGAACAGCAGCCTACTGGTGTATGTATAAGTTACACATGAGAACAATTAAGTGTTCTGGAATTCCCATTCTTTGAAATGTTATTCATAATTTGTTATGAATAAATGTTAGATTGCATATAAATGCTACAGGGCTTCCAAGGAGACTGAGATCCAGGAGGCAATCCAGGAGAAAATTTCTTGGAGGAAGGTTGCCTGATTTAGTAAATAAAAACACAGAATACCAGGCTGATTTTAAATTTCAGATAATCAGGATGTATATATATATATATATATATTTTTTTTTTTTTTTCCCTACTTCCATAGTGATACCACCTCAGAAACCCAAGGAGAGGTCACTATGAGTTGGATCCGACTCAGTGGCAGTGAGTTTGGTGAGATGTCTCCGTTAATATGCTGGATACACTTATATTAAATAAATATTTATTTATCTGAAATTCAACTTTAATCAGGCATCCTTTATTTTATCTGACAATTCTATATTTGAAGAGAACGCATTTGAGCAAGAGCTTGAAGGATAAGTCAGATTTAAAAAAGCAGAGAGAAGAGGAACTGGTTCTTCTCACTGAGGACGAGTGAGAGTGGTAAGCAAAGTGATAAGAAAAGTGCACAGAGAATGGAAATCTACAAGGCATTACCAGATTGGTTTGGTAGGAGCACATGATTTATGCCCACAGAAGATGAGCAACCAAAAAGAAGAAGAAAAACACTGGAATTGAGGTGATCAGAGAGCAGGTAATCACAATAACTCAGACATGGGTTTCTAAATTCTGAAATGGTCTAAATTCTGAAATGGGAATTGAAGAAAGGACAGGAAGAATGCATTGATTTCTAAATGTGTAAGGGAATGGAAACAGAATCTTAGGAATCCTCAAAACTTTAAGACTCAAGAGGACAACCCAGGTTGCAAGGAGCAGAGGAGGAGAATGAGTTTCATTTAGATAAGTTGAATTGGCTGTGAAAGTAGGGCAAAAAAAGAGAGATGTACAGCAGAGTTGGAAAAGGGGTGCTAGAATCTGAGAGAGAGGAGGAACACTGTTTGTCAAATGTTCCAACTTAAGTGACTGTGATGATAGCTTGCAGGGGCTATATTAGACTGTGTTCCCTAGAGAAGCAAAATCAGTGAAGCTTATATACGTATATATAGGGAAATGGATCACTTGCTTATAAAGGCTGGCAAGCCCCAAGTTCATGGGTCAGACTTCAGGCTGGAGGATTCTGCTGACTCGTGTAAACTATAGGGGCTTACCAAGATCAGCAGGTAAGACAGCAGACTACTGGCTCACAGGCCACTGAGACTAACAAATCAAAGATCAGCCAGCGGTGCAGCAGGCCACTGGCTCAAGTCCAAAAAGCTGGAGGTCAGATGACAAGGAACCAGATGCAGGATCCAGATGGAGCAAAAAGCCAGAGAGGTTTGCCAGAATGTCTATATATATTAGATGCAAGCTATAACTCCAAGGAAACTTAACTGGTTGGCTGCTCATAGTGGATCTCATCATGGAGGTGATAATACTAAATCACATGTTATCATAAGGGATGACTACATCATAACTGCCAAACTACTGTGAATCATGACTCAGACAAGTTGACAAGGAACGTCTATCATCACACATGCTCTGTATATATCAATGAGGAATCAATATTAACATGTTAGGTTAGGTGCCATTACATTTGTTTTTGACTCAGTGACCTCATGTGACAGAGTAGAACTGCCTCCACAGAATTTTCTATGCTGTAATTTTTATGGAGGGAGCCCTGGTAGCATAGTGATTAAAGCATTTGGCTGCTACTGAAAGATCAGCAGTTCAACCTGATCAGCCACTCCACAGGAGAAAGATATGGCAGTCTGCTTCCATAAAGATTACAGCCTTAGAAACCTTATCATATAGTTCTGCTCCATCCTATAGGGTTTTAGTGACAACAGCAGCAGGTTCGGGGGTGGGGGATTGGTGGTTTATTCTTTTTGGAACCAGAATTTCTCACACAGAGCAGCTGGGTGGATTCAAATCACCAACCTTTCTGTTAGTAGCTGAGTGCTTAACCATCAGGGATCCTTGCACCATCAGGGATCCTTGAATACTAACATGATGATATATTACCACTAAACTGATATCATCAGGACTCTATCTCATTCCAAATCTTCTTGAGAATCCACCAGGTCATTGAAGAGATGTCTCACTCATTGGGTTCCTAAGATAATACTTGATTTGATGCAGTTCCCTGTAAGACATTCATAAGATAGAAAAGATAGTATGCCACCTTATTGAATTCTAAAGCCTAAATTTAATGTAGTTCATATCCATGCCTGAATGGAACTAATTGCTTATCTACATGAGATGGGTGAAGGTACCATCTGTATAAATAATGTATCTGAAAGTGCTTTGAAAATTGTAATGTGCTATACAAATCTAAGTTATTATCCATACAAAATGAATATCTACAATATAATTGTAAATAATCACTCAGATGTTCAAATTATGTTTGTTTATTGCCAGACATCTGGCTATTTCAATGCAAATTGCAGCACACTCCCCAATCCTGCCTACCCCTCCCTTTGCCTTTCTTGCATTATCACCATCTATCACACTATGTAAGTGTACTTTATTTACTCTACATTTTGCTTGACTACCCACCCAAGTGTATGAGCCTTGAGGGCAAGAATTTATGTCTGGGTAAGATGGAGGAATAGGCAGACAAGCTACACAGACCCTCTTCAACAAAGAAAAGAGAAACCAGCTGACAGAGATAAGAAGATAATGTTGGAGCCCTGAGCTTTGAAAGGAAGTATATGGAAGTGGATTAGGCACCAACTGGTGGAAAAATCTGAACAAAAACTGTGAGTACAGAGATGGTCAGAGCAGTGGCCTGTCAGCTACTCTGACAGGACCAACAGGCTGAATATTTATTTCTAAGTGGTGTTGGGACCTAAGATTTGATGTAAAGATCAGCCCTGGTTGCCAAGGGCTGTGGGGACGACCACACTGGTGGCTTATGACTAGGAAGGGAAACAGCAAGAAGGGAGACAACCTGAGCTGTAGACTTTCCACTAACCAGAGGTTGCAGCCATTTTAGTGGTTTACAAGCAATGACCATTTTGGATATTTAAAGTGACTGAGAGCACAGCCATTTTGAATCTTTACAAGTGGCAAATTTTGGATTTTAAAGTGACAGTATTCTCATTTGGATTCCAGGGACCTGAGAATAGGCTCCTTTTGCCAAGGATGGCAGGGACATCTGAGAGGCAGACAACAGGAAAGGAGACAGGTGGTGAGTGTGTAAGTGCCACCAACTAGTGAATAGAGGAGTGCAGCACAGTATCCTGCTTACGAAGATAACATACAAAGAAAATGAAAATCATGGGCAAGCCACTCCAACATATAATTGCAAATTAAACATAAACACAAAAATGTCACAATGCCTCAGATGTAACAGAGCATCTCAGTGCACACAAAGAAGCAAGATGAAACAGGAGAAACAAAGGACCAGGGTACAGACCCAAAATACATCCTTGAGGAAGATGCATCATTGGAACTCCCTGATAAGGAATTCAAAAGAATTGTATTTGGGGATCTTCAATGAATTGAGAGACAGATCAAGGAAAACACTGACAAAATTGAGGAAAACAAAGAGAAAACCAGAAAACAATTTTGAAAGACAATACAAGAACAAAATGACAAAGTAATGAAAAATTAGAGCTGATACAAAATCTACAGATAGAAATCCAGAAAACTAATGCTAAATTTTCAGAAATAGATAAGACAATGAATGGGGAAAGGAGTAGAATTGAATTATTGGAAGACAGAATTAGTGAGATTGAAGGCAAATACCTCAATACTTCTTTAGAAAGCAATCAATCAGAAAAAAAGATCAAAACAAATTGAAGAAAGCCCTAAGGTTCATGTGGGATACCATCAAAAGGAATAACCTATGTGTAATCAGAATTCCAGAACAGGAAGAGACAAATAGAACCACAAAAAAAAAATTGTCAAAGATTTGTTGCAAGAGAATCTTCTTGGTATGATTAAAGATGAGAATATATCCATTCAAGAAGTCCAATGAACCTCAAACAAGATAGACCCCAAAAGAAAATCACCAAGACATATCATCATCAAGCTCACTGAAACCAAAGACAAAGAAAGAATACTGACATCAGCACAAGTAAAACGAAAAGTTACCTGCAAGGGGCAACAAATAAGACTAAGCTCAGATTTCTCAGCAGAAACCATGCAGGCAAGAAGACAGTGGGGTGGTATATATAAAACCCAGCAAGAGAAAAAATTTCCAACCAAGAATTATATACCCAGCAAAATTGTCCCTCAAATATGATGGTGAAATTGGGACATTTCCAGATAAGCAGAAATTAAGAGTATTTGTTAAAACCTGATCAACCTTACAAGAGATGCTAAAGGGAGTCCTTTGGACAGAGAAGCAATGACAGCAAACAACAACTGACCATTAACACACATGGTGACATAACCCAGAAACCAACCCAGTTATGGAAGTATCCAAAGTAAGTAATCCTACAAGACTGTAAACAGGGAACTAGAGACATCAATTGACAAATGAGGACAACTACAAACCAAAAAGAGGGAAAAAATTGTGTACTTACAGAAGGGTAGGGAAGTCAAGATAACTACAAGATATAACGGACTGTTCTTAACTTGGGAAGAAAACTATAAGTCACAGGGTAACCTCAAAGAAAAATGATAAACCTTCACATCAAAATAAAAAAGAGGACCAGCACAAATATTTAGCAAATACTAAAACAATAGCAATGAAGTAAATGATAACACAATTCATAAACAAAATAAGCTCAGCACAGAAAATTATATGGAACAAAGAAATCAACCCCATGAAAAAGCACATAATAAAAATGACAGGAACAATTTCATTTGTTGATAATTATATATCTGGCAAGGGTCTTATCTCTATGATTTATAGAAAACTCCAATGCCTCAACAGCAAAGGGATTAACAATCCAATTGACAATGAGATACCATCTGACCCCAGCACTAATGGCAAAGTTCAACAAGATAGAAAATAACAAATGCCAGTGAGGATGTAGAGAGATTGAGACACTCACACCCTGCTGGTGGGACTGTGAATGATACAACCACCATGGAAAGTAGTATGGCATTTTCTTAGAAAGCTGGAATTGGAGATACCAATTGACCCAGCAATCCCGTTACTAAATACATATCCTAGAAAGGTGAGAGCCAGGGCAGGAAAAGATAAATGCACACCTATGCTCATCCCAGCACTATTTACAATAGCAAAAAGATGGAAACAACATACCCATCAGTGGAACAGTGGATGAACCCAATTATGTTACATACACATAATGGAATGCTATGCAGCACTAAAGAATAATGTAGAGACTGCAAAACACCACGTAACATGGATGAGCTTGGAGGACATTATGTCGAGTGAAATAAGTCAATCATAGGAGGACAAATATAGTATTAGTTCATTGTTGTGGAGGGTCAAGGAAAGGAGGGAAACTTTCTTTATTGGTTGCCAGGGGTAGGAGGGGAAGGGAGGGAACATTGCAAAAAAAAAAAAAAAATCCATTGACCCATTTCACTTCAGTTTTGTGTATTTCACTGTACATAAATTATATTTCATTAAAACTAAAAAAAAAAAAAAAATTATGTCTGCTTTGCTGACAACTACATATCTCCACATCCTAAACAGTGCTTATTTCAGTGTAAATGAATTAACTTTCTTCAAAGGGATGACTGAGCTCACATAGATATATCTTGGCAGCCAGAAAGTGTATTGAAAGATAAATGTGAAAGAAATCTCAGAATCATGACACTCATTGTCCTATAACTATGCAGTAAACTGTCATGCAGGCATATTTGGAGACCCTTATCCATGTGACCAACTTGATTGTGATGGTTTCTCTGCTCATCCTTACAATAAGAAATGTGTAGACCAATGCCTAAGTTCTTTCTCATGGAAGACACTATAAGCTTCTCTGTGACCCATAAGAGTTAATTCCTTTCCTTTAGAATGGACCTTGCTAAGCTCAGCTGTTTGATATTCCTCTCCTACCTCAAGAAGCCTCAGAGCCCCACCCCAACCCAGCAGAAAGCTTGACTCAACAAAGGCAGCACATGGACTGTGCTACACTCATTGTCCTTGAATATTGTGTTTCTTTCAAATACCAGAGACCTATATTTGAATTCAGATTCCAGAGCTCAGTACGTCTATTTGAGCCTGTTGTTGTTAGGTGCAGTCAAGTCAGCTCCAACTCGTACTGACCCTAAGTACGACCAAACAAAATACTACTTGGTCCTGTGCCATCCTCACAATCCCTACTATGCTTGAGCTCATTGCTGCAGCCACTGTGTCAATCAAATTCATTGAGTGTCTTCCTTTTTGTCACTGACCTTCAACTTTTTATTAATTTGAGCCTATGGTTCTTTTTTCTACAGTTCATTCCCATGTTTCTGCGGAAGTTCTAACTGCCTTAGAGTGTTGAGTGGACGCCTCTTTGCACATGGTGCTCTACAAAGCAAATGGAAAAGAAAGGATCCCTGCTTAGTCTCCCAGCATGAGCAGGCATCCCTAATGCAGACAAGTACAAAAAAAATGCATTGCAGCTGAAGTTCAGATGAGCCTTGAAAGGCATCCAGCTACACTCTTAAACCCAGCTCGTATGTGTCCTGGTTAAATAATGGAACAGACTGGCAAGCCTTGGAGAACCCAATGCTGAAGTCCAAAAGGCTGTCGTTTCTAACCTTGTTTGGCCTCCCTGAGAAGCAAAAGGCTGAGGAAAAAGATTCAGTTGCAGGATCTTAAGGAAGATGTAAGAGTTCTACTTAAGAAGGACACTACAAAATGGCTGACTGCTTCCCAGAGTTTAAAGGAGGTAGATGTAAGTTGTTGTTGTTGTTGTTGTTATTTGTCAGACCCTACTCATAGCGACCCCTCCTTGCTTAGTTTAAACCCCAGGTAACCATATGTGTGACTGAACAAAGCTTAAGTCAAACGACTTTGGAAAATATTATTCCTTGAAACATGGAGGGCATAGGTCTGAACAAAAACACCTTTGGCGATAAAAACCTTTGGGTTTGCGAGGTAGTATCACTATGGAAGTAGATTACCCAACCTTCCTTCTGAGCAGTGGCTGGTGTGTTTGAACCGCCGGCCTTCTGGTTAGCAGTCAAGTGCTTTAGACACTATGCTACCAGAGCTCCTTAAGTTAGCAAATGACAAGTGGCCCATTAAGACCCACATACAGGCAAACTGGAGTACCTGAATAAGAGTGCTGGCACCTTATGTCCCAAAAGGTCATCCTTCACCTGTTGATGCCAATCCTACCAATCTCTCTATCTATTATTCTTGTCTTCCTTCTCTTCCTCTCTGTGTCTATCAGCTGGCCACCTACAAAGAGGGACAAGGAGTCTCTCTTTACCCTAGGGACTGCTTCCTGCAAACCCTCCCCTTCCTCTATAAGTCCAGCCAGTTCCACAGAGCCTATCAAATCTTTTCCATTCTTGTCCTCAGTTGATTCATCGCAGTATTCCTTTGGCCTCCTAATTACTTCCAGACGCGAAGTTATGCATTGGGGTTTATAGATACTATTACTGCCAGATCCTCTTCCCTTCATTGTCTGGAAGCCTGTCTCCATTTAAAGCCCTAATCCTTTTTGCCATTTTTGACCTAGTTCCCATTATTTTATATTTTTCCATATTAAGTTAAATAACTCACTTGCAGCCTGCATATATCTTATTGGATCCAGCTCTTCTATTGTGACTCAAATAAATGCCTGAGGGGAAAACATTCCACACACTAGTTCCAGGGATTTATCCACTTTCTTAACTTACAGCATAAAGGACTAAATGGGAAGCACCTTTAAAAAATTCTGGCGGTATTCCTTAACTGAGCAAAGAGGTGCTATAACTCATTATCACCCTACAGCCTAAAGCCTTTAGAGGAAGAATGTGTTTAAATACATCAAAAAATATGAAACAAGGGTGGATAGAGCACACTCACACAGCTATAAAGTTTACCCATTCCTAGATGAAAAATTGGTAACAGTGGATGAATTTGCTTCACAAGTAAAAAGGAGAAGAAATTGAGCGAGAAGAAAAGAGTGTGAGGAATCAAGAGTTTAACCCATAATAATTGAGTACTCAACTAAGACAAGGAGCTCTGGTAGCACAGTCCTCCTTCTTTAGTTTAAACCCCAGGTAACCATATGTGTGACTGAACAAAGCTTAAGTCAAATGACTTTGGAAAATATTATTCCTTGAAACATGCAGGGCATAGGTCTGAATACAAACACCTTTGGCGATAAATAACCCACAGACTAACCATAGTTCAGAAGGAATCAAGTGCACTGTGTTTGTACCCCAAACCATTTGTAACCCAAACCAAGTTTATAAAGGCTCTCATTGTTACTTTAACATGCTGTAGCTTGCTTATACATCATTCAAGGGGGAAAAAAACAACATTAAGACTACTTTGGGGTGTTTTGGGATGCTATTCTTAGCCTATTTTTCTCCATCAAATATCAAGTAGTTTCATGGCTAACCAACCAGCTAACCTACAGCAAGGCATGTAGGATTCACAGCATTACACCCACAAAGATTAAGAGTAAGGTGGCTTAGAATTCTGGCAAAGAGTGGTCACTGCCTTGTCCTGGGAGGCAGCAACTCATGTTGTGAAATCCAGAGGCAACATCTGAGATGGGTGATAAGTAAGAAAGAGAATCTATTGTTTGTGACCTTCAAAAGAGGAATTGATGGTTGTTTTTCCAAGCCTCACTAAATTATATTCAAAGCATTCTACTTTAAAATAATTGTTTTATTATTCATAACATGTAACAGTAAGAACTGTGACAAAAATATGTTATGCACTTTTTAGTATTATTTTAACACACCATCTATTAGGTAGATATTTTGATGTACATTTTATAGGTGAAAAACTGAGACTTAGTTAATTTGCACAAGGTCACACAACCTTGGCTAAGTCAGGATGTGTGTGAGTCCATATGAATCCAGAAACCATGCTCTTAACGAAACCAAAAGAACCCAAACTCGTTGCCATCCAATTGACTCTGACTCACGGTCACCTCATGCCTTAGAGAGTACTGCACCATAGGGCTTTCGGCTGTAATCTTCAGAGAAGCAGATCACTGGACCTTCTTCCCTGGTGTTGCTGGTGGGCTCAAACCATCAACTTTTAGGTTAGTAGATGAGAGAAAACCATTTTGTGTTCTTAACTATAATCCTATAAAACATGTTCACTGTAGTTTCCTTTTTGTTTTTTAATTAGATAAGTAAAAAGGAGAACAAAAACAACCTATGTACACTGATTCAGAGAGAACCTTACAAAACCTCTTCCACATCCATGCATTCCTTGGTACATCCACAATTTACAATAAAAAGGGGGGGGGATAGATATCATACCTAATATACTATTGTATGTCCTTTGTATTTTCATTTGAAACTCTTTGTGGAGGTCTTTTTATACTAATAAACACTACTCTACCACATCATCTTTAATGCTGGTTTTGTTTTTCTGTTGTTGTTATATGCTGTTGAGTCATCTCTGACTCAAAGCGACCTTACATATATTGGAATGAAATACTGCCCGGTCCTGTGCCAGCCTCACAATCCCTACTATACCTGAGCCCACTGTTGCAGCCACTGTGTCAATCCATCTCATTGAGGGCCTTCCCCTTTTGCGTTGACCCTCCACCTTACCAAGCATGACATCCTTTTCCAGAGAATGGTCCCTTCTAACAACACGACCAAAGTAGGTGAGATGACATCTGGCCATTCTCACCTCCAGGACAGATTTGTTAGTTCTTTCACCAGTCCATGGTACCTTCAGAATTCTTCTCCAACACCACAACTCAAAAGCATCAATCCTTCTTTGGTCTTCCTCTGTTGTGGAATATGCCACGATGTATTTAATCAAGCCCTTCCTTTGTACACTATGGTTCTGATACAGAGTGCTATGATAAATATCCTAATAGCTGAATTCTTTTACATATATTTCTCTCTTTTGGGGGGTAAATTTCTAGAAACAAGAGACGTATTTTTTAATATTGCCAACTTGCTTTTTGGGAAATGTATATCAATTTTCATTCTTATCACTAATGTATTAAAGTGATCTCCCTACACCATTATCAAACCAAGTATTACCATTTTATAAGCATTTTATTATTTATTTTTATTGCCAATCTGGGAGGGGAAATAAGATCTCAATAATCTTGTACTTTGTTCTTCTTTAATTTTCACTGTGATGAAATATTTTTCCCTCTCTCTTTCCCTCTGTCTCCCTCTCTTTCTCTTTCTCTCTCTCTTTCCACCAACCCCCATCTCTCTCTCTCTCTTTCTCCTGGTATTTGTTTTCATTCCTTTGAAAAGTATTTTCTCATAACCATAGCTCATTTTTCTTTCAGGGCTTGTGGTAAAGTAATCATTTGAATCTATCAGATATATTCCTCAAAAAAAATTGTATTTGTGTTTAATTTTTAAATTTTTAATTGGAGAGAGGTTTAAATATATATTTTCTTCAGTGGTTTCTATTATTGATATCTGTAGCTATATCTATATATCTATATCTATATATATATGTATGTATGTATGTATGTATCTCCTTACCTCAAAGTTATAAAATATTCACCAATAATTTTCTCCTTAAACCCCCAAAATACTTTTGACACTTAAATTATTTATCTAGCATTTCTTTGTGTAAGATGCATGTTATTATTTATAGTTTACTAAACCACGTGTCCCAGCACCATTCACAATATCAGGTATCAATTCTAACTCATTTGAAATGACACCTTTATTTTATACCAAAATTTTAGATATGACTGGGCAATCTACTCCCATAGAAATACCACCTCAGGAACCCAAGGAGGGGTTGCTATGAGTCGGATTTGACTCAATGGCAGTGAGTTTGGTTGGTGTTGGGTTTTTTTTTTTTTTTTTTTGGATGTTCGTTTTTAAAACTATTACTCTAATCCATAGATTTCTCTTTTGATTCCTGTGCCACTATTATGTCTTTTAGTTATTATAACAGTAAAAGGCATGTTAATGTCTCAGAGGACACTTACCCCTTCATTATTACTATTTATTTATCCAGTACATTTAAGGATTATTCTGTCAATTTCATTTCAAAAATTATACTGTAGTTGCAATTGAGTTACACTGTTCAAATAATTTGAAAATAATTGATAGCCTTACAATTTTGAATAAATCTTTTCATTTGGGAACAAGCAAGGAATGTCTATTTATTAAAGTGTTTTCTCTAAATAATCCATTTATTTTTTATATATTATAATGTGGGTTATTATGTGAATGGAATCTTCTTCCCTATTATATTTTACAACCGATTATTGTGAAACTTGTTGTTTGTTGTTAGTGCCATAAAGTTGGTTCCAATTAATAGTGACCCTGTGTACAACAGAATGAAACACTGCATATTCCTGTACCATCCTTAGAATTACAATTATATTTAAGCCCATTGTTGCAGCCACTGTGTCAATCCATCTCATTGAGGGTCTTCCTCTTTCTCACTGATCCTCCACCTTGCCAACCATGATGTCCTTCTTCAGGGATTGGTGCCTCCTGATATCATGTCCCAAGTACCTATGACAAAGTCTCACCATCCTCTCTTCTAAGGAACATCCAGGGTGTCCTTCTTCCAAAACAGATTTGTTATTTCTTCTGACAGTCCAGGGCATATTCAATTTTCTTTACCAATACCATAATTCAAAGCTATCATGTCTTCAGGCTTCCTTATTCATTGTCCAGCTTTTACACACATACAAGGTGATTGAAATGACCATGGCACAAAAGTGACATCTTTGCTTTCTAATACTTTAGAGATATTTTGCAAAATATTTTATTGTGAAACTTAGACTTATACAATGGACTTTAAGTTGTCCCTATTTTTATAGGGGTAAAGTTGATACCTAGCAGTATTGTCATTCAAAAATCACCCATTTCATTTGAGACATATCTTCATCTAGAACCCAAGATATCATCCAATCCTAACAACTCTTATCGCTAGGACAACCCTAAACAATCCACTTACCCTCATCTCCACCACCATGTCCTGGTTAAGGAACCAGTAACTTTTGCTTGGACCCTTGTTATAGCCTCCCAACTGGCCTCCCAGTTCCACACTTCCCTGTCTTAATCTCTTCTATGGATTTCAAAAGGGAGCAAATCATATCACTTACATGCTGAAAAGCCTCCAATGGCTTCCCATAACATTTAAATGTCTGGCTTACAAGACCCTACAGGATCTGACCTCTCTGTACTTTCCAACCACATCTCTGGCCTGCCCTCCTCTTACTCCATGTGTCCCATCACCCCAGCCTCCTTTCAGTTCCTCACATGGTCATTTCTTTCTTAGGGCCTTTGTTAACAGCTATGCCCTCTGCCTGGAAGCTCTTCTCTCAGATGGCTGTTCATTCTAGTCATTCCGAACTTAAATGTCACCAGCTCAACAAGCTCCTCCCTGATTACCTGATATCCCTGACTACCTGACTACTCTGATATCACATCCCTCTCTTTTATATTCATAACAGTATTTATTCTGAAATGGTCTTTTTTATTTATTTGTCTGTTGTGTTTTGCCTTTTTGTCAGCCTGTCTCCCCTATGCCCATTTTCAAGGCAAGGTCTCAGAGTCACAATTTCTGTTTGGAACATCACTGAATCACCAGTGAGTAAATGAGCATTTGACACATAGCAGGTGCTCAATAAAAATCTGTGGAATGAATGAATGAGAAACAAACTCAAGTCTTTTGGCTCCTAGTGAGTATGTTTGGTGGAAATAGCATACGGGCATGCCTGTGCTTGACTCTCAGCCCCAGTCCTTACATTAAGGAAAAAGTCAACTTCTTACAATATTGCTCTCTTTAGCCATAAAGTGTGGTGATTAGTAACTGCCTCCTAGGGTTGGTTTGAGAATTACATGAGAAAATAAGTGTAAAGCACTAGCATAATTCCTGGCACAGATTAGGTACTCACGATAAGGTAGTATTTTCCCTTTCCTGAGCTCTTTCCCCCCACCAACTAGCACCTTTACCTAGAACGACTTTTACAACTGGGAGCTATGGAATTTACTGCCCAGAGACGACACCCCAACCACCACCACCCCATCTTAGAAAAAGAAAGACCTTCAAATTAGGGGCAAAACAGAAAGTGCTACAATCTGGGATGGGTTTTGGTTACAATTTGTTTTCTAAAATATAGTGGGGCTATTTCAGCACATTATTCACTATGCTACATTAGAGTTCCTGGGTGGGGCAAACGGCTAAGCACTTGACTATTAGTTGAAAGATTTACGGTTTGAGCCCACCCAGAGACACCTCAGAAGACAGGCCTGGCAATCTGCTTCTGAAAGGTCACAGCCTGTGGAGTAGACTACTCTGCACACATGGAGTCACCATGAGTCAGAATCGACTCAGTGACAACTAACAACAAACAAGAACGCTGAGTCTGAGCTGAGGATCATTGAACAAGTCAACAAATAACTGTCATTTTGCTACAAATCAACATGATTTGAGTCTTCAATCTTAATTCTTCATTAGGAGAAACTCCTCATTGCTCAATTGTCACATAACACATTGGAGTTATAACAGGGGGCTTTAAACAATCCCCAGAAGAGGATCCAAAATTCAAATAAATCAATGCTTATGGTTTCCTAGAGCAATTTCCCTGAATTTCCATGAGCCTACAACATCAGGGGAGTGCATAAATTATATAATGCTATAAAGTCTGACACAATAAAAGTGGTTCATTCTGAAAAAGGACATGAATTCTTTGACCTTGACTACCAAAACACCACCCTTGGTTATTCCACGCTCTCCTCTGGAGCTTCCAGTGGTTAAGCTGGCTCATTGCTATTCTTTCTATTTATATTTCTTGGGTGTAAGCCCATGGATACAATTTTCCCAAATCTTAGGAGGAGTGACCAAGTCACCAAAGAGGTCAACAATTCTAGTCAGTGACACTCTCTGAATCCTAAGTAGCCCCACTGAGGATCCGGGATCATTCTACTTGAAATAGTACTAGGCACAAAATTACAGGTCACTGCTGTTGTGAAGAGGTTGTATGAGCCTGCTTCTAAAAAGTTAAACAAAACAAAAAATATGCAGCACATGTTTTCCCAGAAGTACCAGAAAGGAACCAGCAGCCTCTAGGCAGGAATATCATCAGCCAAGTGCAAGGGTTAAGAGCATGAACTCCAGAGAAGGATGCTTGGCTTGACTCCCTGTTCCACATTTTTCTAGCTGTGTGACCTTGAGCAAGTTATTTCACTTTCTGTACCTTAGTTTTCTTCTCTGCAAAATGAGAATGATAACAATAGTACCTACCTCATAGGGTTGCAATGAGGATCAAATGAGTTAGGATTTGTGATAACTCAGGAAAGCATATTAAAGCCTTTATGTAATTAAATTATAACTCAAAGGACATTTTTGATGTTTTTGTTCTATGAACTCATCCTAAATGGGAAAGGTATGGATAAGACCCTCACTCACCTTTAGTGGGGGTGATAGAGAGGGTCTCTCTTTACCTTGTAACACAAAGTAGAAGAGTCAAGTCTTTACTCATGCAAGTCATTCACTCACTTTTATATATGAAAAAAACTGACATAAGTGAATAAAAAAAATCCAGTCAACTTGCCTTAAAAATCAAAGGGGAATGCAGAAATTAAACGCTGCTTCTATGGTTTCCAGGCCTCCTTGCCACTTTCTATAAGTTCCACGACAAATTATACCCTGTTTTCAGAGCACAGGTCTGGAAAGTAACTTTCCATTGCTCTGCAAAGTGCAGTATGATCAAAACCTCCACCTCCAGAGGCCCCACAGAGTCCAAAGAAATAAAAGAGGACAACACCATTCTTATGCTCCTGAGCATACAAAGCCCCAGCATGAAAAACAGCTCGTCAGACATCTTGCAAGTGTCAATTTCATTGTGCCCTACCCTGTACCTACTGGCTGCCTTGTTATGTCTCACCTTTGCCCACTGGGTATTGTGTGGTCTCTTGGAAAGCCAAAAATAACTTTCAATACAGTCCATCAAAGTAGGCCATCTGCTGAGAGGAAATTTTAATGGACCTTGTGAGTGGCCTTCTTTACTATGAGATGGGGATAATTTTACAAGTAGGATTTGTGAGGGAAGGAGAGAAAGTGTAGTTTGTGAACATAACCCGGGATGCCCACAAAAGAAAGCTGTCTGTGGATTTCACACCTGTCCAGATGAGCTGTGGTAGGCTCTCCTAATGAGAGGATAATTCTAGAAAGGGAGAACAAAGACAACCTCAGCCTGTTCATCACAATTGTAGTAATGAATAGCCAAAATGACACAGACTGGAGAGATGAGAGAAAATAAAATGTAACAAGACACAGAGACAGTTATACTGCATACTGATCATACTGATCATTTTCCTTCAGGGCTCATCATTGAGAAAAAATTAAGTCTTTAACCTTTCTGAGGACCTCCTGTTCCTAAGCCACAGAAAATCATATTATTATAAGACTTACACTTGATTATTGTACAAAAGAAAGAATTGTTGCTGCTGCATCATTATATAGGTTGTATACCCAAAAGATAGGAGCTCTGGTAGCATAGTGCCTAAGGCACTTGACCACTAACCAGAAGGCTGGCGGTTCAAACCCACCAGCCACTCCTTGGAAGGAAGATGGGGCAATCTACTTCCATAGTGATACTGCCTTGGAAACCCAAGGAGGGGGTCACTGTAAGTCGGATTCCAACTCGACAGCACATAACAAAAGATGCTTTTCTAATCTTTTCTAATCTTTGTTTCCTGGTCTTTCCCCTCATCATCTCCTGCAAACAGAGGAGGGAGAAACCTCAGGGGGTACTGTATTTTCTTTAGGTTGGGGTTTAGTTTTTCCAAATGCATTTTTGGATACAGAATTGGGTGCTTTTATAACAGACAGAAGGACAACTATTTCTTCTCAGGTAGCATTATAGTAATATTGATATTACAGTACTTTTTTTTTTTTTTTTTTTTCCTTGGGATTTTTTTCAGTATTATTTTCGTCATTAATTCTTCTTGTTCTTTTCTTTTTTACTTTTTTTTTTTTTTTTTTTGCCCTTGGGATTAGTAAACACGTTAGAGCCGTAGGCTTCTCACAACCAGGTGCTGTGCCTTATCTGTAGATTGTACATTCCAAGATAGTTCAAGTGTGTCTTTCCATTTGTTTATAAAATTTAGCTCCTTTATGATCTGCACAGAATAAATTCAAGCCTAGGTTGTGTCTCAGCTTAGTTTTGTACCCTTTGATTCTCTGGTTAGTGGCAGATATAAACAACATGACAAAGCCAGGTAGTCTTTCAGAGGAAGAAGAAGTAGCAAAGAAGTCATCTCAAACCTCCTGCCCTGTTCTCCATGAAAGTAATTTCATTCAGTTATTCAGTGTTGCATTAAACTTCTGTGTCCTCCTCATCTTGGAAAATCCCCATCTATTTTTTAAGGGAAAATGCCACCTCCTCTGGTGGCCTTCCACAACTCTTCCAGGACAGAGGAAATACCCTTGCCTCCACCTTTCAGTTGCTTTTGCAGAGAGCTTTTGTCGCACTCATTACTTGAAAGTACAATGACCTCTCTGCAACTCTGCTGCCTCCACTTTGTGTTTGAAATCCTAGCACCAAGCTCAGTGCCTACCATGTAGCAAATGCTGAATAAATGTTCTCTGAACAAGTGAGTGGATGAATGAATTAATCAACCAAGGATTGCAACTAAGCCATCAAGAAGCCTCAGGAATATGGGATGTTGATACTTGCAGGAGTGTGATTCTCTTATTCTCAGTTTAGGCTGCTATGCCTATTAGAGATGTCCCAAAGGAGCATGATGGTTTCTGATAAACCAAAAGTATCCAGTATTGGTGGCATTAGCTTAATCCTCTATAAACCAAAATAACCAAACGCACTGCCCTGGAGTCAGATCCAACTCATAGCGACCCCTCCTTGGGTCTCCAAGGCAGTATCACTATGGAAATAGATTGCCCAACCTCCCTTCCGAGGAGTGGCTGGTGGGTTTGAACTGCCAACCTTCTGGTTGCAGTCAAATACCTTAGGCACTGCACCACCATCCTCTTGGTATACAGTACACATAGTTTGTGGGGGTAAAATGTAATAGCTGGTATGTTTTGAAAATATGTCTGCAAGTATTCCTTACACTCAAGGAAATAATAATGATGATAATAATCATAATGAGAACAACTAATAAGAGACAACACAAGTTAATATGCCATAAAGAATAATAGCATCAGTACATTTTACTTTTGGCAGCATCCTTTTTCCTGGCAATAGGTTTATGGATGTTCACTGTATTGTTAAAAACCATACATATCTTGAATCAAAGATTTTGGTCAGTGAGCAGTAACACTGTACTCAGCTAGGGATTGAAAATAAAGAAGCCTACTCTTCCTGTGGGAGCTCTGGTAGCATAGTGGCTAAGGCACTTGACTGCTAACCAGAAGGCTGGCGGTTCAAACCCACCAGCCACTTTCGGAAGGAAGGTTGGGCAATCCTACTTCCATAGTGATACTGCCTCAGAAACCCAAGGAGGGGTCGCTATGAGTCGGGGCCGACTCGACGGCACATAACAACAACAACAACAACTCTTCCTGTGATGTATAATCCTCAATTACAAAAAAAAAAAATGTCCATTTACATTTAATTTCTTATACTATGCTACAATTGTATAGCACTTCAACTTAAATAGTACTCAGTTTTCTATTTCACTTAACGACTTAGATTTTTGTCTAAAGTTAATAAAATTCTTTGTTTATATTGAAAATGGTAGATACAAAGACTCAATATGCAGAAATGAACTAAGCTGTGATACAATAATTTGATTATAAGCAGATATCCTATTTTAGAGGATATTATGGACTCATGACTTATTTGGATCTCCATGATAAACCAGATTCAAAAAAAGCAAAACAAAACAAAAGTACAGTTCTACTACATTCATATACAAAGTTGAAAAGAAAGACTTGTGGAAAGCAATTCAGTCCTGATTTTCCCCCTTCTGTGAGTAACATCTTAGTGGTCATAAAACACTAATCCTGGTTAAAGTTCGACTCAGAGAACAGAACTGAATTACCCATGTTCCAATGACAATAAAAACAGAAGAACCAAGTGATGGCTTACCCTTTCATAAAGCTGTACTGTTTTCATGACATTCCAGCCCATATTCATTACCAAGGCTGGGATTCACTCAGCATATAACCAGCAGGGCAGAGCACTGAATCAGAGCTAGGTAAATAATTGGTACTGACAGCAATTGTGCGACGTCCTTCCACAGTGTTTTGCATCATTTACTCAAGAGTCAGTATGAAATTTGACCATCAACACTTCCTTTCCTGGCCTACTTAGTACTCACCTACAGAGAAGAATGCAATTAACCATAATGAGATTAGAATTCAAGTAGAGGGAACATTTTACCCTGTGAGGCTATAATTGTAGCTAAGAAGGGTCAATTCACTCCAGGTTGAGAACAAACACTGAAAATAAGGGGAGTTCAAATAATGAAGAAAATGCCATTCAGTTATTTGTTACTAGAGGGACCTCTAGGTCATAATTTAAGCCTGTCCCATAAAGAAACATCTCTCCTGTTGCCTTCAGAACAGTTGCGCTAAAGGTAGATCTCCTGGATTGCAACCTGCTATTCACAGATCCAGAAGGAAACTCCTCACCACTGTAGTGCATGGAGTAAAGAATGGGTTTTATTTGGGAAAGTGGAGCCCTGCAGAGAGAGGGTCTGCAAGGGACAAGGAGGCTTAGTCACCCATTGACCCTATGAAGGGATGTGTCAGGGCAAGGCACTCTGCTAGACAACCATTGTGGTTTACATCTCAGTGCAAGAGCCTGATCCCCTTATCTCTACACCTTTTCTAGGGGCACAAATGAGAAAGCAGCCTTACCATAGGCACAGACACAGACTCCTGAGTGGCTGGCTTAGATGCCAGCTATTTAAGGAAATCGTCTGGAAATACTATTTGCCTGGCATCAGAGATCGTATGGCCCATGAAGGGTTTCAGGCCTCTCTACTGAGGAGAAAAGCCATCCTTCCCATGTAACACTGAGTTTAAGTGCAGCATTTCCCCTGGGAGAGGAGAATCCTCAGTACCATCTTTGTCAAGACATCTAATGTCATTTGCAGACAATTGTGCTTTGCATCACAATATGACACACGAAAATTTGTAAACGATTGTGAAATAAAGTCATGTTAACCTGAATCCTTTGCTTTTCTGTGTCTTAACTGGCCATGTTAGAATGAGCTTGCCATCTCAAATGCTACATAAAATATTCAATAACATCTTCTAAGAAGTCATCCTTTGACATTTTTCTTTCTTTTTCGGAATAAACATAATGTATATCTATTCAAAGTAATTACAAATCCCTTGCCCCTTTGATTATTTTGTAGTCTACTACTTGGAAGGAAGATGGGGCAATCTACTTCTGTAGTGATACTGCCTCGGAAACCCAAGGAGGGGTCGCTATGAGTCAGGTCTGACTCGAAGGCACATAACAACAACAACAACAACTCTAGGACCAAATTAACCCTGGTGGGGAAATGGTTAAATGCTTGACTGCTGTCTGAAAAGTTAGTGCTTTAAACTCACCATCCGCTCCATGGGCGAAAGACCTAGTGATTTGATCCCATAAAGGTCACAGTCTAGGAAACCATATGGGACAGTTCTACTCTGTTGTATGAGGTCACTATGAGTTGATTTGACTCAATGACACACAACTACAACTTCTAGGACCAGCTCTAAAGTGCTGCCGTGTGGATCACATTTTATATCAGAGCTCCACACTCCACAATGACAATCCCCTTCCCAGGTTCCCAGGCCCTTGTGTTGCCCACCTGGGTTTCAACTGCAGGACACCAGTTACCAAGATCCCAACCTGACCACCCCTGCCAAAAAAGCTTAACTACTTCATTCTCCATTCTCTAACACTTTGGCATACAGATAAATTAACCCTATTAAACTTTTCACTAAGGAGTTCTGGTGGTGTAGTGGTTAAAGCATTTGGCTCTTAAACCAAAAGTTCAGTGGTTCAAATCCACTACCTGCCCCATGGAAGAAAGATGAGACAATCTGCTTCCATAAAGATTTACAGCCTTAGAACCCCATTGGGTTTACTATGAGTTGGAATCAACTCAATGGCAATGAATCTTTGAGAAACTTCATTATTCAGTGAAATAAGTGATCAAAGGAGGGATGAAAATTCTAGTCACATGATGTTTCTGTCAGGGAAAACTTCCTTACTTTTTGTCTTGTGGTCCCTTTTACACATGGATTTCCTTCACCTTGCTGCCAGATTCAAGTCTGGATTTTAACAGTTATATTTGCCCTTAAATAATATACTTGAATATCTTGCACAGCTTTTTGCCCTGATCCCTATCTTCCAGCTCAATTTTATATCTAACATTACTTTATTGTATGTGTTATTGCAGATATCTTAAATCCTTTATGGAGAGATCTATATAAATAACTTAGTAATAAATGTATATATTTGCTCCCAAATAGTTGTTTTTGTTTTTTTTTTTTTTGGTGTTTGTGAATCTCAAAAATGGATCCACAAACTCAAGTTGTTATTAATTATCTATTAAATATGCTATGCCTTGGAAATTTTACTTCAGTCAAGTGTTGTAATTCTTTCTGCTTTATAAGGACAAACTGGTGCTATCTGAAAAGTCTCAAGTTGCAAAGTCTTGGTTTGATTCCTGACCCTGTATTTTGGACTTTTCCTACATACTCCTTTCTCCATTATTTCTCTATTCTGGGCTGGAGGGGGTCATAAAAAGAAATGCAAAAAGTGTATTTCACAGGAGATCACCAGAGATTCTGCTGTATTCTTGGCAACCATTTACTGTTAAGGAAAAACTTTTTTTTTTTTTAAGAAAAAAAAGGAAATACCATATCAAAATAATTTATTAGCTGATTAAATACCAAGATAAGGTATGACTGCTAAGTCTCCTTAACAAACCAACTGCTAGGCAACTCTCTAACCCTCTGTCATGAGGTCTTTTAATGTTCCTTAAACGAAGTCTCCTACAGTTTCTAAAACATATTGCTTGACCTTGAGCCCAAATCAACAAAGGCCTCCCAAGTGTCCCCCAGGCCCTCGGTGGTGAGAGCCTGACAGATGAATGTGGACACAGCACAGGGAGAAGAGTGTGTCCTGCCCGGTGCGGGCTGAGGAAGTCTGCGGCTTTGGAGAATCAAGCAGGTACCTGTCCATGCTTCCTGTGGTTTTGAGACCACAGGAACTAGACCAAGTCACACCACATTTCAAATGCAGCAGATCATTAGCAAAAAAAAAAAAAAAAGGCAAATGGTAATGGTGCAGTTGGAAAAACAAACAGGTGGCACTTTTTTGACACCAAAGACGACGTCTTGAAAACATGTCTAACAGACTAGAGTATAAACAACATGCCATTCTCATCAGCAGAAATGTCTTACAGCTGACAGTGGATCCAAGCCTCCTGATTCATTACTCTGCTGTGGGCATTTAAGTCCCCTTCGTGATCTGTATGAATGAATAAATGAGACAAAAAACAAATAAATAAATGGCACTCCCATAAATGTTTTGGACACGAGAGGTTGTTGCCATCACTTTTATATTATTCAGCCTCAAGCTGATTCAAGAGTTGTCCATAGAATTAGATTCATTCCATGTCTTATCAAACGAGAAATTCAATTCCTTTGTGACACATCCCTCTGAAGATATATAATGACCTTTTTCTTCCCAAATATATCACCTGTGGTTCTGATAGCCATAGGACACAGTGGATCTTTACTCATTTTTTTAAATCATCAAAATGTCTGAATATTTTAAGAATAACTGTGTGATGAATAGGAGCTCTGAGGCATAGTGCCTAAGGCATTTGACTGCTAACCAGAAGGCTGGTGGTTCAAACTTACCAGCCACTCCTCAGAAGGAAGGTTGAGCAATCTACTTCCTTGGAGATACCACCTTAGAAACCCAAGGAGGGTGCGCTATGATCCGACTCTACAACAGTGAGTTTGGTTTTTAGTTTGGTATGGTGAATTGTTCTAAATAAATCACTGAGATCTCTAATGGATTTTGGGGCTTGACATCAAGACTGAATATCCCTGTAAACAAAAGCACTATGTGCATCAGAAATAGACCAGTGGCTCCAATATAAGCTGGGTGGGTGACCAGGAGCTCCCCTCTCATTACACTCCCTCCACACACATCACCACTCCCCTTCACACACACAGAAAGATTTTCTATGTGAAAATAGAGACATCTTGTAGACTAAATACTGTCACCTTTAGTATGACTTAATCGGAAAGTCTAATAGATAATAGGGATATTTCAATTGTTTCAAACAATAAAAACTATTGTTTATATTCTTCTTGTGCCACCTTTCTAAATATCCATTTCCACTTTGTTTCACCACCATTAACACAAACTCACTGCCTTCTAAGCTTCTCATCTAACCTTTGGAGTTGGTTGGGCAATCTACTTCCATAGTGATATTGCCTCATAAACCCAAGGAGGGATCACTATGAGTCGGGTCTGACTCCTCAGCACATAACAACAACAACAACATTGTCAATATGATCACATATAGATAATTGTTTTTTAAAGAACCCAATGCTCGAGGCAGACATTCTTTTCTAATTAATCTAAAGTATTGTTTGGCTTAAGGATAATTTCAGGGTACAGTTTCAGTTTAAAATTTAAAGATTTCCTCAAGGCAATATTTTCGTGTGTGTGTGTGTGTGTGTGTGTTTAGGTGAGGAGTCATCCAGCCTCAATAGCTCCAGAAAGTCTAGGTTCTTTGAGAATTTGAAGTTCTGCTCCATATTGTTCCTCCTTTTGATCAAGATTTTTATACAGAATCTTTGATCAAAATATTTAGTAATAGTAGCCAGGCACCATCCAGTTCTGGTCTCATAGCAAAGGAAGTAGCTGTTCATGGAGATAATTAGACACATATTCTAGTTCCTCTTACAATTTCTGACCCTATTTCTTCCTCTGGTGTTGCTGGAGAATAGAGACCAACTGTTGCACCTTGGGGGAGCTCTGGTGGCATAGTGCCTAAGGTATGCCTAAGGTATGACTGCTAACCAGAAGGCTGGCTGTTCAAACTCACTCCTTGGAAGGAAGATTGAGCAATATACTTCTGTAGAGATACTGCCTTGAAAACCCAAGGAGGGGTCACTAGGAGTCAGATTCAACTTGATGGCAGTGAGTTTGGTTTTTGGTTTTTTTGGTTGCACCTTGGATGGCCACTTGTAAGCTTTTAAGACTCCAGGAACTACACACTTGAGAATGTACCCAGTATCACTGGAATGTACATGCAGGCAGAAATTGTTGAATTGGTACATGTTTTGCTATGTATATTTCACTGAAAAAAAATTTCACAGGTATTTTTTCCTTACATTGCTGAAGATTCAGATTCTGTCAGCATGTGGAGTAACCAGTATGTATCAGACACTGTCTCTGGAGTTTCAAACATATTCTCATTAACATAATTTTTCCTTAATAGCAACCATGTAATTTATGTATCATGAAATTCTTCTCTACCATATACCATAATTATCAGCTGGATAAATGCCTCTGTAATTCGAATTGTCTGGGAGATAGCACAGTTGCAATTTTTCTGAATAACTTGCATTGTTTTTCCCAGGTATAATAATTCCAGCACTTCCCTGGGCCTCCTTGTAGATGGTGGAAATGTTATAATTATGCTGAGACCAAAGCTGACATAAATTATATAAGACAAGTAGGCAAAAAGATATATCCATACAGCAAGTCATATATGTACTACATGCTATATACATATATACATATACACATATATATATGTATATACAGACATACACACACACACACATATATATGTATATACAGACATACACACACACACACACACATATATATGTGGCATCTTATCCTATAGAGAGAGAGATGTATAGCCCTCATCTGGAGGCTTGGTGTGCAATGGTTAGGAATTCAGCTGCCAACCAAAATGGTGCTGATCATACCCACTCATGGCTCCATGGAAGAAAAGACCTGGTGATTTGCTTCTAAAAATTACAGCCTAGGAAGCCCTACAGAGTATTTCCACTCCATCCATTGTATCACTATGAGTCACAATCAACTCAAGATACCCAGCAACTAGCAGCACCTGGTTGGGGGCAGCATCTGGTTAGAATCGAGCAGACCTCTTTCTTCTTTTTTTTCAAAGTGATCCATGTTGTTTATTTTACTAGCTTTTGTTGAAATACAAATTGCAAGTGCACCTAGACATTTTCCTTTCACTTTCCTGCATTTTTTCCCTAGAATAAGTCCAGGCTCTTCCACACAGTGGCTTTGTGACAGTTGACAGATACCTTCTTAAAGCCTTACGTTGAGAATGAAGAACATTAACAACATCTGATCCAGAGAGTTGTTCTGGGCATGAAATGAAGGCGTATCAGTGTAAAGCTCCAGAGGCTTTCAGTCATTTGTGTTAAGTCAGTTTCCACTCCTGACTTTCTGAAAGAGTGAGACTATCTGGACCATTATGTCAACACCCCATCTTCTGTGCAAAACTTGTGAAATACCTGCTTTTCATCTCTCTGTCAGTAAATTGATACCCTATACACATACAGAATGCACAAACATGAACATGTTCACTTTTAATAACAGTGGTACCGGCATCAAGGGAGTCACATAATAGACAACATGTTTTAAAGTAAAGAATAATTTTCCACAGAGTATTAATTTACCAAGTTTCCACAAACTGAGTTCCCAAAGCAGTCGAGAACATCTGAGACCCTGCAGGATTCATGTTCCCCCTAATGGGGACTCTTTGTTTGAAAATAAATGGCTCTTGTGTGCAAGCTCTCTGTTAAAATGAAAGTGGATTGAGGAATTGTAAACGGAACTGTGATTCTGATGTGTAGAACTTCAGAAGACACATTCTAGTAAAAGGTCTTGTTGGCATTAAATGCATTTAATACTGTTGTTGTTGTTGTTGTTGTTATGTGCCGTCGAGTCGGACCCGACTCATAGCGACCCCTCCTTTAATATTTTAAGTATTTGGATTATGAAAGTATTCATCGTGAAACACCTTTCTCAAAAAAAAAAAAAAA
>NW_006921829.1:1514688-1518982 GCF_000298275.1 Orycteropus afer afer | reverse complement strand
CTGCTAACTAGAAGGCTGGTGGTTCAAAACCACCAGCCACTCCTCGGAAGGACCACTGGGCAATCTACTTCTGTAGCGATACCACCCGGAAAACTCAAGGAGGAGTCACTATGAGTCAAAATTGACTGCACCACGGTAGGTTTGGTTTGGTTGGTTTGCTTTTTCTTGGTGTTTTTGGTTTTTTCTAAGCTATTTTTTCATTTGTATTCATTAATTATTTCTTGTCATTAATGCTACTGATGAAGATAAAGATTTTATCCAAACAAAAGGCCCTTTTCAAAAACAAAAAAGTATGAATGTGAGCAGAACGATAGAACCTGTACATTTAAGTCTAAGCCACCCTTCAGGGGCAAAAAGTGTAGCTAAAAATAGAAGTTTGTTAAGAAGAAGGAAATGAAGAAAGGCAGGAATTTGAAAATGTGCTAACCTGATTTAAGGTATTTTGGCTAGAATTCTCCCTCCATATCGTCCGTATTTTCTGCCCTGTTGCCAATCTGACAGCCAGGCAGCTCAGAACAACAAGGCAATGCTTCCAAGCCATAGACAATGGAATATTAGAGACATTGATATTCTCCTCACAGGTGCTAAAGGAACTGGTTGTTTATGAAGAAATAATCAAATATTCCTTCCTTCCTTCCTTCCTTTCTCTTGGGTTCTGCTGTTTCTCACACAACCATCAACAGCCCTCTCCCCAGGGGCCAGAGTGGTACTTTGGAAAAATAATAATAATTTGTGATTTCTTTTCCTAAACCACTTGAACTTCAAGGGCTTGGACATTCATTAAACACTTAGACATAGTCACATGTCTGGCCAGTTGATCATCACCACAGGTAATGCATCTATTTGTTTAAGGATTAGATCTGTAAATCCATTGAAAACTCTATGGAGTGTTTGAAAGGCCTTATCTCTCTCAACTTTTAAACAAACCATGATATGGGTTCACATGGTGAAAAATGAAGAAGAAGGAGTAGAGAGAAGACTTCAGAGAATATCCAGTCACAGGAGTCTAAGAACACCCTCGGATTACTGAAGGACCTTCTTCCCCTGGAGAGGCCCACAAGAAAGAAGACTTTCAGTTTAAAAGTCTAGAGCAAGCCACCAGCCAATTGGCATAAGTATAGGATTTCACACCCAAACTCCTTGAACTGACTTTCTATGGAAAAGACATTTGTCTTCTAGGGCCTCAGGCCTGGGACCAGGTCCCAGAGATGGGGTATGGATTGGGGTACTCCAAAGTGACCATTGTTGAGATTTGTGGAAGTCAAAATTGAGAGGAAACAATCTCCATCTGTTGATAACTTGGACAACAGGACCAATAGATTTTCATTGGAACGCGACTAACCAAACCAGACCAACTGCCATCGAGTCGATTCTGACTCATAACAACTCTCTTTAGGAGAGAGTAGAACTAACTGCCCCATGTTGTTTCCAAGGCTATAAATCTTTACGGAAGCAGACTGCCTTATCTTTCTCTCTTGGCTGGTAGGTTCAAAGCCCAGGGCTTCTTTGGAACATGACTAAAACCAAAACCCAAGCTCACTGCCACTGAGTTGATTCTGACTCTGCTACTCCCATTGCATTTCCAAGGCTGTAAATCTTTACGGAAGCAGACTGCCCCATCATTCTTCCGCTGAGCAGCTGGTGGTTTGAACCACCGACCTTTTGGTTAGCAGCCAAATGCTTTAACCACCATACCTGCAGAGCTCCTTTTTTGGACTGTGATTACTGCAGGTAAAGTAGCAGGGGGAGGGGATGAGATGAGGAGGCGGATGAGATGTCTGGAGCCATCAAAGGAAGCACTGACTAGGCCACTAAATCATTAAAATCCAGTATGCAACTCTGTGAGTGTAGGCCCTGGAGGCCATCCAAAGTCAACTAGGCATTCTAGCTGACCTTTTCAGGTCTGGTTGATTCTCAACCAGACTGTGAAGACTATGACCGACGACTGAGTTCCTGTTCCTTCCTGGTGACCCTGCATTACCTTCCAGTAAGTTCTCCCATGGTACAATTGTTCCTTTATCTGTACAGGAAGGGAATTTGTGATTCCTTCTGGAAACCAGAGCACTCTGGGTGCCAGACTCACTCTTCTGACTGCTGGCTCACTTCTAAGCATACATAGGTCTGGAAGGAAGCCTAGTCATGTGTGGGCCATGATGTAACAGCCCATCTCACCACCAGCTGAGTGGCAGCTTTAACTCTCTAATACCTATTGCTTTTTTTGGCTACAGCAAACAAATCACTATGACTTCAATGTTTTAGAAGCGGGGTCAGCAAACTATAGCCTGGGGGCCAAATCAGACCTGGTCTCTGTTTTTGTAAATAAAGCTTTATTGAAACATACCTATATTCATTCTCTAAAGTATTGTCTTTGACTGCTTTCAGGGAGGCATTTTTAGTCTAAACCAAACAAAACTCACTGCCATTGGATTCCTACCGACCCCCATCGGATTTGCGAGGTGGTAAATCTTTACAGAAGTAGATTAAGGAGATTGTCCCACCTTCCTTCTGTGGAGCAGCTGGTGGGTTTGAATCACCAGCCTTCTGGTTAGCAGACAAATACCACAGGCACTGAGCCATTTTTAGTACAGTGGTGGAATTTTCACCTTCCATGCAGTAGGCCCAGGTTTGATTCCCAGCCACTGCATTTCACGAACAGCCAGCACCCATCTGTCAGTGAAGGTTCACATGTTGTTATTATGCTGACCAGGTTTCAGACTAACACAGATGAGGAAGAAAGGCCTGGCAATTCACTTCCAAAAATTCAAAAAAAAAAAAAAAATTAGGTAATGAAAACCCTATTGACACTGAGTTCTTAAAAGCTTATGAGTGGCTATCTAATGTGTAACTATTGATCTCTTTTCATCCAGATCAAAGAAGAGTGAAGAAAATCAAAATACAAGGATATAATTAGTCCAAAGGACTAATGGACCATGTGAACCCCAACCTCCACAACCCTGAGACCAGAAGAATTAGATGGTGCCTGGCTACCACAATTGACTGCTCTGAAAGAGATCACAACAGGAGGTCCTATATTGAATGGGAGAAAAATGTGGAACAAAACTCAGAATTTAAAAAGACCAGACTTACTGATGGAACCCTGAGACTATGGCCCTTAGACAATCTTCAAGCCAGGAACTTAACTTACCCCCATGACTCAACTTTAAGCCAGACAGTAGACAAGGCTATTGACTGAACAGTAACACCAGAGAGGCATGTACTCACTGAAAACAATCAACCATATGAGATCAAAAGGGCATCATTTGTCCAAGGATATAACCCAGAAGGCAGGAAGGGACAGAAAGGAGGACAAATGGATATGGTAAACACAGTGAGGAAGGGAGAAGGGTTCTGTGACATTGTGGAGATTGCAATCAATGTCACAAAACAAAGTGTGTCTGAATTGTTGAATGGAAAATGAATTTGCCTTGTAAACTTTCATCCAAATCACAATAAAAATTTATGTTAAAAAAAAAAAAAAACACCTTATTGGCAACAGTAGTCTGGGCAGAAACTTATGATGGGGATGGCACAGGACCGAGCAGAGGGTCCCTTTGTGTGTTCAGTCACCATGAGTCAGGGGTCGACTTAACAGCAGCCAACAACAGCAACAATGGCTGCTTTCACAAAACAACGGCAGAGCAGAGGAGCTGCAACAGACTGTCTGGTCTGGAAAGCCTAAGTTATTTACTATCTGGCCCTTTACCAAAAAATGTTTGTCAACGCCTAGTTTAAAAGAAGGATCATTAAGGGAGGTTATGTGGTACAACTGGA
Organism: Orycteropus afer afer; assembly: GCF_000298275.1. Classification (NCBI taxonomy): domain Eukaryota; kingdom Metazoa; phylum Chordata; class Mammalia; order Tubulidentata; family Orycteropodidae; genus Orycteropus; species Orycteropus afer. Next base: position 1,515,211 of record NW_006921829.1, on the reverse strand, counting down.
AGTACCAAAGGAACAGGACTCTGAAGGCCTCGGTTCTAGTCCTGGCTTTGCTAGAAACCCTGGGTATCCAGTTCTGAGTGACCTTAAATATCTCTCCAAAAGGTATAAAAACTATGATTTAAGCATGTGGTGATATACATAGGGTTTTAAATGCCAATACTTCCATTTTTAAAAAAAAGTTATTTTTCTCTCTATAATTCAGAGAATATGGTATTCAAAATAATTATATTGAATTTCATATCTTGTGCTTATACAGAAAGAAAGACACACACATATACACACATGCACTTACACCAGAACAAGCAACTCAGTCACTGACATCAGATAGGGTTTCACACCCAAGCTCTTTGCACTGACTTTATATGAGAAAGATGTTTGCCTTCTCAGACTTCACTACTTGCTGTAAGAAAGTTCCTTGTCTAAGCCCTCACTCTGTAAAGCTATGATCAAAACATTCCTATTCAGCTAACATCCAATATACAGCTGTAGAATAGAGAGAAATGTTTTTACAAAACTAACCAAT
>NW_006921829.1:1511714-1513943 GCF_000298275.1 Orycteropus afer afer | reverse complement strand
GGGCTCCTGAGACACGCGTTGCTGGGAAAGAGACGCAAGAGACACGCATCACTGAGTGAGACACTGAGGGACCAGCACTGCTGGGAAAGAGACTGTGAGAGACTGTTGGCTGAGGGATGGTGGGCTGGGAGAGAGGCTGAGAATTTTTCCTGAACTTGAATTGTAGCCTGTGGTGCTTTCCTAATAAACCCCATAATCTGTGAGTTCTGTGTGGCCACTGCAGCGAATTATCAAACCCAGGAGAGAGGTGGTCAGTGCTTTGGGCGGAACGGTTGGTGAAAGGGCTGGAGGGGGGAAGCATGTCTGGCCTTGCAGTAATAGGACTTGGGTTACTGCTGGTAATCCTGTCTTCCTCTTGTGGGATTAGAGGAGGTCAGAAGATGTGGCCTCCTTGTCGTTTTTGCACCGAGTCAGATCCAACTCATAGTGACCCCTCCTTGGGTTTCCAAGGCAATATTACCATGGAAGTAGATTGCCCAGTCTTCCTTCCGAGGAGTGGCTAGTGGGTTTGAACTGCCAGCCTTCTTGTTAGCAGTCAAATGCCTTAGGCACAATGCCATCAGAGCTCCCAAGTTTATTTAAGTAAGTAATGTAAGCGATTGCAAGGAAAGTGGTTCCAGGTAATGGAGATGGAATCAGGGAAGATAATCCAAGGGTCCTTTGTTGAGTTAGTTTCTGTTCTGGGCAATGGAGACACTATCCCTCTGGGATCTTCTGAGTTGCTGTACAGAATGAGCCCCTGGTGGCTGGGGGAGACAGGAGGAACGTATTTATCCACCAACTCTCATCATTGCCCCAAGAGGTTTAAATTCATTCCCACTTCTAGTTTGTGCAAGGACAGAATAGCTGGAAGCTCAGTATCCCCCAAAGAGAAGACCCAGGTGAGAAAGCACAGCCAAGGCAAGGAATGACAGGTCACAATCACACATAGCCAGTTGCCCCACAATGGCTGAATTCAAAGGTGGGGTAGGGGCCGTGAGGAAGGGTACAAATAGTGTTCCACCCAGTGTGTGATCCTTAAATTGTACTACTCCACTCTCCCAGCATACCACAAATTAGGTTACGGTGACTATAATATTCCTTTAGGCAACATCAGGTGAGTCCCTGGCATATGCTACCCACTGCCATTGAGTTGATTACAACTCATAGCAACCTCCATTAGGCTTCCAAGGCTGTAAATCTTTACAGAAGTAAAGATTCATCTTCCTCCCATGGAGTAGCTGGTGGGTTTGAGCCACTGACCTTCTGGTTGGCAGTCAAATGCCTTACCCACTACACCACCGGGAGGGGGAGAAAAAAACTCACTGCCATCAAGTCAATTCTGACTCATAGCGACCCCTCCTTATATATCTGGGGCAATATCTCTACAGATGTAGATTGCCCAGTCTTCCTTCAGAGGAGTGACTGGTGAGTTTGAACCACCAGCCTTCTGGTTAGCAGTCAAATGCCTTAGGCACTACACCACCAGAGCTCCTGGCACATGCTAAGCACCTGGAATAGAGAGCGAGAAAAAGATACCATGCTTGTGCCCAAGGAAAATTTCATTATTTCAAAGGAGGACTGCTGTGCTTGTTGTTAGTTTCAGTTAAGTTGGCCTTCAGTTCGTGGCAACTCCCTGGACAACAGCCCTGTGAATAAATCATGTTAATGACTTCAAATCAACAGTATCTGTTAATACGTGAATACACACAGATTCTACCTCTATTGGATGGGCATCAATGAATGAAAGTAAACATAAAGGAAGTCTTCTGAAAGAGGTTGATGCGTGAATGGGGTTTCAAAGGATCAAAAAAAGTATTCCAGGCAGTAAAGCAGGAAGGAAGAGTGAATTTCCTGTGTGTACCTGTGGAAGTTAGAGAGGTCAGAATGTATCAAGAAAATACAAGGATTTTAGATTGGATAAAGATGGTGGAATAGGCAGAAAGTCTGCACAGACTCTCTTCAACAAAGAAAAGGGAAACCAATTAACACAGACACAGAAGATAACCCTGGACCCCTGAGCCTTGAAGGAAAGGATAAAGAAGTGGACAAAACCCAAACTAGCAGAAGAATTTGCATGAAAATACCAAAAAAGGGGGTTCCGGCAAGATGGCGGACTAGGCAGAAGGATTGCACAGACCCTCTTCAATAAAGAAAAGGGAAACCAATTAACACAGACACAGAAGATAATCTTGGACCCCTGAGCCTTGAAGGGAAAGATACAGAATTGGACTAAACCCCAATTAGCAG
>NW_006921829.1:1499900-1500814 GCF_000298275.1 Orycteropus afer afer | reverse complement strand
CACCTCTATAACAAAAAGACAAACAATCCAATTGAAAAATGGGCAGAAGACATGAATAGGGACTTCACCAAAGAGGATATTCAGGTGGCCAACAAACACATGAAGAAATGCTCATGGTCATTAGCTATTAGAGACATGCAAATCAAAACAACAATGAGATACCATCTTGCTCCAGCACCAGTAGCAAAGTTCAACAAGACAGAAATTAACAAATGCTGGTGAGAATGTGGAGAGATGGGGACTCTCGTACACTGCTGGTGGGACTGTAAAATGGTACAACCATTGTGGAAAGCAGTATGCGATTCCTTCAAAAGTTAGAACTAGAAATACCATTTGACCCAGCCATTCCATTACTAGGCATATACCCTAAAGAAGTGAGAACCATGACAAGAACAGACATATGCACACTCATGTTCATCGTGGCACTCTTTACAATAGCCAAAAGATGGAAACAACCTAGGTGTCCATCAACTGAGGAATGGATATCAAACTATGGTACATACACACAATGGAATACTATGCAACGCTAAAGAATAATGTAGAATCTGCAAAACACCACATAATTTGGATGAACTTGGTGGACATTATGCTGAGTGAAATAAGTCAATCACAAAAGAACAAATATTGTATTAGTTCATTATTGTAAATGTCAAGGAAACGTTTATCTGTGGAAGGACATTTTCTTTGTTAGTTTCCTGGAGTGGGAGGGGAGGGGAGGGAACACTGTTAGATAGAGATAAGTTTTGGTTTGGGTGAAGAAAAGTGCAATGTACCAAATGTGAGTGATCAATATAGTGGTACTGAGGAAGAGAAAGACATAGAGAGGTACGTGGGAGGTACAGATAACAAAGATGAACCCCTTTGCACATATAGTACGGCGTTGTCAGTGAAGGCAAAGATGGGTATACGGGTGG
>NW_006921829.1:1495225-1499195 GCF_000298275.1 Orycteropus afer afer | reverse complement strand
AGGGCTGCTTATGCACAGGGAGACAGCTCAGGGGGCAGGAGTGCATGGAGGGATGGACACAGGGAAGAGGTAACTATCGAGAGGAAGTAGGAGGGCAGATGTTGCATTGTGGTGAATTGTGGTCAATGTCACGAGACAAAGTGTATGTGAACTGCTGTACGAGAAGTGTATTTGCTCTGTAAATTTTCACCCAAATCACAATAAAAAACAAAATAATAAAAGAAAAGAAAATACAAGGATTTTAGAAAGTAGAAATAAGTGTAGGAAATAATCAGCCGCCAGAAGGTTAAAGAAGTAAGCAGGGTCTGCATTATGAGACCCCATGTATCTGTTTACACATGCCATACTTTGTCTTATCAACGACTTTAGAACATAGAAAGATTATAAAGAGGGAAGGGAGTGATTCAACTTGCTTTTAATGAAAATAACTCTGATAACATCATAGCAGGGAGTTTATATTCTCTCAAACAAATTTCAGAGATAATTAAAGTTTGTGCATTCTGATGATCCAAAGATTAAAATAATTCCACTTTGTCAACATTTCGATTCATGGAACAATAATCTATTTTCCTAGAAATGTATACATAACACTAAGGCTAAAAGCAACACAAAAGTAAATGAAAACCATAGCAAGCCTTCATCAAAACAGATTTTTTTCTGTTGGAATAAGACTGAGTGTTCAGGGATTTATATTGCAGGTCTAGAAATAATTTAAACCACTGGTCACTTCTCTGGCCCTTGACTTCTGCAATATGACAATTCAGTAAGACTAATGCTCTGGCCCTGTCCAGAAATGTAGATTTTTCTCATTCTGTTTGAGAAGAAAAACAGTCATTTAGGTTTCTTGTTGAGTCCACAAACAAAGGGTATTCAATAAACAAGAAGTTAGCTTTCTCAACTTAAATTCAAGAAACCAAAGTACTTCTAAGATTCCTTACCTGAATTTATGTGCCAAATACAAGAGACAGTATATCAATGCAGGAAGAAGACAAGAAATATTTGAAATTGTGGCACAGAGGCAAAAGAAAGACTTAAAGGACCAAATAACTCACTTTGCTCCTGTTTCCATATTTCCTAGAAAAGGCAAATACCCCATTTCTCCCTTTGCCAGACTGTCCACAATAATTGATGCCGATCTCGGGTGACTGGAAAAATGTCGTATTTCTATAGAAGTGATATGTATACTATCAGCTTATGTTCAAGCCCCTCTCCTTCCTCTAGCCCAAGTCTTCTTCCATTTTGTTGCCATGGTCTCTGTTGACAGTCTGGTGAAGACTGGGGACCAGTTTCCAAATAATGTGCTTAAATGCATAAAATAAAATTGTTTTGGAGTATAAGTATCAAGATATTACAAAGCAAATTTTGTGACATATTAATATGCATTTATGTGCTTCTTTGTCACTGTATTGAATATCGAGATCTAATGGCAGACCTAATAATAGTATGATTTTGATGCAGTAATGAACATGATTGTTGTTGTTTGGTGCCATCGAGTCATGTCTGACTCATAACAACCCTATGCACAGCAGAGCAAAATACCGCCCGGTTCCATGCCAGCTCCATAATCCTTGCTATACTCAAGCCCATCATCACAGCCACTGCATTAGTCCATCTTGTTGAGGGCCTTCCCCTCTACCCTCCACCTTACCAAACATGACATCCTTCTCCAGGGAGTGGTCTCTTCTGACAACATGACCAAAGTAGGTGAGATGAAGTCTTGCCATTCTCTATTCCAAGGAGCATTCCAGCTGCACTTCCTCCAGGACAGACCTGTTAGTTCTTTTAGCAGTCCATGGTACTTTTAGCATTCTTCGCCAGCACCACAACTCAAAAGCATCATTTCTTCTTTGGCCTTCCTTATTCATTGTCCAGCTCTTACATGCATATGAGGCAATTGACAATATCATGGCTTGTGTCAGGCACACCTTAGTCCTCAAGGAGACATCTTTGCTCCTCGGCCCTTGAAAGAGGTTCCTTGAGGCCAACTTGACCAGTGCTATACTTTGTCTAATGTCCTGACTGCTGCTTCCATTGGTGTTGATTATAGAACCAAGCAATGTGAAGTCTTTGACAACTTCAATCTTCTCTCCATTTATCGTGATGCTGCTTATAGGTCCAGTTGTGAGGATTTTTGTTTTCTTCATATCGAGACGTAATCCATACTGCAGATTGGATTCTTCAATCTTCATCAGTAAGTGCCTCAAGTCATCCTCACTTTCAGCAAGCAAAATTGTGTTGTCAGTGTATCACACAGTTTGTTAATAATTCTTCCTCCAATCTTGATGCCACATTCTTCTTCATATAGTCCAGCTTCTCAGATTATTTGCTCTGCATGTACATTAAATAAGTATGGGAAAATGATACAACAATGATGCACTCCCTTCTTGATTTTAAACCATGCAGTGTCCCCTTGTTCTTGAACATAAGAGATTATATTTTTTAAAATACCTGCAATATCTGTGATGTGATATGAAAATATCAGCAATTTCTATTGGTGGCAAACTCCTATGTGCTGCTAATACTGCTGTTTGTTTCCTATTAATAATTGGTACATGTTCTAAATTCCAGTTAGGGTTGGTAAAACCAAAGATGTAACTTATGAATCCCAGGTGAAGCTTGCTAGCCACCTTTCTGAAGTTGTGGCTTCCCTGCTTCCTTGTTTTCCTGGGAAAAAAATTGCAATCTCGAAGAATTCCTCAGATCTTCATATGAAAAAAAGTTGAATTTTTTTAATAATCTGATTGAAGAGATGAACAGTAAGTAAAAGCTACAATTAATTTGAGGCATTTTGAAATAATTGTATTTTATAAATTAAAACATCATCTGAATACATCATACCTAGAGCAATGTCCATCTATCTACCCATTAGTACAAGGTCTTTTAGTTATTAGGCCACAGAAAATGCACTGATCACAAAGAATTTGGGAGGTTGTTTTATGTTTCTGTTTTCGTGTTTTAACCATAAACAGAAGTCTGTTTAAAATAGGAATGTAATACAAAGAATAAACCATGGACTTTGGTTTCTCCGTGAAGCCTTGAATACATTATTTCATTCAGCTTTCTCATCTATAAAATGGGTATTAAAATTACATTTCTTCATAAGATTACTGTGAAAACTGGAAAAAGCTAAAACTTATGTTTTCTAAACTTTGAGTCACAAGCCATATAACAGGACATAAAACAAATTTCCAAACCAAAATAAACTCACTGCCGTCCAGTCAGATGAGACTCCTAGTGACCCTCTTTGGGTATCCAAGGTGGTATCACTCTTCTTTCCAAGGAACAGCTGGTGGGTTTGAACCACCAGCTTTCTGGTTAGCAGTCAAATGCATTAAGCATTAGGTTATCAGAGCTCCTAAAACAAATTTAGTCCATCTCAACAAGCAATTTTTTACTGAAACAGAAGAAAAAGGAAAATAACAATATGTCATGCACATAGTAAGAATAAGTGTTGCTTTGTGAAACTTTTATTATAAACATATATATGTATAGTTTAGTCTTGCTTTAAAACATAATTTTATTTTAGTATGTCATGAAAGAGAAAATATCAGAGTCTCTTCTGGCATCCATTTTTGTCTTTTCTTTCTTTTCAATGGGAGTTTTCTTGCTTCATATATTATGTCCTTGATGTCATCCCACACCTTATCTGGTATTCGGTCATTTGTACTTAAGGCATCCAATTTGTTCTTGAGATAGTCTCTAAATTCAGGTGGGATATATTCAAGGTAGTATCTTGGCTCTCATGGACTTGCTTTAATATTTTTCAGCTTCAACATGAACTTGCATATGAACCACTGATGGTCTGTTCTGCATTTGACCCCAGCCTTCTTCTGACCAATGATACTGAGCTTCTCTACCATCTCTTTTCACAGGTATGTTGTTGTTGTTAAGTGCCGTCGAGTCGTTTCCGACTCATAGCGACCCCATGCACAGCAGAACGAAACACTGCCCGATCCCGCACCAGCCCCAC
>NW_006921829.1:1488617-1492505 GCF_000298275.1 Orycteropus afer afer | reverse complement strand
ACAAGTTTGTCCTGCTGTTGGAGACCTCTCGTATCCCCCCCACCTGGGTCAATGTGGCTGACTGTTCCTCTGTCTGGCTTCCTGTCTTTTAATCACAGGTATAGTAGATTTGATTTCTGTGAATCCCATCCAGTGAGGTTGATGTATGTATTTACCTTTTATGTTGTTGAAAGAAGATTTTGCTGAAGCTAATTCAAAAATTTGTTGCAGCAGTACATCAACAAGCAACTACAAGAAATTCAAACCAGATTAAGAAGAGGGCATGAAATGAGAGATGTCATTGTTGATGTCAGATGGAGCTTGGCTGAAAGCAGCAAATTCCAGAAAGATTTTTACAGGTGTTTTATTGGCTATGCAAAGGAATTCAACTGTGTGCATCATAACAAATTATAAATAATATTGCAAAAAATGGGATTTCCAAAACTCTTAATTGTGCTTATGAGGAACCTATACATAGACCAGGAGACAGCTGTTCAAACAGAACAAGGGGATGTTGTTGTTGTTGTTATGTGCTGTCGAGTCGGACCCGACTCATAGCGACCCCACCTTGGGTTTCCAAGGTAGTATCACTATTGAAGTAGATTGTCCCATCTTCCTTCCAAGGAGTTACCGGTGAGTTTGAACCACCAAACCTCTGATTAGCAGTCTAGTACCTTAGGCACTACGCTACCAGAGCTCCCAAACAAGGGGATATCGCATGGTTTAAAATCAGGAAGGGTATGCATCAGAGTTATGTCATTCACCATACTTATTCAATCTGTATGCTGAGCAAAAAAAATGCAAAAAACTAGACTATATGAAGAAGAAAACAGCAGCAGAATTGGAGGAAGATTCATTAACAACCTGCAACATGCAGCAACATTGCTTGCAGAAAATGAAGAGGACTTCAAGCACTTACCGATGAATATCAAAGACTACAGCCTTCAGTGTGGATTACACCTTGACATAAGAGAACACAAATCCTAACTATTGGACCAATACTCAGTATTGAGATAAACAGAGAAAAGAATGAAGTTGTCATGGATATCATTTTACTTGGGTCCACAATCATTGTGCAGGGAAGCAGCAGTCAAGAAATCAAATGATGTACTGCATTGGAAAAAATCATCTCTGTAAAAGACCTCTTTGAACTGTTAAAAGCAAAACTGTCATTTTGGGGACTAAGTTGTGCCTGATCCAAGCCATGGTATTTTCAATCACCTTACGTGCATGTGAAAGCTGGACAATCAATAAGGAAGACCAGACAGAAGAAGAATTGATGCCTTTGAACTATGGTGTTGGTGAGAATATTGAATGCACCATGGACTGCCAGAAGAATGAAAAAATCTGTCTTGGAAGAAATACACCAGAATGTTCTTTAGAAGCAAGGAGGTGAGACTTCATCTCATGTAATTTGGATGTATTACCAGGAGATACCAGTTCCTGGAGAACCATATCATACTTGGTAAAATGGGGAGTCACTGAAGAAGAGGAAGAGTCTCAACAAGATGGACTGACACAGTGGCTGCAACAATGGGCTCAAACACAGCAACGATTGTGAGGATGGTCCAGGACTGGGCAGTGTTTTGTTGTGTTGTCCATAGGTTTGCTATGAGTCAGAACCAACTTAACAGCACCTAACAACAACAACAAGTCACAGAAAATTTTGAAAATTGTGCAAATTAAACGTGTGACAAATATACCAAAAGACACAGCATACAGAAAGCTATTATTAATATTAATTACAAATCAATGTCATCCCAAGGTCCAGAGTGACAAATTGGGGACCACTCCTCTAAAGAGGTCACTTAGTGACTTGGCTTCCCAGGGATGTAGAATGCCAGCATTGTCAACATGTTCTAATCCTGGAAGAGGTGACTATGTCAGACTTTACCATGCAGAGAGTAGAGAATAAAAATTTGACTCTAGAAAAATAGTATAGAATGTCATTAGGGTACCCTGAGCAACAGTTTGAATACCATCAAATAAATATGAAGAATATATATATATATATATATATATAATATTGGCCATGCAGCCTTATGTGAGTTAGTTAACTTGCCTGGGCAAGAATGAGGTTCCCCAAAAGTGAGTGTAATAATAGCACCTACCTCTTGCAATTGTGTGATGATTAGATAACTTAAATGTGTGAAGTGCTTATTATGCCTAGCATAGAGTAAGCACTCAATAAATGTTAACTGTTTTGATGGATGCTATTATTTTCACTGCACCGAGAGTAGACAGACCTACAAATAAAGACCATTTTCCCACTTCCTCCTTTAGTTCCAAATGATTTCTATTTTTATTGTTATTCCTGCATCAAAGCAAAAGACTTTTTTTAACCAAATAAAAGTCCATAAACAACTTTAAGGAATCCTTTACATGGCACCACATAGATTCATATTTTCCTTGGTATCTAAGTTACCTTCTGTCTTATCTGACTAGCAGAGAGGGTGTGTGTGTATATATGCTCACAGTCTAACCATATACTGAAATTTCATCAGCAGATCCAAAGGTGCTGGCCTTGACTTTTGAATGTTTTATTTTTTGCTTCCCACGTGGAAATACTGTGTTGAAGGGATCTGGTCCATGTAAAGAGCAGTTGAGCTGTTCTTATACTCACAGACATATTGGCCCCTAGATTAGATTCAGTATTTGACACACCAGTGCTCAGGCCCCTGCCATCACTTGAGAACCGCCTGGCTGGAAACAGGCTTGCTGGATGACCATGGAAGTCTGAAATCACATTGCCCTTTTGTTGAGTAATGCAGCAGGTAAACAGTGGAATAATTTAGAGCCTTGAGATTAGGGGAAAGTTTGCACTCCCAGAGGAATTAACCTCTCCAAGACTGCATTTTTTCTTTGTCCTCTCCTTGCCCTGGAAGCATCTCTTAAAATCGTGAGGTATCCATTATTCTAAGACTCACTGACAGCACTGCCTGTAAGATGCACCAGTCAAAAAAGGGTTTAGCATGCCACCCACACCTCCACCCAAATCCCTACATTCAATGTCTCCTATAAATTTCCAGAAGCAAACATGTCTGTTTCAGAGGAAATAGATTGCCTGAGGGGCTGGGTGGAATGCCAAGAGAATGAACAAAAAGGCAGGGCAAAAATAAATGGAATATAGCATAGATGTTTTGTTCTAGCTTTTTAACATGAAAATTTTCTTAAGTGAAATTTGAAAGACCCTGTACAACACACACTCACCTCATAGACTCAACAATCTTCATATTTTGTCATATTTGCTTTCTGTATCTATTTACCTATTGGAGTGTGTGCGTATGTGTGTGTGTGTGCATGCACACACGTGCACGTGCTGTTTGCTGAACCACATGGCAGTGGCAGACATCAGGACCATCCACCCTTAAATATTTCAGCTTGCATCTTCTCAGAATAAGGCCATTTTTCTACATAAGCTTAGTATCATTGCCATCCCTAAAACAAGACTTATTACATAATATCATCCACATTCCAATTTCCTTCATCATTCCAAGAGTGTCTCTTAATAGCTGTTTTTCTTTAAATTATAATCCAATGAGATTCAATCATTGTGCTTGATTGCTATATCTCTTTAAAAACCAAACTAGTTGCCATCAAGTCAATTCTGACTCATGGCAACCCCATGTGTGTCAGAGTAGAACTGTGCTCCAGGGTTTTTAATGGTTGATTTTTTGGAAGTGGGTTGCCAGGAATTTCTCTTGCAGCATCTCTGGGTAGACTTGAACTTCCAACCCCACAGCTAACAACCAAGCCCATGAACCATTTGTACCATGTTGTTGTTGTTGTTATGTGCCATCAAGTCAGACCCAATTCATAGCGACCCCTCCTTGGGTTTCCAAGGCAGTATCACTACAGAAGTAGATTGCCCCATCTTCCTTCCGAGGAGTGGCTGGTGGGTTTGAACCA
>NW_006921829.1:1479847-1487677 GCF_000298275.1 Orycteropus afer afer | reverse complement strand
GGGCCGACTCGACGGCAAACAACAACAACTTACAGTCCTCATCTCCTGACACTCCCCACACAAGCTTGAGATTACTGAATTATTTTCAGTAGTTTCTGGAATAGCCATCTTGCTTTTTCTTCAGTCCACTCCTAGTCCATCACCTCCAGTATGTGGGCCTGACATCTCTACTTGTCCTCTAGTCTCAACTCAAATTCTACTTTCTCTGGAAACCATTTTGGATACTTTTGTTGAGCTTAGGCACTCCCTTCTCCTGTGCTCACATGCCACATGTTTTTAAAATAAAATTCCCAGTAACAGTTATCACCATTATTTGCCTCTCTATCTCCCAGATAGACCTTAACATAGTCTTTGAAAGTATATCCTATGTAGAAGCTTCGATCTTTTAATCATTTTATCCAGAGTCTTTGGCAAAATACTAGCTGTTTAATAAATTTGGACAACTTGACCTAAGTGACTATTTTGCTCTGGACAGAGATGTTTGTTGAAGGCCTTAAGGATCTGAGTTAGGGATCCTGAACTTCCCCCATTCTGACTTTCTGGCACAGCGCTAGAGTTAAGGTAAGTGTCCTCATTGTTTTCATTTGCTAAAACATTATGTAACCCCAGAATTAGGCAGCTATTTGACTGGTGACAAACAGTTCTGCATTCCAGAGCATTCTGACCCCATGTCCAGCTTGTTTAGTTTGCTTTTCACTAACAAAGAGACTCTTATTTAAGGCTCTGAAAGTTAAGCCACATTCTTTGTCCCATCCTGCCCTCCCTCCTTCATACAAATGTGTCTGTTTGTGTGGAGAGACAGAGGCAGAGAGAGATAATGAAGCCATAAAATTGCCCTGGCTGTTGTGTTTCCAGCCAACTCTTAACTACTCGACCCAAACCCACACACAGGGTCTACAGGGCCATAACGGGCTGCCACTAGTCTTAGCAGATCACCTGCTTCCAAAGTCTCGGCATACATGGACACCAACCTTGCCAATTCTGCCCTACACTTTATTCCCATTTTAGGAGCCATAACCTTGTTCACCCATAAGTCCAGACCACTATACGTGACTTACATTCTGGTCATTGTCAATACTAAATAAATGCCATCAGTGAAATTCTGTAAGGAGTTTAGACTAATTGTCTACAATCCAAGAATCCTACACATTATGAATATGTTTTTGTTATTTCTACCTGTGGCCCATGTGCACACATAGCTGCAATATTACTTCATGTTATTATTTATAAATTTTCAAACATTATTCTTCCGCCTAAGAGTGTGTGCATTCATGGTACTACATAGTGAGGGAGTCCAGAGGGCCTTCCATACTGTTAACTTACTTGTGCTAAGAGTTGACAGAGGAAAGCTACTTTTGGGTTGAAGGTGAGTAAGCATTTCTCAGGGTCTTGAGGTTCCTTCCCCCTGACTATTAGCATTGTTTTAGTTTGTCTGGTTTGAACCAAAGCCAGTTGACTCTCCTCCAAGTTCCAGTTTTGATCAGATCTCAGGAGACAATCTGTCTGGTTGTTCAAAAAAAAAAATTCTGCCTGAATGTCCACCCTAACCTGGAATCAGGGCAGATTGCTGATGCTTTATCACTCGCCAAATGTCTCTTACCACAATCATGATCTCAGGAAGGGGTAACAACCTGAACGGCTCCTAATCTCCACATCTGAGGTCACTGAAGCCTAAGTAAGAAAGCCAGCAAGCAGACAGTGAGGCTGCAAGTCTGTTTCCCTCTTGCTCAATCATCAGTCTCTCCTGCCAGGCATCTATGCTGTCTTCACTTTTATCCCTATTTACTCATGGGCGTCTCCTATCGGGACCGCAGAGCACTTTTGACTGTCTATCATTATTTGGTGACCATCTAATGGACTTGACCTTGACAGAGTCCTCTGGAACAGTGTGAGAGAACTAGAAGAGGGGTTGTCACACCAAAGGATTTTATAATCCAGAGGTAGAGACAAAATATATAATGACATTAAAAATGGAATAGAGATATGTGATTGTTTTATTATACATAAACACTAGGAGCCTTTTAAGCAATCATTGTTGGTTTCTTGTGTTTTTTTGTTTTGTTTTGTTTTGATTTTTGCAAATGGGTGAGATCAACTTCAGACTGGCATTTAGGATCTGTCTTACAGATGCAAGAATGGGTAGAGATTTAACTCAGTGCTTTAACCTATCCTTAAAACACTTAGAAACATTTTGAAATTGAAAAATAATGACTTCAAATATTTTAATTTAGTTTTAGTGTGACTTTTTAATTTAGTGAAAATACATCACCAAATTTTGCCATTTTCAATTTATGTTTAAATATATGAGAATGGATAATATATTAACAGGTTTTTCTATTCTCTTTCACTCTTACCCTTTCTCTGTTTTTCCTTTCAAAAAGGAAACTCAGAACCAATTTTAATGATAAACTCCAAACATGAATATAACATAGACACCTGGTAATTGGTATTATAAGCAAGTTTTGTATGCTTTATATTTTTAATTCTCTTCTTTGCTCTGTGGTATAAATAGTAGAGGCAGGTGGGATGAGTGTGGAAGAAAGAGCAGGGGCACTGGAGAAAGTAGCATGAGTTTGAACCTGCTCTTTTCTTGTTATGTGGATTTGGAAGCAAATAATAATACTTATCTCAGGATTTTTATGAGGAAAAGGACCAGTGTTCATAAAGTACTTAGAACAGTAATGCATGTTCTATTTTAAGCTGCCTGCTGTGTTTCTGGAATTAGACAGGTACAAATCATCCAAAACCCTAAGTTAACTTTTTGTTTTTAAAAGTTAGTAAGTCTCTTTAACTAAGTGAATTATATTTAAGCACAAACTTGTCCCCTCAGGTTTTACCTGGAGACTTAAAATAACCACACCAACTGCAAAGGGACAGGTTAATCTAAGTCAGGGAAGGATTAGTTAGTACAGGCAGGCCCCAGGTTACAAACGAGATCCATTCCTGTGTCTTTAAGAATTTGTAAGTAAACCAGAACAGGTGTATAAGGTCCTTATTTAGTCTGCCTTTAGTACAAGAAGCAGGAGTTCAGGTGGTATAGTGGTTAAAGCATTCAGCTGCTAACCAAAATGTTGGTGGTTTGAACACCAACCACTCTGTGGAAGAAAGATGAGGCAGCCTGCTTCTGTAAAGATTTACAACTTTGGAAACTCTATGGGGCAGCTCTACTGTGTCCTAAAGACTCATTGACAGTGAGCTTTGTTTTTTTGGTTTAGTGCAAGAAAAGGCCCAAAGTCTTTTCCATGATTTAAAAGCAGCATGTGTAGCAAGTAAAGGTGATTGTGATGAAGAATCTGTTGCGAGTAGGGGTTGGTCTGATATTTCAAAGTGAGAGAAAATTTACAGCACATTAAAAGGCAAGAAGGAGTTGTCTCCAAGTGGTCATTCATAACCTGGGTCTGTCTATAATATTTTTGAAGAGGAGTTGGGTTTTGATGGTGGCTTAAATTAGGAGGGATATGTTCTGACAGAAAGAAATAGGGGGCATGTTCCACATGAGAAGCACAAGAGGGCTGATGATGAAGTGAGTGAGATGGGAAGGTTAAGGAAAAAGCTGGAGACAAGAAGAAACAAACTCTACAACTCTAGTATAAACCATTGAACAGCAATGGAGAGACAGCATGGTATAGTGAAAAGATGACAGACATGGCATTCAGCTGACTCCCAATTCCTGACCAGACACTTGCTGTTGTGTGAATCTCGGCAAGACTCATAACCTTTCTGAATTGCCATTTCATCATGGCAAAACCAATAAAATAATATGTACCTGGCATAGAGATGATTTGTGTAAAGTGTGTGACACATATGCAGTACACAGAGAAGTTTAATAAATACCTTATTATTCTCAGTTCCAGATGCTGCTGAGTCAGTTCCAACTCATGGCAACTCCGTACATGTCAGAGGAGAAATACACTCCATAGGGCTTTCAATGGCTGGTTTTTCAGAAGCAGATCATGAAGACTTTCCTTGGAGCCATCTCTGGGTGAATTCAAACTACTAACCTTTCTATTAGCAACCAAGCATGCTAATCATTGATACCACCTAAGGACTTGGTTTAAAATCAAGAAGGGAGTGCGTCAGGGTTGTATTCTGTCTCCACACTTATTCAATCTATAGGCTGAGCAAATAATCTGAGAAGCTGGACTATATGAAGAAAAACGTGGTATCAGGATTGGAGGAAGAATCATTAACAACCTGAGATATGCAGATGATACAACTTTGCTTGCTGAAAGTGAGGATGACTTAAGGCACTTACTGATGAAGGTTGAAGAATACAGTCTGCAGTATGGATTACATCTCAACATAAAGAAAACAAAAATCCTCACAACTGGACCAATGAGCAGCATCACGATAAATGGAGAGAAGATTGAGGTTGTCAAAGAATTCACGTTGCTTGGTTCTACAATTGATGCCAACGGAAGCAGCAGTCAGGTCAGGACATTAGACAACGTGTAGCATTGGGAAAGTCAACTGCGAAGGAACTGTTTCAAGTGCTGAGGAGCAAGGATATCTCATTGAGGACTAAGGTGCGCCTGACACAAGCCATGATATTTCCAATCGCCTGGTATGCATGTGAGAACTGGACAATGAATAAGGAAGACCGAAGAAGAGTTGATGCTTTTGAGTTGTGGTGCTGGCGGAGAATGCTGAAAGTACCATGGACTGCTAAAAGAACTAACAGATCTGTCCTGGAGGAAGTGCAGCCAGAATGCTCCTTGGAAGCAAGAATGACCAGACTTCATCTCACCTATTTTGGTCATGTTGTCAGAAGGGACCATTCCCTGGAGAAGGATGTCATGCTTGGTAGGGTGGAGGGTCGACAAAAGAGGGGGAGGCCTTCAAGGAGATGGATTGATACGGTGGCTGCGATGATGGGATCAAGTATAGCAGGGATTGTGGGGCTGGCGTGGGATCGGGCAGTGTTTCGTTCTGCTGTGCATGGGGTCGCTATGAGTCGGAAACGACTCGACGGCACTTAACAACAACAACAACAACCTAAGGACTCCAACTTCTTATTTTTATAATTCCCTAACACCTACATAAAGCAGATCTCTAACACAAACTAGAACTAGCAAAATAACCACCACCATAAGGGCAGATAATGATGAGTTAGAAGATGAACAAGAGACAATAAACAACACTGTGTTTTTAGATATTAATAAAATCAAAAAATCCCTAGCCAGAATCAATCAAGAAAAAAATGGAAACTACAAATTACCAATGACATAAAGAAAGATGGGCTATCAGTATAATTATTAACTCAAAATCTGTTGCCTCAAGTAGACTCCAACTCGTGGAGTTATAAAGTAGAACTGTTCCATAAGGTCTCTTTGTCTGTAATGTTATGAAAACAGATTGCCAGGTCTTTCATCTGAGGCACTGCTGGGTATGTTGGAATTGCCAACCTTTAGGTTAGTAACCAAGCACAAACTTTTTTTTTTTTTAACCACCCAGAGACTTTATAGTTCTTATTACAAAAAAAAAAAAGTCACTACCATCAAGTCAATTCCGACTCATAGAAACCCCCGCTGGTTTTCCAAGGTTGTAAATCTGTACAGAAGTAGACTGCTACATCTTCCTTCCGAAGAGCAGCGGGTGGGTTTGAACTGCTGACCTTCTGATTAAGCACCCAAATGCCTTATCCACTAACCCATCCATTATTAAAAGAATAATAGGACAAATTCCCTCTATTCCCGGATGATATGATCTTATGTACAGAAAATTGCAAAAAATATGCAAGAACACTTCTAGAGCTAAGAGAGAAATTTAGGAAAGTAGTAGAGTGCATGTTCAATAATAAAAAAAAAAAAATCAGTTGGATTTCTTTACACCAACAGTGAGAAATCTGAAAGGCAAATTAGAGAACTAATTCTACTTACAATAGTATTGGAGAGAATATGATACTGAGGAATAAATCTAACCAAGGATGTGAAGTACCTATACAATGAAAATTATTAAACACACCTGAAGGAGATTAAAGAACACTTAAATAAATGGAAAGATTTGTATGTTCATGGATTAGAAGACATAATATAATTAAGATGTCAATAGTATTCAAAGTAATCTATAGATTCATTGCAATCCCAAGCAAAATTGCAATAGTCTTTTTTACAGAAACATAAAAACTAATCCTCAGCTTTATATACTAAGCCTGTAGGAGAAATGAAATCTGGATACAGGCTACAATATGAATGAAGTATGGAGACAATATGGTGAGTGAAAAAAGTCAATCACAAAAGAATAAAAAGGCAAATGTATACAGACCAAAGTTCATTAGTGGTTACCTGGGATGGGAAAGGAGGGTTAGCAATGAATTGGCAAAAGCTGTGTTATATATACATTTGCCAGAAATAAAAAAGAGCAGCCACTGTGGCTGCTTATGTACAACCAAAAAACCTCATGAGATTTGGTTCCTTGTTTTGGAAGTCTACGGTCATGGTTTCATGGGACATCCTTGTTAACTGGCCTGAAAACATAGTTAGAGCTTCTGTTCTATCTCCTAGTTCATTGCATAGTGTCTGGAGTCTTAAAAGTTTACAAGAGACCATCCACACCCTCACTCAAGGAGGGTGAGAATGTTTGCACAATTCTAATCTAATAGGTCTCTATTTGCCTGCAACAACAGAGGAAGAAGGAGAGTCAGGAATAGGAGGAGGATGTGTGACTAACTGCCTCCACTAACAACTGCATTCTTTGCCATTGAGACCAGAAGAACATTATGGTGCCCAGTCACCATCACTGAACACTTGGGTCAAAGCTATAGAATAATCCTGATTGATAGGGAGAAAATGCAGAACAGAAATTCAAATTTTTATGGACTCCAGACTTTCTAGAGGCTGGATGGCTGGATGAATCCCTGAAACTATTGCCCTGAGATAATCTTTAAATCGTAAACCAAAAATATCCTTGGAATTCTTTTAAAACCAAACAATAGTTTAGCTTATCTAGTAAAAAGTATCTGCCCTAAGCATTATGCCCTTCTAAGAGCTATCTAAACAAACAAACAAAAAAATATCACTACCATCTAAACCAAGGGGTTTCCAAGGCTGTAAATCTTTACAGAAGTAGATTGCCTTATCTTCCTTCCAAGGAGCAACTGGTGGGGTTGAACCATCAGCTTCCTTGTTAGCAGTCAAATGTCTTACCCCCTACACCGCAAGAGCTCCTTTAAGATCTATCTATATGGGATCAAATTGACAATAGCAACTTGAAAGATTAGATAGGCTTTTAGGGGACAGTGAGTTTATGTTAATGGAAGAGGAATAACTCAGAAAAGGAGGGTGAGAATGGTTGCACAACTCTACGAATGTAATCAATGTCACTGAATTGTACATGTAGAAACTGGTGAATGGGTTTGTATTTTATTGTGTATATTCTTAACAACAACAAAATAAATAATTTTTTAAAAAGGGAATACTATGGAAAAATATGCTAATAAGTTTGGTAATTTAAATGAAATTAATAAATTCCTGGAAAATGCAAATTACCAAAACACAAGATAACTAGAATATCTAAATTCAGCTATTTATTAAATTATTTGCATTGAATGCATTAAATTTATCTATTAGCTAATTTATCTATTAAAGACATTAAACTTGCAATTTAAAACGTTACCATAAAGAAAACTGTGTTGTTTTTGTTAGGTGCCGTCCAGTTGTTTCCGACTCATAGCGACCCCATGCACAGCAGAACAAAACTTTGCCTGATCCCACACCAACTCCATGATCTTTGCTATACTTGAGCCCATTGTCACAGCCACTGTGTCAATCCATCTCGTCAAAGGCCTTCCCCTCTTTCGTTGACCCTCCACCTTACCAAGCATGACATCCT
>NW_006921829.1:1469498-1478157 GCF_000298275.1 Orycteropus afer afer | reverse complement strand
ATATATATATATATATACTTATAACTGTAGACCCAGATAATTTTATTAATGAAACAATTAAGGAAGAAATGATACCAGCTATACACAAACTCTTTCAGAAAATCTGATATGAAAATTTGAAAAGAGCATGACAAGAAAAGAAAATTGCAGACTACCCTACCATGCTTGGTAAAGTGGAAGGTCAATGAAGAAGGGAAAGGCCCTCAACAAGATGGATAGGAACAGCTGCTGCAATGATGGACTCGGGTATAGTAAGGATGCTGAGGCTGACACACAGGACTGGGCAGTGTTTCATTCTGCTGTGCATAGGGTTGCTATGAGTCAAAGATGACTCAAAGGCACCTAACAACAACAACATGTCACTGATACATCTTTAAATATTAGCATATAAAAATCATCAATGTATAAAAGAGGAAATACTTCATGATCAGCTGGGTATATCCTGAGCATACAAGGTTAGCTCAACATTTGAAAACTGCTTTCTTTGTAAAGTAAGTCAATGACAATAGGACAAATATTATATGATCCCACGTACATTAAATACTAGAACAGGCAAATGTATAGAGACAAAAGTTTATTAGTGGTTATCAAGGCTGAGAGAGAAGGAAAAGATGAGTTATTGTTTAGGGAGTGTTCAGTATCTGTGTTTATGGAAAACTTAACTATGGATACTGGTAATAGACACACAACACATTGTTTTAATTGGTGCTACTGAATTGTACATGTATAAAATGTTGAATTGGCAAATGTGTTAGATATATTTTTACAATGATTTAAAAATTGTTCTGCGTAATTTACGACACTAACAGAATAAAGGGGAAAAGTCATATAACTATCCCCATGTTGTTGGTGATGGCGAAGTTGCTTTTGATAGACCCAGCAAAAGTGTTTGACAACATTCCACATCCATTCATGACAAAAAGTATCAGCAAACTGGAACTAGAGATGAACTTTCTCAACATGATAAAAAGCATCTGTGATAAACTTACAGATAACATCATACATAATGTTGAAATACTGAGTATGCCCCACCCCAATGGTCCAGAATAAGGCAAGGAGGTTTATGCATATCACATCTAGTTGCATTGTCCTAGCCAGCACCCAGAGTTAAGTTTAAAAAAAAAAAATCATTACATTTAAGAACAACATAATGCCTTGTCTTGTCAATCTATCCAGTCTCATGGGAAGTGGTTGAAGCCTCTGAAGTCAGGTGACAAGTCAGACTTGGGAGAAAGGGGGGCAGGTAACCATAATAATAACAAAATACTTTATATTCATAAATTCCTTTATATAAAAGCAACTTCCTATAAATACTCTGATTTGAAAGTTTCTCATTATGAGATTTAAAAAAAAAAAAAAAAGAATAAGGGTAGGATTCAGATGATGCGTTTACATGCAATGAGGTTTTAGGGGATTACCTTGATCAAAAAGTTACTTGATATACTAGCAGCAAATGAAATCCTTACTGTGGGTATGATCAAAATGCTGATTTGGAAAGAGAAAGAATCTGGCCATTGGAATGGGATGTCCATATGGAGTCAACAAAGTTCTCTTTCTCACAGGGTTTCCCTCATGATGGTGCAATCTGTACATTGATCAACAATACAGCAGTGCTTAGAGGCTGATAAATTCAAACTGACAGGTCCACAATGATTGGGACCCACCACATTCCTTTAGAGTTTTTCTGGGAAAATTTCTGTTCTGCAGGCACTGTAGAGGGGGATCATTTCAGGAAAGACACAGCCCCTTCTTAGTTCATGTATGCCAGGTCCTGGACAGCAACAGCATCCCACAACATGTCAGAAAACAAGGAAGCAAAACTGTAAGCCTGCAGAATCAGTTAAAGTAATTCTTCATCCTAAATCCCATTCTAAATAAGAGTAAACATACTGCGCACACTGATTATACAAGACCTCATGTTCTCTAAACAGTTCAACTGTATTTCGCCTAAAAATGTATATGCTAGCTATAAGGAACTTTAAACATGTAATTTACAGTAGTTGTCCTCTTGGAATTCAGAAGACTATTTTGAAGTAATGATATGAATGGCCTAAGTCTCCTAAGAAAAACTAAACAAATACAAGCCCCAGCCTGAGAAGTTTATGCTGCTGCCTTCTTATTCTCATGACCTTCAAATTCAGTCCTAAATACTATCCCAGCTTGTTGTTCATGTTCTCAGACATTTAAAAGGTGAAAGTACTTTAGAAACCATCTAGCCCACCCACCACAGTTTAAAATAAGGGAACCAAGGCTCAGGGAGATTAAGTCACAGCCATAATCATAATGATGCTGGTGTTTATCCATCTGCAAGCACTGACCAAATAAATGCAACAAGAGTTAACTGTATCCATGAAGGCTGCCACTGAGTGGTCAATGCTACCAAGTTGTAACTGATGCAGAAACTGAAGTGAAAGAGAGATGCATCAAGTTCCATTACACGAGCAGTCTGTGATTTTGAAGGTTGCCACAACTGCACTACAATTTGGATATTCGTATCAGGCCAAAGACAATTTGGAAATAGCAAGTGTTTTTAGTTACTTAGTGAGGGCACTTGAGCAATTCATACATCATAATGAAGTGTATTTAAAATTATAATTTATATAAATTATAAATTACAATTTATTATTCCAATTCATAGTGACCCTACAGGACAGAGTAGAACCGTCTCATAGGGTTTCCTAGGCTGTAATTAATCTCCACAGGAACAGATCACCAAGTCTTTTATCCTGGTGGTTTTTTGGTTTTGGTGGTGCAATGTTTTAGCATTCGACTGCTAACTGAAAGGTTGTTGGTTTGAACCCATCCAGCAGTTTTGCCGGATTATGGACTAGAAAACCTTATGGTGCAGTTCTACTCTGTCCCTTGGGGTCACTATGAGTCAAATTGACCTAAAGACACCTAACAAGGTTGTATTTTAAGAACAAACTATAAAAATATTTCAGTAAAACAATGAGACCTACAATTCTGAAATCTGGTTACAACTTCCTATATATCCACACTCATTCACTTATTTTCCTTTCTCTCCTTCTCCAAGCCAGTCAAGTACTGATTTTGGCCCCATGTGACATAAGCCTACAGCATTCACCATTTCACTCTGCTGACTTCTTGAGAAAATCATTCTGGTCTCCCCTTTTATCTCTCCACCACAGATCTGCAAACACCTCTCTGAGTCTTACTGGTTCATTTGTTTACCTAGAATAGATCTCCTCTAACATCCTTCATAACACTAACAGGAAACTGATTCTATATTGAAACCTAACTCCTATCCAATTTCAAATGAAGGGATGGGTCAGCAAGGCACCTACTACAGGTACAAATATATCAGAAAGGGGCACTAAACCAACATCAGAATAAATTTGAAATATGTTGCCAGTGAACTCAGTTTTCCAAATGAAACTCTTTACCTAACTTGTTGTTGCTATTATGTGCAGTCGAGTCGCCCCCGACTCATAGTGACCCCTCCTTGGGTTTCCAAGGCAGTATCACTACGCAAGTAGGATTGCCCAACCTTCCTTCTGAGGAGTGGCTGGTGGGTTTGAACCGCCAGCCTTCTGGTTAGCAGTCAAGTGCTTTAGCCACTATGCTACCAGAGCTCCTCTTTACCTAACTAGCCAGATGTAATTCCACATCCATCTCTCCCCAAAGGGCAAATTCAAAAACATGGCACTGACTTTTCTCTGTGATCCATTTCAAGGAGTTAAATGGCTCACCAACAGACTGAGTCACAGATCTTGAAATTAGCTACAGGACACCCAAAGTCAGCACCAGAGGTGCTGGAATGGAGAAATTGCAAGAGCATGTTGTTGTTGTTGTTATGTGCCGTCGAGTCAGACCTGACTCAGCGACCCCTCCTTGGGTTTCTGAGGCAGTATCACTATGGAAGTAGATTGCCCCATCTTCCTTCCAAGGAGTGGCTGGTGGGTTTGAACAGCCAGTCTTCTGGTTAGCAGTCAAGTGCCTTAGCCACTATGCTACCAGAGCTCCCTGCAAGAGCACAGGGCAGTCTTATTACCAGTAATAAGTGATTCACTTTTATGATCTCAATTTGAAACAATCTAATAAGTCTCCTGTGAAGTTGATTGGTTCATTGAGGGGGAAAAAAAAAACCTTCAAAGGGAAAAAAATAAAGTAGTGCCTTCAGCATTTGACTGCTAACCAGAAGCCTGGTGGTTCAAATCCACCAGCCACTACTCAGAAGGAAAATTGGGCAATCTACTTCTGTAGTGATACTGCCTCAGAAACCCAAGGAGGGGTCGCTATGAGTTGGATCCTACTCAAGGACAGTGAATTTGGTTTTTTTTTTTTTTTTTTTTTTTTTTTTTGGTTTAGAGAAAAATAGGAAATGCTTTGCTAACATGGAAGACAGGAAAAAGAAATACTTACTGTCAAATAAATTTTGAAACTTTACTAATTTAAGAAAGTTTAAAACTTTACTATTGTCCCAGAAGCTTTCTGTATGGTTAGTAAAATGAATACCTAACACTACAGACAATATGTGAGATGAAAGGTAATTTCAACTAAATCTAGCTGTCATTCTATATCTGATACTCATAATAAATCCTAATTTTAAAATACAAACATAAGTCTGCAATTTTTAGAGTAAATCAGCTTCTCTTTGCCATCGTAAAATGATTATTGGGAAAATGTTTAAAGAGGATTCAATTGAGAACTGTCAAATTATTGGCCTGTGCCATGTCGCACCTACGCACACTGATACCACTCTGATTTCAACTCCATTTCATAAGAATACCAAACATAAAGCATTAATCTCAGCATCTTAGTCTGCGTTCTCCAGAAGAGCAAAACCAATGAAGCATGTATAAAGATAGAGAGAGAGAGAGAAAGATAAATTCATTTTGAGGAAATGGCTCAGTTATGGAATGTGGCAAGTACCAAATCCATAGGTCATATTGTCAGTCTGGAGACTTCTCTTGACTCACTTGGTTGCAGGGGCTGATGAACCAAAATTAGCAGGTCAGATGGCAGGCTGCTGGCTCACATCCCAAGAATTGGAGGTCAAAGGATGACAAGTTAGATGCAGGATCCAGGAACAGTGAGACTTGCCTGAACATCCAAATATATTGGATGCAGTCCACACCTCCAAGGAAACAGATTGGCTTTCAACTGATTGACTGCTCACATCAGATACAAAATGGAGGATGATTACATCATATTACATTACAGAAGAGCAATTATTCTAATATCTAACAATCCACTGAGAATCATAGCCTAGCCAAGTTGATATATAACATTCATCACCATGTTCTGCTTTGCTGAAAAGCTCAAGAGCTTCTCCTCAGTTTCTTCATGTTCATCACAAAGTTGTCACCCCCTTTCCATTTCAATAACTTCCTTTTCCTGTTTCAAAGGCAGAGATGTTCTCTCTCTTTTCCAGAGCTCACTTCTTCTTTAGCTCTTGCCTATAAACCTGGTTTCATCAATCATTTCCTCCCTTGCCTCTTCAGTCTCCTCCTATTCATTACTAAATTCCTCGCCTCAGCACAAAATGGAGTTTGAGCTTCCATTATCTGTCACCACCATTTCCTCCTCCCTAGCGCCCTGACTTCCCATCCTCTTCTCTTCCACTCCTCATCTCTAAACTTTTGAAGGTATAGTTTGGAGATGAGCTACAGAAAGAGAAGATGACAGAAAAATGTGAAGCAGATGGAGTCACAGAATCTTAATAATGGCAGTTTAACAACGAGTTTGCCATGAAGCATGTAACAAACACAGGATTGAGGGGAATGAGATGAGAAAGAGCATTGTTACATCAGCAAAGAGGTCTGTGACCTTTGAAATAACTTTTAGAGATTGGTAGGTGAAGGAAGCCAAAGGCTTAAAGCATAATGGTCTGTGTGCATAAGGAGCCCTGGGGACACTATGGTTAGGGCCTCATCTGCTGACTTAAAGTTCAGAGGTTCGAATCCACCAGCCACTCGCAGGAAAAAAGACCTGGTGATCTGTTCCCGTGAAGATTAATTACAGCCTAGGAAACCCTATGATGCCATTCTACTCTGTCCTGTAGGGTCACGATGAATTGGAATCAACTCAATGAATGAGACCTAACAGCAACAAAGTCTGTGTACATAACCTGTGTTTCCTCACCATGTCTACATACTTTAACCAAAGGTGTACACCAACAGAAGTGATAGCCCATCTGCTTGGGAACTGGATCTGTGGAAAATGAAGGAGCAGCCCACCCAGCTCAAGAGGTGTGAGAACCTTAGGTGGCCAGATCACATGGATTTGGAACTATGGATTTTTATGTGATATCTACCAATTTTTAAATATTAGCATTTAATTACATTTTTCTACATATATATCAAATAAAATACTTCAGATTAGATTCAGCTTGTGTTTCTGAGATTTGTTATCTATGCTTTAGGCTTTTATCATCCTTTGCCCAACAATCTCTAAGAGCAGTTCTCTTAAAGGTCTTAGCTGCCATAACAGTGGTCTCCGTCATATCATTCTCCCCAATCCTCTGTGTCTGTGGTACATTTTTCCACGAACTCCTATGCTTAACTGCCATTACTAACATGCTATGACTCCACTCTTTCCTCAGTTTTCTGTCATATCCTTCCATGGTTTGTCTTGCTATTTTCTCTTCCTTAAATATTTTACCTTTTCTCTTTCCAACACCTCTAATTGCAAAGATCAGCTATTCTCAGGGATTCAACTACTCCCAATACAGAGTTCACCCTTTGTAAATCCATTTCTCTTCTCAGCTCTGGTCTCATACTTCTGTGTCTTGAGTGTGAAACCCTCCCAAATCCACCTCACCGACTCATCTTCACCATTACTGTCATTAAATCTGCTTATTTAATCTCTTTCCTCTTAGTGAAGCTCAAAACTTCACCAATTTCTCCCACTCCTCTGACATCCAACTGGTTATTTCTCTTCAGCATCCTTTGAAAAGCTGTCTCCTCCTTTTCTTCTTTCTGCCTTTATCCTCATTAGCTCCCAGCTGGTTTATGAATCCCAAAGCTTCCAAATATGTTTACAGGCCCTGATCTCTTCACTTCCATTCTGCTGCCAGTTCACCTTCTTAAAGAGCAGCTCAAGTCTTGTTACTTGCCTACTCAGAAAAATTAAATAACACCAAATTGCTTACACAAAATGGAACTCAAGACCCTCTGCAAGCTGACCCTTCCAGACCTTTCCAGCCCCTACTTCCTTCAAGCACCCTGCATTCCAACCAAACTTAATTATCTGTTCCCTAAACACATCTCACTCTCTTTGCATAAGCCAATCTCACTATCTGAAACATCCTCTCTTCCTTCTACTAAAATGCAAAATGTCAAGCAAAGAAGTCCCTTTTAAATGTCCTGATTGCCTCCTGATTAATGTAATCTTTCTCCACTCTGAAACCCTATAACCCTGTATCTATTTCTCTGGTTGTTCTTACCACAGTCATTCCTTCATTAGATTTTTGGTAATGTGTTACCTCTGTAAGACTGTGGTTCCTTGGGATGGCAGGGTTTGGGTTTCATTTGTCTTAGTTCTTTCACGGTCCTCACACAATAGCTTCCATATATATAATTGAAGACTAAATGATTAGGATATTATGCCGACTGTACAGAAAAATAATAAAGTCATAGATTTCCATCAGCTGGGGTCACACCTAGTAGTATGGGCAAGTGAGGATGGCACATCTTTTATAGTAGGGTGAGGAAATCCTAGGATTAGAATTATATGTTGTTGTTGTTGTTGTTACATGCCGTCAAGTCAGACCCGACTCATAGCAACCCCTCCTTGGGTTTCCAAGGCAGTATCACTACAGAAGTAGATTGCCACATCTTCCTTCTGGGGAGTGGCTGCTGGGTTTGAACCACCAGCCTTCTGGTTAGCAGTCAAGTGCCTTAGGCAATCTATATAATGGGTGAGTTGCAGGTACGGTCTCACATTTCTCATTTTAGCTGACCCTTGTTCAGGTCAAGTGAACTTTAACTGCTATTTATAGTTCTCTTGTGTATAAGAATATTTCCAGCCCTCAATCTGAGATTAGAGGGGTTGCTTAGTCATAAGCAAACTCATATCCACTTCTCTGTCAGAGGACACAATTAAAAAAAAAAAAAAAAAAAAGCAAACATTTGCTATAGAGTCCATTCCAACTCATGGTGACCCCATATGTGTCAGGGAAGAACTGTGGCCCATAGGACATTCAATGGCTATGACCTTTTTGCAAGTCAGCAGCCCTTTCTTCTAAGACACTGCTGGGTGGATTCTAACTTCCAGTCTTTTTGTTAATACCCAAGAAATTAAGAGTCAGTGCCACCCAAGACCTCTGAGGACACAATAGTCCTCATCAAAGCCCTTCCACCCCCCTAATTCCAGCCCATTGTATTCTATCCACAGTGTTACCTTGGACAAGACTTGCCCTTCTCCAGAATTAAGCCCCCAGGATCTCATCCTCTAAATTGGCTTGACTTACAAGGTTTTCATTGCTTCCTCTTTAAAAATAAAGGTAGTATTTTCATTGAAACAGGAATACACTCCATATGTTCAAATATAATTCAAACAGAACATAATAAGTATATTAAATGAAAAGTCTCCCTTTTATACTGCAGTCCCTCGGTTCCTCTCCCCAGAGACAACCACTGTACAATATTCTTGGGTTTCTTTCCAGAAGTTTTCTATCACTTGCAAATATATATAT
>NW_006921829.1:1465468-1469398 GCF_000298275.1 Orycteropus afer afer | reverse complement strand
ACTGTACAGTATGTAACAAAACCAAAGCAAACCCATTGTCATCGAGTCGATTGTGACTCATAGTAACCCTATAAGACAATGTAGAACTGCTCCATAGGGTTTCCAGGGCTGTTAATCCTTATGAAAGCAGACTACCTCATCTTTCTCCCATGGAACACCTTTTAGAGACACCCTTGACCTAGTGGAGAGCAGTTTTCATTCGCAGTTTTCAGTTTGAACTGCTTGATCTGGAAGCTCTGAAAAACACTACCTCTGTTTCAGTCATTTTCAGTTCCCTAACTGGTGGGTTCAAATTGCCAAACTTTTGGTTAGCATCATAATGCTTTAACCACAGCGCCACCAGAGCTCCTTTAATACATGGCTATTACTGTTTTATTGGAACAAAAGAGCACAACGCACACTCTTGTGCTCCTTGTTCTTTGTACTTAACACCATTCAATGACTTGTAAATTAAATTTCCCACCTGCAAAGCCCTTGGAACAGTGTCTGGCCCATGTGCATTGACTTCAAGTTGATTCCAACTCATGCTGACCCCATGTGTTACAGAGTAGAACTGCTCTATAGAGTTCTCTTGGCTGTAATCTTTACAGAAGTCTTTCTTTCAAGGTCATGCTGTGTGTGTTCAAACCACCCACCACAAGTATCACTCAGGGACCTCTGGCCCATAAACCAAAAACTCAACCCATTCCCATCAAGTTAATTGTGACTTGTAGTGATCCTGTAGGACAGAGCAGAACCTCCTCATATGGTTTCCAAGGCTACAAATCTTTACAGAAGCAGACTGCCACATCTTTCTCTTGCAGAGTATCTGGTAAGTTCAAACTGCCCACTTTTCAGTTAGTAGCCAAGCACTTAACCACTGTACCACCAGGGCTCTTTGTCTGTAAATACTGAAAAAACTTTCCTTCACATGGGGTATATCAGAGGACATCCTAGCATTCTCAAGTTCATAGCCATTAGACCCCAGAAGCACACAGGGAAAGGATGTGGTCCTGGTAGACAAGAGCCCAGAGGCACTTCTTCCCATCACATCCCCAGAGATGTGCTTCCTTCAGGCTTGGCTGTCCTTTTCCCTCAACCTTGTGTGGCATATGGGAAAATGCTGCCTCAGAGGTTACAGTCTCCTAAATGAAGTCACACCTACCTCCCTCTGCTCTTCCCAGTCTAAACAATGCATAGAAGAATAAGGGCTTTATAGCGGGTTTTGCTGCAACTACTTTCAGGAAACTCAGAAAAAAAAATGCCATCTTGCAAGTTAATTTGATAAATTCACCCAGATATAATGAGCTATGTTGAGTCAGCACCCTGAACAGTTTTGCCAAAGCTGGCTCAGCTCTGCACTAGGTCAAGGGTATCTCTAAAAGGTAATGTGGAAAGTCCCTTGCATTTGGCTCCTGTCCCAAACCTCTCCTGGCCGAATCCTCTAATGAGGGCAGAACTCACAGGAGGTATGAATTAAGTTAATCAGTGAGAAGGCAAGGTTTCGTGGCTTGGAGAGACCCAAGAAGTTTCTGTTCCCCCTCATTAGCAGTTTTCAGTTTGAACTACTTTGTCTGGAAGCTCTGAAAAACACTACCTCTGTTTCAGTCATTTTCAGTTCCCTAACTGGAGAAACTTGCAGGAGTTTCTGTTGTTTCTTTGAAAACAGTTATGAGACTTTTCACTTTCCCTGGTACCCATATTTGCTGCTTATAGTCATCTTACCCAGAATGCACCTGCTCAGACTCTGCAACCAAGTCTACCCTTGGGGGCAGAGGTAGGATAAGGGGAAAGACAAGAACTCTTTGAGCATTTAGTTATTTGGCTGTCTGTGGAATTTGGGAGATCATGTGACTGCCTTTAGGAGGGAAACTGGTGACTTAAGTAAACATGTAAAGCTCCCGAACAAATAGTTGAGAATCAATTTAAATTCATTCCACCCAGAGATTTTCCTTTCCAAATCCATGTGTATTTGTGGCCTTGCAGACACATGTGCCCTCAGGTCCACCCTGCAAATTGATTATTGGCAGAAGTCATCCCGGTGGATTCCTGACTCTTATCAGGAGAAGAAACATGAGATGCTTGGCCCTTTCATGTTCCTCACTGAGAGGTTTATGTGGGGTGAGGGACTGGGTCAAAGCAGGGCCTTACTGTCACAGACAACTGGTCTTGCCATTGGCTCTCCAAAACATTTTCCAAAGTCCAAAAGCACCCAATGCACAAACCTGCACAACTGCACATATGCAGGGAGCAATAACAGCTGCAGCTTCTTAATGGATTGGTTCTTTTCACTGAGCCTGTCAAATAGACTATCCCAAAGCTCCTGACAAGAAGAATTAAAAATAACAGGAAGAAGTTGCAGAAACAGGGCAAAGTTATCTAAAGTGGCACTTGGCCAGGCCAACTAGGCCAACAGAGATCCAGGGGCTACTGAATGACCTTAACTGTTCAGGGCTAGAACAAGGAGAAATTTCTGTGAGCAGAATAATAATTAAACTAACTTTCTAGAGTCCTAGGTGCAAACACAAAGTCAAGGGCCAGAAATGCAACCCAAACAGTGTGCTAAGGTTCAGACCAACATCGAGACAAAGTCAAGAATACACGTTGCTATTCACCCATCAGCCACTCCTTGGAAGGAAAGTTGGGCAATCTATTTCCGTAGTGATACTGCCTGGGAAACCCAAGAAGGGGTTGCTATGAGTCGGACAGCAGTGAGTTTGGTTGCTTTTTATTATTATTATTCATGGTGGATGCAATGTGGGCGGTGGCTGAGGGCTGTACTGAATGCAGACTTGAACAAACAAAATTCTCCAGGCACAGATGTGCAAGAGGAGTGGGGCATAAGTGTAGGGAAGGGAGCAGACACTCTCCAGGGAAGGATGGATGACAACTCCGTGCAGCTGTGTGAAAAGTCTGGGTCTATTGAGCCGTTCCAGTGACTTTAAGGAATTAAGATGTTTGGGGTAGGAGTTCCAGATAAAACTCTGAATTTAGTCTAGTTTCCAGTTGCTCAGGCCAAAAAACTTGGAATCATTCCTGACATCTCACTCCCCCCACCACACCCCCACTTAATCTGTCAGGAAATCCCATTGGCCCTACTTGCAAAATATATCTAAAATCTGACCACTTCTCACCACCTCCGCTGCCATCATCGTGCTCCAAGGCATCATCACCTCTCGCCTGGATTACTGAAATAGCTTTCCGTGGTTCCTGCTTCCACCCTTGCTCCCCTGCAGTCCACACAGCAGCCAGAGAGATACCTTAAAAATGGTTGTGCCTTGATAATATTGTGCTGAGTGAAATTTATCAATCACAAAAGGACAAATATTTATGTTCTCACTAATATGAAGTACTTAGAATAGGCAAATATATGGAGACCAGAGTGTAATAGTGGTTACCAGGGACAGGAGGACAGGGGAAAGGGGAGGGACTATTGTTTGTAAGCATTTAGGTTTTGATTATAGGGATGGAAAAATTGGCAAAGGACAATGTTGATGATTGTACAACATGATTGATGTGATTGACCTCACTGAATTATGTCATTGTTGTGGTCAGCTGCCCTTGATTCAATTCTGACTCATGGTGACCCCACGTGTGCAGAGTAGAACTACTCCAACAAGGCCTGTGAAGTTCTTTCCCCAGGTCCATTCATATCCCTGTTGTTGTTGTGTCCTGTCGAGTTGGATCCTACTCATAGCGACCCCTCCTTGGGTTTCCGAGGCGGTATCTCTACGGAAGTAGATTGCCCAACCTTCCTTCAGAGGAGTAGCTGGTGGGACCACCAACCTTCTGGTTAGCAGTCAAATGCCTTAGGCACTATGATACCAGAGCTCCTATTCATATTCCTACTATTCTTATAGGAACTCTGGTAGCATAATGCCTAAGGCACTTGACTGCTAACCAGAAGGCTGGCGGTTCAAACCCACCAGCCACTCCTTGGAAGGAAGATGG
>NW_006921829.1:1458157-1465208 GCF_000298275.1 Orycteropus afer afer | reverse complement strand
CCTAAGACACTTGACTGCTAACCAAAAGGCTGGAGGTTCAAACCCACCAGCCACTCCTCAGAAGGAAGGTTGGGCAATCTACTTCCGTAGTGATACCATCTCAGAAACCCAAGGAGGGGTTGTTATCAGTTGGGTCAACTTGACAACCCATAACAACAAAAAAAAATATTATATATATGTTGTTGTTATTGTTAGCTGCCATTGAGTCACCTCCTCCAACTCATGGTGACTTTATGCATAACAGAATTAACCATTGTCCAGTCCTGTACCATACTCATGATCATTTGCATGTTTGAGTCCATCATTGCAGTAAGTGTGTTAATTCATCTCATTGAGGATTCCCCTCATTTTTGCTGACCTACTACTTTATCAGACATATTATTATCCATTTATTATAAGTTTTCTATACTTTCTGTCTCCCCTACACTAAAATGTAAAGCTCCATAAGAGCAAGAACTTTGAACATTTTGTGAATTGATGGATCCTCTAAACTTAGTAGAATGCCTAGCATATAAATAAATGTCTCTCCATATAATTAGTTTAAATGAACAAATAACATAATTTCCTTAGGCTCAAAAGCCATTGGGTGGCCTATTCATCCAACTAGAAGGTCCTCCATGGCAGAAAAAAAAAGTGACATTCATCTATTCATCCACTCACTCATACATTCATGCATTATTTAAGTATTTATTAAGCACCTACCCTATACCAGGCACTAAAATAAAGCCTGAAGATACAATGGGGAATAAAATATGCATGGTTCCTGACTTCATGGAGTACACTAATGACTAGAAATAGATATTTAACAAGTAAATTCACTAGTAAGGAGATAATTACAATTGACATAAGTGTAATGGAGTGAAAATACAGAATTCTAAGGAAACATTAACAGAGGTACTTGGTTGAATCTTGCAGTCAAGAAAACTTCCCTCAGGAAGTTTTAAGCTGTTTAATGTGGTGCCTGAGGTAGAGTTTGTCAGGTGGAAGGGTTGGGCCTGGGGACCTCCAGGGCAGAAATGAGAATTCCAGACAGGGGAAATGGTGAAGAAGAGTGTGACCGTTTTGTAGAAAAAGGAGAAAACAAATGAGATGTGATCATGAGTAGGAAAAGACCGGGATGAGATGTAGCAGGAGAGGACAGGGTTCATCTCATGTAGCAGGGGGTCTTCTAAGTCATGTTAAAGAGACTTGTCTTTATCCCAAAAGCAATGGGAGAATGTGGTAAACTTTGTGGTTTTAAGGCACTAAGCTAGGCTGCTATGAGAAACATAGATTGAAGGAGTAGGAAGAATAGCAAAGTGGGATGTGAAAGAACTGGTGGGAACAACTAAAATAGTCTGGGGCAGACATCATGGTTTGGGCTAGGTTGCTGGCAGAGAAAATGGAAAAAGCTGAGCAGATTCAAATTTTATTTTGAAGATAGAAAATGGAGGGATTGTCAGTGGGGTCAGAGGCATTTGGGAGAATTTTATGACCAAGGTGAATCTTGAATTTTTTGCTTTAGAATCTGGGTAGATAAAAGTGTCTTTTGCATGAATTGATGTAGTAACCTGAATAATGCCCCTTAACAAGTATATCCACATCCTAATGCCTGAAACCTGTAAATGTTACCTTATTTTTTAAAAAGGGTCTTTGTAGATGTGATTAAGCTAAACATCTCGAGATGGGAAGATTACCTTGCTGTTGCTTGTTGCTGGACAGTCAGCTCCAAATCATGACAATTTTTTTTATTTGTGATTTGAGTGAAAGTTTACAGAGCAAATTCACTTTCCATACAGCAGTTCACACACACATTGTTCCATGACATTGACCACAATCTACCCCAAAGCCACAGCTCCTGTCCCACCTCCCCACATAGCCACCTCCTTCCTGTGTCCATCCCTCCATGCACTCCCGCCCCCCGAATATCTCCCTGTGCATAAACAGCCCTTCTTTCTCCCATGATTGTTCCCTCCAAGGAGTGTATCTGCCTCAGGTACATGTTCAACTTATATGCCTGTCTTTTGTGTGGCTGGAAGCCACAAGTATGGGCTGAATTCCAGACCTGAAGGGCAGCTAGGGGCCATAGTCTCAGTGGTTCTACCAGGCTCTATCAGACCAGCAAACCTGGTCCCCCCCGCTTTTTTTTTCCAAATGATTTTGAGTTTTGTTCCACATTGTTCTCCCTCTCTGTCCAGGATCCCCTACATAGATCTCCCTTCGAGTGGTTGACAGTGGTAGCCAGGCACCATCCAGTTCCTCCGGTCTCATAATTGTATAGGCCTAGGATCGTATGGTGTACCAGTCACTAGGACTAACTGTTTCCATGAATCCTTGGCCTTCCTCATTCTTTGCTTGGTTGAGGAGAGACCCATCGTTGCATCCAGATGGCTGCCGGCAAGCCTCCAATATCCCAGTCACCACTCGCCAAATAAGGAGGTGGAACAATGTTCCATGTAGTATGCTATGCCAATTGAGCTTGATGTCCCTTGCAACCATAGTCCTGAGCCCACAGATTCAATCACTCCCTCCCTCTGCTGGCTGTGACCAAGAAGCAACCACAACCTTGTCCCTTGTCAACTACTATACCCATGGGAATTCTTACAGAACATTCAAATACACCTGTAGAACCATTCTGACTCGTGACAATCATGTATAACGGAACGAAGTTGTCCCAGGCTTGCACCATCTCCATAATCACTGATATATTTGAGTCCATTATCCTGGTGGGCCCTAAATGCAGTCACATATACCCTTAGAAGAGAGAGACACAAGTTGATTACAACACACCTACATACACACATATAGATGAAAAGACAATGTGAAGATGAATCCGAGAGATTTGAAAATGATAGCCTTGAAGACTGTAGTGATGTGGCCACAAGCAAAGGAATGCCAGTAGTCACCAGACGTGAAAGCAGCAAGGAATGTGTTCTCCCCTAGAACTTCTAGAGGAACCATGGCCCTGTGAACACCTCAGCTCTGGTCCAGTGAAACTGACTTTGGACTTCTGGCCTCCAAAATAATTTCTGGAATAAAAGTGTGTTGTTTTAAACCATACAGTTTGCAGTGATTTGTTACAGCACCCATGGAAAACTAATACCATTAAGAAATACTTTAAGAGGGGCATATAAGAGTAGGGCAAAACCAAGATTCAGATTGGAACATTAGAACTGAATTGCCTATGGCACACCCAATATATAGATAGGCAGGCTGTGTAGGATCTGAATATTCAGTTATGGGACTCAAAAAATGGTCTGAGCTGAAGTTATAAACTCAGGGGTCCCATGCACTGTAAAGGCATGGGAAGTGAAAGGATAAGAATGATGTAGACCACATTAGCACAATGTCCTAAGGAATCCTCAACATTTAGAAGTCAGGCAGAAGAGCAGTCAGAGAAAAAAGAAGAAGGAAAAAAAATGTAGGGTCACAGAAGCCAAAGGAGGTAAGCATTTTGAACTCTGGGGTAAAGCCAGTCTGGAGTAGATTTAAGAGTGAATGGTCAAAGAGGAAGCAGAGGCAACCTATATGGACAACTGATTATTGAAGCTTGTCTTGGGGAGGTGTAAAGGAGCAAACAGTTACTGTGGCTATTGGGTCGAGGGAATATTTTTCATTCTTATTTTCAGATATGAGAGTTTAGAACATTATGTACAATCTGGAAAAATGACACAGCAAAGTGGGAATGTTTAGAAATACAGGTAAGGGTGGGGTTACCTGATGGGGCCTAAGAACTCTAGATTGGGGAGATGCACACCACAGATTTTCTATCCTAGTTCTAATTTAGGATCTCCTGGGAAGTTTGTTTAAAATACTGATGCCAAGCCTGCACCCCCCCAAAAAAGACACCAGATTCTCTGGGGTGAGATCCAAGTGAACCCAAATGAGTGGTCTAGGGCATTCAGAGCACACTGGGTAGGCTGGGTATGAGGTTGAAGAAGGACGAGGTGCAGGTAGATTTGGAAGGTTGACGGGTACAAATTAGGGAATTCACAACTTCATCATCTTTTTCAAAAAGTCAAAGCAAGGTCATGTGTTAATCATATAATGAAATAAGGGGAAGACTGAAGTCTAAAGAAAAGTAAGAAAAGAAAACATAGCTCATACTGAGGGTAGAAAAGGAAGGTGCCCAACTGGAGAAAAATGGAAAGACTGTTGGAGAAGGCTGTGAGTTTATAGTTATGCGGTCCATTTGTTCATTCATCTGACATCTGTTGGGCTTACCACATGTCAGGCAGCCATGAAAGTGGGCTTTGGGTAAAACATAAGTTAGACATTGTCCCTGACCTCACAGTTTTCAGTTTATTGGAGGAGGCAGGTATATAAACAACAGAAGATTTCAGGCACCTTAATGGTGTCAAGCACAAGAGATAATGGAGACTTTTCCCCTTGTGGGGATAGAGGTCATCTTCTTCCACAGAGTAGTTGACATGTAGGATGATCCCCAGGCACGTACCCTAACCCACCAACAATTGTCGGTAAATAGGTGAAATACTGACAATTCAGCTGTTATTATCCAGGGATAGACCAAAGCAGCATTAGAATAACAATGACATATCCGCACCACTGTGCTACATGGGGCCTCCAAGCATGGGAAAGGTTCTGAGCTGTCAGGAAGGGCAGCAAAGCTTAAGTCAACAGGCTATTTTCCACATGGTATTTCTACATGGCATTCTGAAAGTGGTCACTAGGTGGCAGGGTTAACATTTGCAAAATATCAGCTGGTCGCAGGTTGCCAGACACCATTGAGGGAAAAACCCTGATACCTCTTGTGCCAAAGACTCAAACTTTCCTACCTGCCTGCAGTTTCCTGGGGCCCCCTACCCAGCAAGAGGAAGGGTAGTGACTAAAGAATGATTTTGTTGTTGGTGTTATTTGCCGTCGAGTCGGTCTCCGTATAGTTCTGGCGGCGTTGTGCCTAAGGCATCTGACTGCTAACCAGAAGGCTGGCGGTTCAAACCCACCAGCCACTCTTTGGAAAGAAGATTGGGCAATCTACTTTCATAGAGATACCATCTTGGAAACCCAAGGAGGTGTCGCTATGAGTCAGATTCTACTCGACGGCAGTGAGTTTGGTTTTTGGTCTAGTCTGAAGTCACTGATCATGGTGGTTTAGTTTCATTTCTCTCTGACCTCGAGAACGGCACTGTTCCATAAGTTAGCAACTGCTCATACGTGCCTTTTGAGCACTTGAAACGTAGCTAGTAACACAGAGAAAGTGACTATTTCATCCTCTTGAATTGAAATATAAAAACTGATATTCTATTTAGTCACTGAAAAACATTACGTATGTCAATCCACTCTTTCAATGGTACACTTTATAAAATCTAAATACAGATCAAGTATTTCCAATGAAAATTTAGTGTCAAAATTGAAATGACAATTAAGTGTAAAATACACTTCGAATTTTGA
This sequence comes from Orycteropus afer afer, assembly GCF_000298275.1. Classification (NCBI taxonomy): domain Eukaryota; kingdom Metazoa; phylum Chordata; class Mammalia; order Tubulidentata; family Orycteropodidae; genus Orycteropus; species Orycteropus afer. The sequence continues at coordinate 1,459,817 of NW_006921829.1, read as the reverse complement.
AGACTTAATATCTTAACGTTGTTGTTGTTGTTGTTATGTGCCGCCGTCGAGTCAAACCCGACTCATAGCGACCCCTCCTCGGGTTTCCGAGGCAGTATCACTACCGAAGTAGGATTGCCCAACCTTCCTTCCCAGGAGTGGCTGGTGGGTTTGAACCGCCAGCCGTCTGGTTAGCAGGCAAGTGTCTTAGCCGCTATGCTACCAGAGCTCCTAATATCTTAACATAGGAGGTAAATATACCTTAAAATAGAAGGTAAACTGCCTCATTAGTATTTTTACATTGATTGGATTAATTTTATATTGACTAAAATACTAAAGTTTTCTATTGGGTTAAATAAAATATAATATTAAAATTAATTTCACTTGTTTCTGTTACTTTTTTAATGTAAGGTACCAGAAATTGTAAATTACATATGTGGCTTACACTATGCTTCAATCTCAGGAGGATATATAGGGTTAAGTTAGGCACTGAGATGTCTATCTAACAGGAGAATAGGAAGCTGAATGCCTAGTGCTGTTGTTGGCTGCCACCAAATCATCCCTGACTCATGGGTGACTCAATGCACAACTAGATGAAATACTACCCAGTCCTGCACCATCCTCATGATCAGTTGCAGATCATACCCATTGTAATCAATATGGTTTTCAGTGTCTGATTTTTGTAAACAGGTTGCCAGGCCTTTCTTCCTAGGCTTAATGTGGAAGCTCTCCCAAAAGCTGTTCAGCATCATAGCAACATAAAGCCTCCGCCATCAAATGGGTGGTGGTGAGTGACTACAGCACAAGGAAAGGACTATGGGATGAGACAGAGGTGATGTCACAGGGCAGTGGGCTGCAAAATGGATGAATTTAAAGTCTAAATACAGATCAAGTGTTTCCAGTGAAAATTTAGTGTCAAAATTGAAATGACAGATATGTATAAAATATACCTTGGATTTTGAAGATTTAATGTTTTAAAATAGGAGGAAAACGATCTCATTAATATTTTTACATTGATTGGATTAATTTTATAGTGACTGAAATACTAGTTGACTGAAATACTTGATCTGTATTTAGATTTTATAATTCACCCATTTCACTGTGCTTCTGACCCTGAGGACCTACTCACGTGGACAGTTTTCATTTCTAGACCAAAGGAAAAGTGGATCAAGTCAATTTCGCCTAGCACCTTCCCCATTCCCAACCTCTTGCTTGTAAAACTGGAGCCCTCTCTGCTCTTAGGGCACTGAGTTCAGTATAGAGCCTGTTCTGAGAGCAGAGTCAGATGGAGTTTGGGTAAGCAAGGAGCAAAGGGGGAAGAAAAGAATAGAGTTTGAAGGTTTCTTCAAAACATTGGGCAAAACTGGTTGTTCTAATGGCTTTTCCCTTCTTCAGACTTTCCTGTCACCTTCCTTCTCTTGTTTTATTTCTGGTGCCAGACTCCCTAGGTATATGCCCTGCCTAAGCCACATAACTGAACGACCTTAAGCTGAATGATCTTACCTAGAAATCTTATCTGCTCACAGAGTAGTCATAAGTATTAAATGAGTTAATATTTAAGAATACTGGAACAGTACCTGGCAATAGTAATCACTATGTACTTGTTGTTGTTGTTGCTAAGTGCCGTCGAGTCATTTCCGACTCATAGCGACCCCATGCACAGCAGAACGAAACACTGCCC